>NW_006408837.1:2003801-2007447 GCF_000296735.1 Chrysochloris asiatica | reverse complement strand
GAGTCTGTCTTTGTCTGGAAGCTCATCTGAAACCTGTCCACCATGGGTGACCCTGCTGGTATTTAAAATACCAGTGGCATAGTTTCCAGAATCACAGCAACTCACAAACCACCACAGTAGGACAAGATGATAGACGTGTGGTGGCCATTTGGTTTTTGTGGAAACCATATGTGCTTACTCCCGTGGTGATGAAACCTAATATAAGCACAGTGATTGGCTACGAGCAGCCAATCAACTCACCGAATGTTTCCTTGGGGGTGTGGCCTATTCCCAATATAATGGACTAACAGGAAGGTGTCTCTTTCTTCCTATGGGAACCTGGGACTCTACAACTCAAAGCCTTTTCCTTGATAATAAACTTCTCTTCATATATATATACACATACGTTTCACTGGTTTTATTTCTGTAGAAAACCCTGCCTAAAACATTGTTGTTAAGTGCTGTTGAGTCAAAAACCCTGTATAGGGTTTCCGAGGCTGTAAATCTTCACGGAAGCAGAAAAACACATATTTGGGGGACATATTAAATCATGGCGGGGCCATCATCCATCGTACCCCAATGGCTGAACACGAAGGAGGGGTCAAGTGTGCTTGGATCAATGACTACATGAAACATGAATGAATGAATGAATGAATGCCTGATCCTTAGGACGCATCACCCAAAGCTCCTGTCTGCCTTGCTACTACCTCTCTCACCCCCATCCTTCTTCTCCGTCTTCCGTCCTGCGACATGCCACCTCCTCTTCTCAGTGGAACTTGGGATGCCATTGAGTTCCCCCTTATTCCAGTCTGTTTCTAGAGCCCGGTGTGGGTAGCAGCTTGGTAGGGCCAGGAGACCATGTGTGCTCCCACCTGTCACTGACATTAGTGAGTTTAACAACAGGGTCCCTTGCCAGCTCAGAAGGTTCATCTGAGAAAGCGGGGGACGGAGTGAACAGAGATGCCCATAGACTATGCCTGGAGAGAGCTGGTCTTGTTGGCTCACAGACCCCTGGTGGACGCCTGGCACACACAGGCACGTGTGGACAGAGAAGCAGAGTCTGGTGGGGAGGGGCAGGGACCACGGTGGCAGCCATGCACTGATGTTGTCCCTGGAGGACCTGGGTCAGGTGCAGGCAGGCAGTGCCCTGTCTCACAGCTCTGGGTCTAGCCACAGAAAAGAGCAATAAAAGCCTTTTTGTTCACCTTCCAGCCCAGACAAAATCAATATATTCTGGAAACATGAGAACAGCTAATGTTTGAGATTTCTAGCAAACCTTGAAAGAGCAAGTGGGTTCAGGCTCAGAGCCAGGTCTGGAGGCTGTGGAAGCCCAACTCCAGGGTCTGGTAGAGCTACAAGCAGGAGATCCAGGCCTCCCCAACCCTCCAGGACAGGCCTCAGCCCTACACGGATTCTGGAAGTTTCTGTGGACTGAGACTGCTCTTCAGATATGCAGGGCTGCTTGATCAGCTCCTTCTACCCTTCTAGAATGTTCTCCAGCAGCCACCGATGTATTGCTGCATCACAGGCTGGTGCGACTATCAAGGATTGGATGGTGCCCCCCATCTCAGTTCTCCACAAGCCACAGAGAAATGGCTTTAACAAACACAGGTTTATTCCCTCACAGTTTGGGAGGCTAGAAGTCCAAATTCAGAGCTCTGGTTCTGGGGAAATGTCCTTATCTCCTTTCAGCATCTGCAGGCCCAGCATTCCTTGGAGATCTCCAGGTGTCTTAGCATCACCTTCCCCAGATCTAGGAGCTTCATAAGACAGGGACCTCAAGTCCAAAGAACACACTTCAGATACAGCTCTTCTTTTCTGGTGGTAGTAGACCCCCCTGCTCAGTTCTCTCTTGTTTTATCTCTTCTAAGTAAAAGGGGTTACAGACCACCCCCACCCCTGGGACTCTTGCTCTATGTCAGATCAGGACTGTGATGGAATTAAGGGTGTTGCATTCCACCCTTAACCCTCTTACTGGTTTATCACACCATGGGAGATCATTACACAACTGCTGCATGACATCATCACATGACTGCCACATGATATCATCACATAACTGCCACATGACATCATCACATAACTGCTGCATGACAGCATCACATGATTGCAGCATGACATAATCACATGATATCATCACATAACTGCCGCATGACACCATCACATAACTGCCACATGACACCATCACATAACGTCTGCATGACATCATCACATAACTCCTGCATGGCATCATCATATAATGGCCACATGACACATCACATGACGGCCACATGACATCATCACATAACGGCCACATGCACATAACTGCCAAACCACAGAGAATCACAGCCCAGCCATACTGACACATATTTTGGGCGGGTGTAATTTGATCCATGACACCCCCAGAATGATAAGCTGAAGTCTTACTCCCAGTACTTGTGATCTTGCATAAAAACAAAATCTTCGAAGATGCAGTTAAATTCACAAGAGGTTAGGCTGAGTCTAATTCTATATGAGTGATGTCATCACAAAGGAGAAGAGACCCAGAGAGAAGATGGCCACATGAGTGAAGGGGGAACAGAGCCGGGGTGATGCAGCCACCAGCTCAGGAATGCCTGGGGCCACCAGAAGGTGGATGAGACCAGGCAGGATCCTTCCTGTTATAGAAACAGCCCACGTGGGTGGTTTTCGAGAAAGGAACTGCCTTGTATTAGAGTTTGGGGGCTGGGGGTCTGAGCTCAGTTACGGCTCTCCTTGTCTATGGCTCCTTGACTTGTAGACGGTCACCACAGGGCGTCTCTCTACTCTGTGTGTCTGCCTCCAGGTCTGTTCCCTGTTATCAAGTACTCAGACCCACCCCCCCCCCCACAGCACCATGGTCTCATTGACACAAGAAAAGAAATTCCCCCGTCTTCAAGGAGGGTCACATTCTCGGGGTGGGGGTGGGGGACTTCCACAGATGGCTTTTGGGGGATGGGAACACAATGAAACCCATGACATTTCTCTAGAGCCCTCAGAGGCTGGTCCTGCCCATCTCCTGATTTCGGGCTTCTATTGTCCCTAATTTAAATAAGTCTCCGGTGTTTTACGCCAGGTGATTATGGTTCTTTTTGATGGCAGCTGCTCAGCATTAATACAGTTGTTGTTGTTGTTGTTAAGTGCCGTCAAGTCAGTTCCAACCCGTAGCGACCCTGTACAGGGTTTCTGAGGAGCAGCTGGTGAGCTTGAACCGCTGACCTTGCAATTCAAACAGCTTTGCAGTCTGGCGCATTAACCCACAGCGCCATACCAGGACTCCATTAATAAAGCGGAGGATACCAATTTCCAGAAGGGCAAACTGAGTCCAGAGATGGGAGGGCCTGGGGCTGACTCAAGGTTCACCAATTGGTGCTCCTGACTGGACCCTGGCCAGCTTCCTCCACTGTGGACTGGGTGGAACTGCCCAGACTGGAACTCAGTTATTGCCTGGTTACCCACAGTGACTGGGTCATTCCAGAGGCTGGACTTCAGGAAGCCCCATGCACTGGGTGTGGAGATGCGTGGTGTTCTAGATTCCATTTTGTCCCATCAGAATAAGGGTCAACTTGGCTTACCATAAAACAGTTATCCTCTGTTTTATGATAAGATGCAATTATCTTAACATGTTGTATAGTCTCTCCTCTATGATGATTAGGAGGTGGAGTTAGAGATG
>NW_006408837.1:1989756-2003491 GCF_000296735.1 Chrysochloris asiatica | reverse complement strand
GTTAGAGATGGTTCCGTTAAGGAAGCAGGGTTAGAGATGGTTCTGTTAAGGAAGCAGAGTTAGAGACGGTTCCGTTAAGGAAGCAGAGTTAGAGATGGTTCTGTTAAGGAGACAAGATGCAGTGTACAGAATTAGGTTACTTCATGACTCAACCTCTTTTGATATATAAAAGAGATTAAACAAGTAACAGAGATCAGAGGGATGTACTACCAACAAGAAAGTAAAGTCAGGAAAGGAACGTGTCCTTTGGCCCCACGGTCCCTGCACTGTGATGCTCCTAGGCCCAGGGGAAGACTGACACCAAGTCACATGGAGATCACCAAGGAATGCTGGGCCCACAGATGCTGAAAGGAAACAAGGACTTTTCCCCAGAGTGGACAGAGAAAGAATGTCTTCCTGTGTGGGAATCTGTAGTCTTAGAGTTTGCCCATCTCCAGAGAGGTCACCCATCTTGCGAGACAGACAGCTGAGAGCCAGGCTGTCTGGGGATCTGGAGGCTTCCCAGGGGAGGTGGCATCTGGCGGGAGCTTTGGGAAATGTGTAAATGGTCTTGGGAATATGCAGGGGGTGAAGGACATCTCGGAGGGAATGCACAAGGTCAGCCAGAGAAGCTGGAGAGCGGTCAGCATGTTCCAGCACCAGGAGGGGCTTTTGGGAGCTGAGACAGACAGGCCTGGAGCCCACTACTGAGAGTTCTGGGGTGCTCTGTTTGTGGATGGGGGGCAAAGTCTACCCAGGAGAGGAAGGGGATGCTGGGTAGAGGCCCAGTGAGAGGAGAGGCAGGTTGGATCCAGTTGCAGAGAGAAGATGGTTGGACCCAGCAAACCATTGGATGAGGTGAGGAGGGGACCGTGGGAGGAGAAGCCAGCTCAGGAGGGGGCTGCACGTCCGTGTACTGCAATGTGTTTAAGCATGAAGCTCAGAGAGGAGCCGGGAGGTACCAGTGTTGCATCTGTGAGGAAGTCCATGGAGTGTCCACTGTCCCAGGAAGTCCATGGAGTGCCCAGGTACCCATCCACTGCCCACCCAACAGGCCTGGTGGTGACCCAGAGCTCCCAGACAACATCCACTGAGCCGGGAAGATGCTCCGCACCACTCCCACCCCTTTGGCCATCTCCACAGAGGCTTCTCCATGCCCTAACCCAGGAGTGGGTTTCTGGAAATAGGATATACACCTTTACACTCTGTTCGTGCAGAACAACAGCCCGACATAACAGGAAGTGGGCATAGAGGTACCTGTACTTGTGTGTGGTCCCCCTTCGAGGGGACTGGGAGTGTCCAGACAGACGGAGGGGAAAGTCCACACAGAAGCCTGAGCTGTAAGTCAGATCTGAAGGTAGGGGCAGCAGTGGTAGGTCCAGGTTGGGTTCATGGCCAGTGCATCGCTTGCATGGCCACCACCCGTCTGTCAGTGGAGGCTAAGTGTTGCTGTAATGTTGAACAGGTTTCAGTGGAGTGTGCAGACTGAGAGAGACCAGGAAGAAAGCCCTGGAGATCGACTTCTGCAAACCAGCCAATGAAAATCTCAGGATGTGATTTCTCACAGATCATAGGGATGGAGCAGGGCAGAGTGGCCTCTCATTTCATTGTGCGTGGGTAGCCGAGAGTTGGGTTTCATGACAGCTGTAACGATCTAAAGATGGTCTGCATTTGGCCCCTGCCCCTGCCCCCCCTCGAGCAAGCTCCCCACCAGGGCCATAACTAGTAAGAATCTGGGGTCACTTCCTCAGAGGCAGGGAGACCAGGCTAGCCCAGGGGACAGCAGGCACTAGGGCCACCAACCTTCCTTGCAACTTCACCCAGACCCATCCCCTACCTGGCCACTCCAAAATGGGTTTATATGCTTTCTCAAATGTTGTTGTTTAAATAAATTGGAGCAGTGTTCGGTTTACACAAAAACTGAACAGCAAGTACTGAGCTCAGTGCTACTGCCCACTGTTTCTCCTGTTATGAAGATCTCTATCCTGTGAGACATTTGATACACTCTCTACCAACACTGATACATTGTTACTAGCTAGAGTCTACTGTCTACATGGCGCTTTGTGTTTGTAGTATCATCTTGGGGGGTTTGCAAATACAAAATGCCCTGTGTCCAACATGACAGGATCCTACAGAATCCTTCCACTGACCTGAAAACGCGCTGTACCTCCCGCCTCCCTAGGCACTACCCCCACGCCAACTCCCTGGCCACCACGGATCTTGTTACTGTCTCTGTCTATAGTTTTTCCCTTTCCAGAAAGTTGGGACCAGGCTGACTTCCTTCACTGGTGTCTGTTGGCTGTACAGTCAGCTGTGGCTCCTGGTGGCCTTACCTACAATGGAATGAAGTGCTGCCGGCGCTGATTGTGGCTATACAGTCACACTACATCACAGAGCCTCTCAGGGATGGTTTTCCTTGAATTTACTGACACTGCTTGACTAAGCAGACACCCTTCTCTATTGACCGATTTCTCCTGGTGAAGTCTCCAAGGGGAGCGTGTCTAAGGAACATTCTGGGTGTGTTTCTTCTTTGGTTGATTTGTTTGTTCTTCTGGCAGTCCAAGGTGTATTTAATTTCTCTTCTGCTTAACAATACACATTGAAGATCCCTGCTGGCTTGTCTTTCTGTGGTTGATAGCTCATTTCTTTTTACTGCTGAATAGTACTCCACGGTTGTTACTGTTAAGTGCCATCGAGTTGGTTCACACTCAAGGCAAGCCTTGAGGAGCAGCAGGTGGGTTTGAACTGCCGTCTTTGTGGTGTGCTGACACTGAAGCATTACCCCAGGATTCCATATACTCCACGGTGCTGTTGTTGTTGTTAAATGCCATCAAGTCAGTTCCGAGTCATAGCGACCGTGTAAAGGGCAACTGGTGGATTTGAACTGCCGACCATGTGGTTCAAAACCAACCTTGCTGTCCAGTGCTTATCCTCCATTGCCACACTTCTTGGCAGAGCTCCGTTATGGAAACCACAGTTTACTTGTCCAGTGACATCCTGAAGGAAACCTCAGTGGCTTCTAATGTGGACACCGATGAACATGGACACCCACGTTCAACTGTAACTTTTGCTAAGTCAGACTTCCCCAGTGCCCAGTCTCTGTGGGTGCTGGAGTCCTAAGCAATGAAAGAAGTGGGTCCTGTCTCAAGAAGGTCACAGTCCAGGGCCAAGAAAGAGCCCCTACTGATGATGACAGCAGCTTGGAGGTGCTGAAGAGAAGGCATGATGGGGGAGCTCTGTGGGTTCTGGAGGGCTTCACAGAGGAGGTGGCATGAGACTTGGGAGAGGAAAGGACTGAGCCCAGACATAGAAAGAGGGTGTGTGTCTAATCACCGAGCGCTGCGAAAACAAAAACACCACAAGGGGGGACCTTTCACTAACAGGCATTTATTCTCTTAGAGTTTGGGGGGCTAGAAATCTGGATTCAGGGCATACAGTCCAAGGGAAGGCGCTCTTTCTGTCATCTCTGGGGACAGTCCTTGCCTCCCTTCAGTTTCTTTCCCTCTGCTTCTTGGTGATCTCCATGTGACCTGGCTTTGCTCTTTCCTATCTCTGTTTACTTACTTGTCCAATCTGCTCTTTTTAGATCTCAGGGGAGGTGGACTTAAGACACACCCGACACTAATCCTGCCTCAATAACATAATGGGATTGTAAACACAGGAATGTTGTTGCTGTTGTTGTTGTATGCCATTTTGTGCGTGGACCCTCTGACTCTTGGCAAGCCAGTACAGGGTTTCTAAGACGGTGGTGGCTTTGAACTGCCGACACTGTGGTTAGCAGTCCACTGCTGAACCTGCAGGGCTGCACCACACTAACCAAAGTGTAGGGTTAGGATGGACAACACTTATGAGGGGAATTGAAAGAGTATTGAATTTACTAGGGTTCCAGCTCCTACACACAGGCTTCATGTGAACAGTGGGTGGCTGGAGACAAGTTCTCTCAGTGACACACTTGTCTTGGTGTTGTTATGGAGTCCCAGTTCAATGCTGGGGGCTAATGCACCAGACTGCAATGTCGACTTGAACACCAAGGTTGGTGGTTCAAGCTCACCAGCCGCTCCTTGGAAACCCTATACAGGGTCTCTGTGGGTTGGAACCTACTCGATGGCACATAACAACAAATGTCATTATGGTGTCTTCAGAAAAATGATCCAAACACAACATTGGCTTCGGGGAGATGTTGGGCTATTGAAATCCAAACAGAGAGGCCAGCTGAGAAAGTTATGGGAACTGATTTTTGGAATTCCAAAGGGGCCCTCATACAGATTTCCTTGAAGGGCATAGAACTACATGACCTTATTAGGAAGAAATCTTAAGAAAATGGAACACTAGCTTGGTGTGAACATGGCTAGAAAGTTTCTGCTACAGCAGCCCTGGGACACTAAGCCTGTCCCAAGTGAACACAAATTAGGAGCACTTGGGAGCCAGTGCAAGAAAGACAGGAGGGAGGGAGGGCAGTGTCAGGGAGAGAAGAGGGGCCACACGGTGTGTGGTGGGGAGCGGGTCATGCTGCTAGCCACTGTCCCCATCAGCTGGGGCTCTAAGGAGTCCTGTAGGACCCACAACAAAGGACCACACGCCGGGGCCTCCAAACAACAGTGACTCTTTATCTGACTGTCTGCAGGTGGGAGTCTGCCTCGGTAAGCTCTTTCCTCCTCTCTTCCAGTTTCTGGTGGCCCCAGGCGCTCATTAGCTTTTGTCCACGTCCCTCCCAGCTCTGTCTCTGTCTTCACATGGCTGCTTCCCTCCAACTCTGAATCTCATCTCTTTGTGATCGGACACCAATCAGATTGGATTAGGAACCATCCATTATGACCTCGTGAACGTAACTACTCACAACTGTGGAGACTCTGTTCACACTCAAGGGTACCGCAGAAGAAATGCCTGGTGATCTGCTTCTACAGAAAATCCTACTCAAGTGGGGACCAACTGAACAGCACCGGCTTAGGTATCCATCAAAACCTGTGAGAGCTGGAACTCCACAGGCCTCTCTTGGTTTTCCGGGGGTTGAAAGTTTCCCACCTTTGCCATTTTCCTACTGCTCCCTATTAAGAATACCTCCAGAAACACCCAGAGTGGTCCTTCTCAGACAGGCTTCTGCCGTATGCAGCTTCTGGCTTTCAAAGGTTTTACTGGACATAATTGCTGTCTACTCAATTCTGTCTCACAGTCTCACAGAGCAGGGTAGAACTGCCCCAATGGGTTTCCAAGACAGTAAGCTATATATTTTCTTTAAAGTGCTGAAAAGCAAAGATGCCACTTTGAAGACTAAGGCGGACCTACCCCAAGCCACAGAATTCTTACTAGTCTCTTATGTCTGTGAAACTGAACAATGCATAAGAAGGAGAGAGAAAAACGGACGCCCTTGAAATATGATGGTGAAGACTATTAAAATAGAGAGTGCTTAAAAAAAAAAAATCCTGGAAAAATCCCATTATGTTTATTATTATTTTTTATTTTGTTAGCTGAAATGAATAGCAGTTGGTGAAGTGTTCTCAATTTTAAGAACTAGCATCTTCTGTCTCCCAACTCAGTAAGCAGGAAACAACATTGGTAGGAGAGGGTTGCCTCCAAGGTTCAGATTGCAGCCCTGTCAGCCTGCTGCAAACAGGACTGTGGGAAGGTGTGAGCTGAAGAGCAGCTGTCCGTGGTACCATTGGGTCCTTGGTGGTAAACTTTCAATTATTCATTGTAATTAGGGAAGTGCCTTTCCCCTGGGATTCCAGCCTCATTGGAGGCTTTTCATTAACACCTTGTTCTTCTGGACACATTTGGGGTGCAGTATATTGGTCTCCATGTGGGGAGGTAGAAGATTGCAGGCAGGTAACAAGCAGAGATCGCAGCACACGCTTCTGGGCTTTTCAGAACCCCAGACTTGTCCAACTTGAAACTTCAGGTGAACCCAACCATCTGTGTTTGCAGGGAGACCACCCAGGTACCCCACACCATCTGACACTGTAAGGCTTTTGTTCGACGGACTCCACTTTCCCAGCCTCCTGGGCTGAAACCGTCACCCCTACTGTAGTAGCATCCTCCAGGAGAGAACATTCCAGTGCAGGTGCCCCCCTCCACAGCGGGAGGAGAATCCGTCTCCTCAGAACTCATCTTCCTTTTCTCAGAACTCTTCAGAGATGTTTGTCCACATTTGATTTCTTTTGTAACCATGTCTGAATCTTGCCTTCCTTTGCAGGAATATTCTTTTGAGTTGGGTAAGCATGTCTGCAGAGGCTTGTTGTTGTTGTTAAGTGCCATTGAGTCGATTCTGACCCATAGCGAACCTGTATAGGGTTTCTGAGGAGCAGCTGGTGAGCTTGAACCGCCGACCTTGCAGTTCAAATGGCTTTGCAGTCTGGTGCATTAATCCACAGTGCCACACCAGGACTCCCACAGAGGCTTCTATGTGTTTCTAATTTCTTCCCTTTGGTGCTTTAGGGTGTTGTAGGATCAGCACTGGACTGCCAACCACAAGGTCGGCAGTTCAAAGCCACCAGATGCTCCTTGAAAAGTGTATACAGGGTTGCTATGAGAAGGCACTGACTCGACGACACTTAACAACCACGCCTGCCCTTTGAGGGTCACTTTTAACTGTTGGCAGCCGGCCCGCACACGTCCCAGTGAGCCAGCTTAGCTGGTGGCGCTTTTGCTGGTAGTAGAGGAACTGGGGTCTTCTTCCCAGGTTTTTAATCTGTCACTGCTGTGAGCATTGTCTTGCGAACAGGACACTTTTTCTCCCTTCACATTTTTTTTCATCTGGTCACCTGAGCTGAGCTTTTTAGTAAAGCAGAGATGCTTGGTTCACGAGCAGTCCATTGCTGGTGCTCAGTTTATCTGGACAGGGGTTCTGATTTCTGAATCACAGACTCTTCTCCCAGCTTCTCTGTGAGTTCTACTCCTTGCCTTTTGCATTCTCCACAACCCTGATAGCGTAGTGGCTTACCAGCTAGGCTGTTAACCACAAGGTCAGCAGTTCAAACCTACTAGCCACTCCTCAGGAGAAAGATGAGGCTTTCTGCTCCTGTAAAGATTTACAGCCTGGGAAACCCTACACAGGGTCACTGTGAGTCACAACCAAGTCAGTGGCACACAATCACCAACCACGGCCAAAAAGTTACCCTTGCTAAGAAAACCCTTCTTACTACTAAAATGGCTCTTTGAAAGATTTCCTCTCCCAATATCTTTTTCTTTTTATAAGCTTTTATTGTGAATTGGGTGATAGTTTACATGGGAAAACATGTTTTACACTCGTCATGTCACTACAATGATTACAATCCCCTCCGTACATCATCATTCAACAGTATTTGCTTCTATTCCCTCTGTTTTTTGTTGTGAATGTACACAAAAATACTCAGGAATATAGAATCATTTAAACCACCTAAGGGCACACTCTACAAGCCCTGCTTCCTGGCCGCCAGCACACAGCCTTTCTCTTCCCATGAGTCTAGAGTCCTCAGCTGCTCTCTCTATCTATGTCCTCATATCTGCCTCCATCTCAGGTGTAGCTGTTTCGCCGGATAGGATCTCACATTCCACTCATGCTCTTCTCCCTTGATGATCCTAGGGTTCTCTGTTCCTGGACTGTAAAATTAACTAGTCTCCCTCTCCCATTTTCTTTTAATTCCATTTTCCCACAAACTTTGTGAAGGTCGTGTGTGTGTGTGTGTGTGTGTGTGTGTGTGAGCCCTGGTGGAACAGCAGTTCAGTGCTGGGTGGCTAACTCAAAGGTTGTCAGTTTGAACCCATTAGCTGCTTCTTGGAAGAAAGGTGTGGCAGTCAGCTTCCTTAAGGATTGTTACTGCTCTTGTTGTTAAGGGTTGTTGAGTCACTGCCAACTCAGATAGACCCGGTATAGGGTTTCCAAAAAGGAGCTCTGGTAGCATAGTGGTTACGAATCGGTCAGCAGTTCGAAACCACCAGCTGTTCCGCTGGAGAAAGATGAGGCTTTCTGCTCCCATAAAGATTTACAGCCTCGGAAACCCTGTACAGGGTTGCTATGAGTCAGAACCGACTCCACGGCACTTAACAACAACAATAGGGTTTCCAAGGAGCAGCTGGTGGGTTTGAACTGAATCCTTCAGTATTGTAACTTGACACTTGTATTTTTTCTTCTGTTCTTTCAGCTTGAGAAATGCTGAGCGTGTTTTTCCCTTTGGGTTTTCTACCTCGGGGTCTTTGCGCATTTCATTATAACACTTTGTCTTCTCCAGCTGCCCTTTGAAATTTTCTGCTCAGCTCTTCTGTTCAGGGATCTTGACATCAGAATTCAGGGTGGGCTATCTCTGTGGTCTCCAGGAGGAGGGTCTGCTTGATTCATTTTCTCCTCCTTTCAGTTTCATGGGGCATCATCTCCCCCATTTGTGCTTCCTTCTGTGCCCAATCCGACTCCTTCACATCTCAAACCTGATTGGTTTTAAACAAGCCCCACACCGTTAGGCTGGAGTTTCTGGTGTGGTGCTATGGGGTAATGCGCTAGACTGCACGACGTTGGTGGTTCAAACCCACCAGCTGCTCCTTGGAAACCCGAGTACGGACTAGTCAGCACATAACAACAACACTGAGATGACTTTATTAACGTAACAGAGAAACCCGATTCTCAAATGGCTTTACATCCGTGCATGCCGAGAGCTGAATTTACAGTACATACTTAGGGGGACACAGTTAATCCATAACACCTGTATTACTGATTAAAATAGTCACTGCCCACATACAGCTCCCTGTGCTGGGAACTAGGGAGTAGAGATACCAGTTATTTTGTCTAAAGAAAGGCAGGCGGAGGTGGGGTATCTCACCTGGGAAGGGAGGCGCAGGGTTCTCTGGGTCTTGTTCTTTCTCTCTCCATCATGACCTACAAGCTGCTGCTCCATCTCCTGGGCTCTGCTTGAGCTGGAAATGGCCACCTAGTTCCACAGGCCACTGGGACTGGGCATAATGTAACCTAAGCTGACTGATACCCCAGCTTCATGAGAGATACTGTCCATCTGTACCACAGCAGAATGGGGACAATGGAAGGACCCACCTTGTGGGGTTCTAGCACATGTTGTTGTTGTTGTTGTTAAGTGTCGTCAAGTCAGTTCTGACTCATAGTGACCCTGTACAGGGTTTCCGAGGCAGTAAATCTTTACGGGAGCAGAAAGCCTCATCTTTCTCCTGCGGAACAGCTGGTAGTTTTGAACTGCTGACTTTGCGGTTCGCAGCCCGATTCGTAACCGCTACGCTACCAGAGCTCCTAGCACATGAAACCCTTCAAATGGGTCCTGTTGAGAAGCAAACACAACAAGCTATTGCCCTTCTACTGAGACTTCTGCTTTGGTTTGCTAAGTGGGCTGCTCCGTTCAGGTGCCCATCTGTCCAGAATGTTTGCACACTGAGGTCTCCTGAACCTCATTTTTAAGCTGCTGTGACATGGAACCCTGGTAGTACTGTGGCCTAAGCAATGGACTGCTAACAGCAAGGCTGTTGGTTCAAACCTACCAACAACTTCTTGGAAATCCTATACAGGTTGCTATGAGCCAGAACCGGCTCCACGGCACCTAACAACAACAACAACAAAGATGTACCATGAAAAATATATCTGCAGTCAGTAATTGGAAAAACTCTGGGGTTAAACCAAAGTACACTTTAATTTTTTTCTCCTGATTGCAGGACTTCTCAGAGCCTTTGATTGGCAAATATACCTTTGAGTTTCCAAGAGGTTGCTTTCTCAAATACTTAGATCCTAGGTGAGAGTGTGTGTGTGTGTGTGTGTGCAGACTGTAAGTGTGAGAAAGTATGTATGTGTGCATGTTTGTGTAGACCATGTGTGTGTGTAGACCATAGATGAGTGTATGTGTGTGTGTGTGTGTAGACTGTACATGAGTGTGTGTGTGTGTGTGTGTGTGTGTAGACCATAGATGAGAGAGTAGATGTGTGTGTGTGCGCACATGCATACATTATGAATTTCACTCTGTTCTGCTGAACAAGTCTGGGACAGGCTGGCTTCTGAGGACAGTGGTGGGGGTACGTATCTTGGGGGTAAGGCATCCTTCAGACAGGGTCTGTACTGAAATCCAATGGTAGATGATAGCGGGGAAGGGAGAGGTGGGAAGAGCTGAGGAGGAAGGGAGGAGTCCTGGGAGTAGGGCCCAGAACAGTGAGCACCAAGGTCTGCCACACCCGGAACCCCAGAGAGGTTCAGACTTGTGCCAGTGGAACTGGCTGAGTTCAGGGTCAGGCGTGCTGGGTGTGAAGTGGACACAGAGGGACAGAATGCTAGGAGTGGGCAGTGGAGGGGGTCACCATCAACATGCCAATATGAAGGGAGAGGGGGAGGAAAGGTGTGTCTGTGGGAGCCGCAGTGCCCACAAGAGGCTGGAAGAGCTCTTATAGGAGGAAGGAAAGGGATGACTGGTGAGGGGCAGGAGGAGGGGGTTGGGCAGGAGAGATAGGAGGTGGCCACAGCTCAGTGGGCCCTCACCCCCGCGCAGTGGTCCCACCCCTGACAAAGCCTGAACCCAGGCCCCCAGGCGCTCGGAAGCTTGGCTTGCTCTGAGTCTTGGCAAGCGGCTCAGGCAGTGGCTAATCGCATCTGTGAATTTGGCTGTTTACAGAAAGCTTTTAGTCCTGGGATGGAGTGGAAATTGGATTTCAGGCTCCTGGCTTGGAGAGCTCCCACTCCTGACTCCTTTCCTGCCTGGACCTGGGGCTCAGGGCAGGATAAATCCTGCTTCCATTTAGTGCCCAACTCCAGGCTGATGGATGCCAGGGCCCTGCTGGGCCATCATCTCTGTCTTGGTACAAGTCTGTTTTGCTGATGGAGCCCCTGGGCAATGGGAGAATTTCCCCTGATAGCATCGCTGGAGTGCACTGGGTCTGTGGCCAGTCCTTAGGGGCTTTAGGGAGCAGATGGGGTGTTTGGAGAGTGACGGAGGGGCTCCTAAGCTACCCACAAGCACTCATCATTGCAGCATATACAATGATCCCTGACCCTTGGGGGCTTGTTCTTGGCAGAGCCCAATCCAAATATGCCCACTGGAGCTTTGAAGATGAAGTTTCCTGTAAGACTCACGGGCTCTTGGTTGTGAGGCCCATTCTCGTCTCTCCCACTGAGACAAAGTCGGAAAAGTCTGCCTCCTCCATGAAGTGCTCCATGATTTCTCTACTCTGAGCTGACACTAGCTGCCTGGGTGACTGAGCTGTCTCTTCTAGACATGTGACCCTCCCCCTGGGAAGACATTTCCCAGGAGGGCATCTTGCACCTCCGCTGACAATGGTCTCCAGCGTGTGAAGATGCTGTGCCCCAGCACCCCCCACCTCAGGAGTCCCTTGAGAGAAGCAGAGAGGAGGTGCCCGGGGGATCAGGGATTTGAAAGAATGATGAAAAGAGAGACAAGTGGAAAGACTGGACTCTGTGATGGTCCAGGGCCATGCCACATGAGCGCCAATTCCCCTGAGAACCTTCTAGAACGTCAATCCCATCCATCCATTTACAGAGAGGCTCAGGGAGGTCTGGTGGAGACCCTCTTTCAACAGCAACAGACAAACTCCCATGCCTCGGAGGCATCCAAAGATGAGGACTCCACTCCAAAATCTACCTGCTAGGCAGCCTACTTGGCCAGTCTCAGAGCTGGCTGAGTTCCCATCCCTTCCACCCCTCCATCTCCATCCATCTGACACTTTTGTACAGAGGACCAACCTCTTACAGGTGCAGACAGTGAGCAGTGACTTCGCCTGGCCACTGACACCAGTCCCATGTCCATTCACACATGCTTGCTGCAGATACTGTCTGATATCTGCTTACACATGTGTGTGCACAGTGCGTGGGTGTGGCTGCTGTCAGTAATGGCTCATGTGATTCATGTTGCTTTGAGCAGAGATAGAATAATTAGATTAAAGGCAAGTCACTTTCCTCTCTGACCTCAGGTTCTTTTCTCCTCTCCAGACAGGGACTCGGCTTCTTCCTTCTGGAATGGAGTAGCCATCAAGTGTGTACGGCTTTCACAGGAAGCCCGAGACCACAACAACCTGGGGATGATGAAATGCCGGTTGGATTTTACTCATTCCCCAGGCAAGACCGTGAGCCGCTGTAATATACGCACACAAGGGAGTGACTTTCACACACAGAAATTGAATTTCTCACAGTTCAGGACGCTAAATGTCTGAATGCTGGGCACCAGTTCAAGAAGAAAGCTTTCTCTCTCTGTCAGTGCTGGAGGAAGTCAAGGGTCTGATTTCAACTTCTGTTTTCTGCCTCCTTGGAGATCTCCATGTGTCTTGGCATCTGTCTTCCCCCACTTCTCTTCTGCTTACTTGTTTAATTTCTTTTATATCTCAGAAGAGCCCGGAACCCTTCAAGATCTTGATCAGAATACATTGATCCCATACACCCTACACTCATCCTGCCTCAGGAACATAACAAAGTCAGCCCATTCCCAAGTGGGACGATGGTCAGAGGTGTAGCAGTTAGGACTGACCATGCAGCTGTTGGGGAGGGGCCATCTTCACAGCTCCTGCTGTTTGCTCCCTGTGAGGGGCTCCTGTTCTCCACAGCCTCCTGGTCTTGGAGGGAGAAGGACACCTGTGTGCAACCGAATGAAACATGTCAGTGCAACATCATCTCCACACATGTGGGGTCTACCTCTGCAGGAGATGTTAATTAAGAGCTGCTTGTTGCTAGGGTCTGGGACATCGGCTTTACCTCATGGTGTCCCTGTGTTGTTGTTGTTGTTGTTAAGTGCCATCGAGTCGATTCCGACCCATAGCGACCCTGTACAGGGTTTCCAAGGGTGTAAATCTTTATGGGAGTAGAAAGCCTCATCTTTCTCCTGCGGAGCGGCTGGTAGTTTCGAACCGCGGACCTTAAGGTTCGCAGCCCGATTCGTAACCACTACGCTACCAGAGCTCCTTACCTCGTGGTGTCCCTGTGTACGACACAACGAAACCTGGCTTGGCTCTCAGAGCTCTCGGTATGTTAAAGTCCACTGTTGCAGATGCTGCGTATTTTGAATGCCTTCCAGTTCTCTATCAGACAACCCACAAGGTTTCCATTGGCTGATTTTCAGAGGGCAATCTCCAGTTCATTCTTCCTAGTCTGTCTGAGTCTGAAATGCCGGTGTTACAGCTCCCAGCATCAGCACCACAGGAGGACACACTGCTATAGAGAAAGTGGAATAGGAGAAGCAAATTAGGGGGCATGAGAAAATGAGGCTGGCTTTTTACTAGGTAGGAGTAGTAAGACGTCTGCTCTCCGACAGAAAGGATGGGGAACAGAAGTTCTGTCTCAGTTCTCCAGTGCTGCCATAACAGACATACCACAACAGGGTGGCTTTCCAGAACATAAATATATTTTTCACAGTTTTTGTTATTGTTGTTAAGTGCTGGTTCCAATCCACAGTAACCCTGTATGGCATTTCCAAGGAGTGACTGGTGAGTTTGAACTGCCAACCTTGCAGTTCAAACCATCCTTGTGGTCAATTACTTACCCTGCAGTGCCACACCTGGATTCCTCTCTTACAGTTTTGTTGTTGTTGTTAGGTGCCATCTAGTCGGAACCGACTCACAGTGACCCTATGCACAACAGAATGAAACTCTGCCCGATCCTGGGCCAACCTCACAATTGTTGCCACGCTTGAGCCCATTGATGTCGCCACTTTGCCAATCCATCTCGCTGGAGGTCTTCCTCTTTTTCTCTGACCCTCCACCTTACCAAACATGATATTCTTCTCCAGCAACTGGTCCCTCCTGACAATTATGTCTGAAGTATGAGAGATGAAGTCTGGCCATC
>NW_006408837.1:1983215-1988176 GCF_000296735.1 Chrysochloris asiatica | reverse complement strand
GCCTTGTTCTTTGCCAATTCCTTCAATGCACCTTGGACTTCCTCCTTCAGTATCATTGGCCCTTGATCATATGCTACCTCTTGAAATGGCTGAACATGAACCATTTCCTTTTGGTACAGTGACTCTGTGTAACCCGTCCATCTTCTTTTAATGTTTTCTGCATCAAGGCTAGAAATACAAATTCAGATCCTTGTCTTCTGTCACTATTTGTGGGCCTGGCATTCCTTGGAGATCTCATGTGCCTTGGCCTCCATCTTTCCCTGGTTCTCGGAGCTTCTCTGTGCAGGGATCCCGGGTCCAAAGAACACACCCTCTACTCCCAGGTCTTCTTTCTCAGTGGTAGTGGGTCCCTCTCTCTGCTCACTTCCCTCTCCTTTTATATCTCAACTGAGATAGACTCACGGTACAACCTAATCCTGCAGATGGCATTAATATGCTATCAGCGAAGATTTACAATCCAAAGAATAATTATATCAGATCCCATCTTGGGAGAAGTGATGCCATTATCTTAGCTCTCACCACGGGGAACTATTACATCTTAACTGCTCCTGGTGTAGTGCTGGAAGATAAGCACTGGACTACTAACCCAAATATCAACAGTTCAAGCCCATCAACTGCTACTAGGAAAGGACTGCACAGCACTTAACAAGAAACTGTAGAGCCACTGAGGATCCTGACACAAAACCCTAACCATGATAAGACATCAGAGGGAAGAGCCCCTGCGGGGAGCTGCTGAAAACCTGGCTTCAGATCACCCATCCCCCCTCACCCCCATCCTTGCGTGGACCCCCACCCACATGGATGGAGCACTGGAGACTCCACTCCACACCCCCACTGGAGTCAGACTGCTCACTCCTCACCTCTGGGGTTGAGGATGGCTGGAGAGGGGTGCACTGTCCTGTGGGGAGGAGAAGGGTCAGTGGGGCAAAGACACTCTTCTTCCTGACTGTCCCGTGACCCTGAAGAGCATGGGTCCCAGAGGGAACTTCCTGGTGACCCTGATTCTCCTGGGTATGGGAGGTGGTGTCAGAGTGAATACAGCTACAGACCCCACCTCCCAGCTCAGCTCCAGTCTGATCACCTGCCCTGCACTGTGGGAAGCAGAGCAAAGGCTGCTTCCAGCATGTGCTGAGGTCCCCAGCTGAAGTCCAGCTAGGTCTGACCAGCCCAAATAGCACTCAACAACCACAAGCCTGTGGTTGTACCACATTTAGGACATGGAATTTCTTTGTTGTGTTAATGAAACCCTATCATTGTATTGTTAAGTGCCTTTGAGTCCCTTCTGACTCACAGTGACCCTGTATAGGGATTCTAAGGTTTTAAGTCTTCCTGGGGGTAGAAAGCCTCATCTTTCTCTCAAGGAGAGCCTGGAGGGCTGGAGGTATGGCTCTTAGGGTTTGCAGTCCAGTATGGAGTCCTAGTGTGATGCTGTGGGTTAATGAGCCAGACTGCAAAGCCGTTTGAACTGCAAGGTTGGCAGTTCAAGCTCACCAGCTGCTCCTTGGAAACCGTATACAGGGTCACTATGGGTCAGAACCAACTCAGCGGCACTTCACAACAACAACAACAACAAACATCATATGGAGACACTGCACTCCCATATTAATGTGGGGGATGTCTTTAATCAAACGGCTTTGAGATATAAAAGACCAAATCAAGCACAAGAAAGCAGAGATGGGGAAGGAAAGATGCTATGTTAAGATCGCCAAAGGACAGAGGGACAGAAGCTGACAGGAGACAGCATCTGCCCCAGCCCACAGAGAGACACAGAAAACCTTCTTCTAGACCTGGAGCCCTGGGTTTGAACTTCCAGTCTACTGAACTGTGAGAACATACATCTCTCTTCTTTAAGACTGCCTGCCCACGTGTGGCCTTTCTCGTTAACTAACATGCGTGGGAAATTCACACTTAGCTGGGTGCCCTTTTGTCTGGCAGCCCCATTTTATCCCTTTATGAAGACACCCCACTTTCAGAGGTAGTTGAAATTCTTAGGGTCCATGCCTGCCTCTGCAGTCCAATGCACCACTCCTGTCTAATCCCTCTTCCCTACAGGTCCCCGGGGTTCAGGACCCTTCCATCTGAAACCCCTCATCAACCAAGCATGTGTGTGTGTGTGTGTGTGTGAGAGAGAGAGAGAGAGAGAGAGAGAGAGAGAGAGAGAGAGAGAGACAAGGAAGAGAAACAGGGCCGTTGAATGTCACTGTTGTTCGTACCTTCTTTATATATAGCTGACGGCACCACGGCTGGGGAGGGGATTTCCACCCTCCAGGATCACAGAGTGGGTGTAGGCAGCCCCAACTTGAGGAGGCATGGCTTTCCTGCACATTCCTTGGTCCTTGTTTTCTGGGGACCCTGTCTGGGGTCTGCCCGAGGCCCTCCAAGTTCCTGCAAAGCACACCGGATTGAGCAGCCACACTTGGAGCCTCATCTGAGCAGCCCCACCGCCCTCGGCACACCTGCCGGCTTTGTGTTCAACAAAGAAACAAGTCGGTATGAAGGGGGAAGGTTACAAACACTGCATCCCAGGGGAACGAATGGAAAACAGCTCAGAGATGCTTTTCAAACCCCTAATTTCACAAAACAGACACCCACAGGCCATAATAGAATAATCACCCCCTTCACATTCCTCCTTGGCATTTACAAAGCACATCCCATTGTGGAGTGGTTGGTGCTGGGGTGGGGGGGATCCCCAGCCACTTTGGGCAAAGTGGTCACATTTCTCTGTGTGCTCTCAGACCTGGTGTGTGTGTTCTGGAGAGCTGCGACCCCCCTAGAGACCCGGCCCTGCTTCCCTACTGACTCACATGGTCTTTTGTGGGGGGGAAATCAGTGTCTGTGTACCAATTGTGTGCTCAGAACTCGGCAAATCGTGTCCTGAGAAGCTACTGCTGGCCAGAGGCAAGGGGACAGGCTGAAGTCCTGGTCCTCTTTTAACTGCTTCAAAGGAAGCTGTTTTCAAAATCAGACTTTTGTTGTTTCTGCAAGGGTTCCAGTAGGAGGCAAAACAACAGAGCAATTCATTCGCTTTCAATGTCTCTCAAGACTCAATGCAGGCCTCGCACAGCACTCCCGTTCCTCGAAGCCAACGTGGATAAACGGAGCCCCTCAGTGGCAACAGGTGCGTGGAGTTGCCAGGTGCCAACGAGTTGACGCTGTGTGTCAGAGCAGAGCTGTGCTCTCCACAGGGCTTTTAGTGGCTGGTTTGGGGGGAAGTTGATCACCAGGTCTTTCTTCTGAGGTGCCTCCAACCTCCAACCTCCAACCTTTGGGTGAAGAGTTGAACGTGTGAAACGTTTGGACCACCCAGAGCCGACAACCAAACTTGCTGCTATCAGGTAAAATTCAGCTCAGGGAGCCCCCTGTGTTACAGAGTAGAACTGCTCCATGGGGTATCCTTGGCTGTAACATTTTTATAAGTAGATTACCAGGTCTTTCTTCCAAGGCACTTGGATAGACTCAAACGTCCAACCCTTTGGTAGGCAATTTAATGTTTGTTGTTTGGAGCCCTGACGTGGCTCTGTAGGATAAGCACTGGACTGCTAGCTGTAAAGTCAGCAGTTCAAGCTCATCAGCACTCCTCGTACCCTTATAGGGGTCCAACTATGAGTTGGAATTGACTTGACTGCACTTAACAACAACAACTTCAAATCATTGTTCCACATACTTCAATGATTCATGTGTTTGACCATGAGGGTCGGCCCTGCTCCTATGGGGGTTGAAGTCACGGTGGATGGACCCAGCACCAAGTGACCTTTGTAAATGGGGGAGGGGGGGATTGTGAGTTCTGATGTCCGGAGGACCTGTGGGTCACCCTGGTCATGAGGCCCTGCAGCCCCCATGAGAGAGGCCTTGGACCGGGGTGGAGGTGTTTGCAGCTTGGCCTCTCCCATCCTCCAGTCCCCAGAGCCCCCTGAGCCAGGCAATGCCGGAACCTGAGGGCATCAAACTGCTGGCCTTCGTGGGGCCAGTGAACACAACATCTATATAAATAGAATAAAGATTGAATAACCTCATATGCATGTGAAAGCTGGACAGTAAATCAACTCTCATATACAAGTTCAGGCTGAAACAAGAAAATTAAAACAAGACCACGAGAGTCAACATAGGACCTTGAACGTATCTCATCTGAATTTCTTCATTTATCATGATCTTGTTTGTTGGAGTTATGAGGATTTTGTTTTCATTATACTGAGGTGCAATCCATACTGAATGTTTTAAAATCAGGGAAGTATTCTATCAGTAGTGTATTCTATCACCAGATTTATCTGATTTTTATGCTGAGAAAATAATTTGAGAAACTGGATTCTATGAAGAAGAATTTGCACCAAAATTGGAGGAAGACTCATTAGCAACCTTCAATATACCAATGATACAATCTTGCTTGCTGGAACTGAAGAGGACTTAAAATATTTACTGATGAATATCAAAGACTATAGCCTTCAGTATGGATTGTACCTCAATGTAAAGAAAGCAGACTGGATCAATAAACAACATCATGATAAATGGAAAAAAGACGGAAGTTTTCAAAGACTTCATTTTGCTTGGATCCACAATCAACACTCATGGGCAACAGCCAAGAAGCAAATGAAGTATTGTACTAGCAAATCTGCTGCTTAGAACTCTATACCAGTTTCAGGGCTAAGGTGCGCCTGACCCAAGCCATGGTATCTTCAGTAGCCTCATAGGCATGTATAGTGAATAAGGTAGACCATAAAAGAACTGATGCATTTAAGTTATGGTGCTGGAGAAGAATATAAAAAAATACCATGGACTTCTAGAAAAAACAAACAGATCAATGTTGAAAGAAATAAGGAGTGTGCTCCTTAGATTCCAGTATGGCGGGGCTCGGTCTCTCATACTTTGGATATGTTGCCAGGATGGACAAGCCCCAGAGAAGGACATCATATTTGGGAAAGTGGAGGGTCAGAGAACAAGAGGAAGATGTCCCAGGGAGGCATTGG
>NW_006408837.1:1981638-1982270 GCF_000296735.1 Chrysochloris asiatica | reverse complement strand
ACTCGATGGCACCTAACAACAACAACAATGTGTACAGAACCAGAGGCAACTTGATGCTGCATGCTCTATGTTTGCAGGAACACCTCCTGCCCCCTTTCCTAGGTGCTCCAGGTTTTCCCCATGGGATCTAGAATTGACTAATCTTGCATGTCACCAAGCCAACCTCTGCTCTCTTCTGGACACTCAGCTTCTACTTAAGTCAGTGATGAGTGAAATCTCTAATTAACCCCTCCAAATGTCAGCCAATGGTGATGAAATAGAAGAATTCTACCAACTTCTTCTATCTGAAATTGATCAAACCTGTGATCAAGATGTATTGATCATTACTGGTAATTGGAATGCAAAGGTTGGGAGCAAAGAGGAAGGATCAGTAGTTGGAAATATGGCTTTGGTGATAGAAATGATGCTGTAGATTGCATGATAGAATTCTGCAAAATCAATGATTCATTCATTTCAAATACCTTCTTTAGACAACATAAGAGACAATTTATACACATGACTTCACCAGATGGAATACACAGAAATCAAATTTACTATATCTGTGGAAAGAGAAGATGGAAAAGCTCCATATCATCAGTGAAAACAAGGCCAGGGGAAGATTGTGGAACAGATCATCAAATGCTCATATGCAA
>NW_006408837.1:1977665-1978908 GCF_000296735.1 Chrysochloris asiatica | reverse complement strand
CTGGAGTTCACTTATTACCCATCAACAAAGATGTGTTCACACCATCTCTATCGGTGGTTATTGGTGTTGACAGTCCATCAGATGGAGTCACACAGCAGCTGTGACAAGTCAAATACGCCAGCGATCGTCAACATGGAGTGGGACCGGAGGACCTATTGTTCAGTGTTATCTACGTTCACCAAGAGTCAGAGTTGACTCCAGACAAGTAATGGCAACTCAGAAATGCTGGAAAAAAAAAAAAAAAGAAAAAACCATCTTTGGAAAATTCAAAATACTTTCTTTTGCAACATTTGAATCACCGCTCCCCAATTCAAGCATGATTTTCGTGAGAATGGTGTGTTCCTTTAACTATTTTTCAACCTGGAAGAATAAACTGTCAGTCACAGGCCATTTAACAAACCAAAACAGCAAGAAGACCCCAGGGAGGCTGTTGGCAGGGACAAAAACTCACCCTGGTGAGCTGGGCACAGACTCAGGCAGGCGAGGGGCCTGTGGTCCACAGCCTCCCTCGGAGAGATTATCCTCTAATCCGATTGACCCGTTCGGGACTGGCCATCTCCCCTGCAGGAACCACCTCTTCACAAGTCTAGGGAAAATGAGGCAAGGATGTTTGTCAGAAGGAGGCAGGCTTTCTGCCCACCCATGGCAGCTTCGCCTCATTTTGGAATCACAGAACCTCCAGCCACTTAGGAGTAAAACAAAAGATGGAAATATCCTGAAGGGAAACCGCATGTTGGTTTAATCTGTCCGAGACAGTGGTTCAGAGTGGATTTAGGAGGCTTTAGCGCATGCCCTCGTCTGCTTGCCATTTACTGCATTACATAAGCACGTTTACATCAATATCTTCCTGGGTTGGATAAATAGTGCTTTGCTATTTCCGTGTAATCTGGGTCCTGACAAGTGGATTTTACTCATCTCTTTGTCACTCTGGTGATTTCATCCTGATGGAAATTTCAAACGTGAAATGGAGCCCCAGCCAGGCTCTGTGGTCCCCGCCACTGAACGGACCCTCAGGGACATGGATAGCAGAATGGGTGGACACAAGCTCACCCAAAGTGTTTGTTGAGCACCTACTGTGTGCTTGGGGTTCAGGTCTGGTTTCCTGCACCCCAAGGCTTCTGTTACAGACTGACAGCAAACTGAGATGTGTGTGCCCTCTAGTGCTGAGTACTGAGGGGCAAACTGTTGCAAGGTGAGGGTGGAAGAACCTACTGCTGGTGGGTGAGTCCATTCTGACTCATGG
>NW_006408837.1:1972101-1977060 GCF_000296735.1 Chrysochloris asiatica | reverse complement strand
TTTGTGTCTATGTTCATGTATGTGTTTGTTAAGGTGCATGTGGGATCAGTGATGTCCCTTCCCTGTAAAGGCCCATGGGCATGGAACACAGTGTCATCTCAGAGGGAAGAGTATGTACAAAGGTCCTGGGGCAGAAACTAGGGGAGGGACGAAGTATTGTCTCAGCCTTCTGCCTGGTACAGGCTGGAGAAACAGAGAGGTGAGGAGTCCAGGTAGCAGCTACTGCTGTGCAGGCGTGTGTGTGTGGTGTGGTGGGGGGAGGGGGGGTTCCAATAGAATTTGCTGGTGGTTTGGAAGGGAGATGGGAGGGAGAGGACAACGGGTGGCCCCGAGCAATGCAGGGGTGTGGTGTCATCAGCAGTGATGGGAAAGGACCATGAGGTTGGACTTTATGTGTCCACTCTGCTTGGCTGTGGTGCCCAGTCATTTGGTCAAGCAGTACTCCAGAGGCTGCTAGGAAACTGTTGCATGCGATAAATGGTCCCATCAGTTGACCCTAATTCAGACCACCCTGCACAATGTGGGTGAGCCTGGTCTAATCAGTTGGAGACCTTAGGGGTCTAAATGGAGGTTTCCACCCTCAGACTGCCACATGCATCTCCTGGCCAAGTTTAACATCTGCCACCAGACCCCCAAGCCTTTCAGAGGCACCATGCCACGTGAGCCAGGTGCCTACAATAAATTCATATAGATGAACTCCTACCCATAATGACTCTAAAGGACAAGCTAGAACTGGCCCACAGGGTTTCCAAGGCTGTAATTCTTGGAATTCTGGTGTGGCACTGCAGGATAATGCACTGGACTGCAAGGTGGGTTTGAATCTCGAGGTCAGTGGTTCAAACTCACCAGGTTCTCTTCAGAAACCCTACACAGGGTCACTATGAGTCAGACCTGACTTGATGGCACTTAACAACAACACTCTTTTGGAAGCAGACTATCATGTGTTTCTCCTGAAGTGACTGGTGTGTTAGAACCACCGGCCCCTAGGTTAGTGGCCAAACACTTAGCCACTGAGCCACCAGACCTCCCCTAGAGATAGATGATCTAGATCTAGATGTGGGTCTCTGGGTGATGAAAACAGAAGCGGTTTGTGTTTGCCTATAGGATCGCTGTGAATCAGACTTGACTCCGTGGCACTTATCAACAACAGCAATTAACCAAGAGGTTGGCAGTTGGAACCCACCCAGCAGAACCCCAGAAGAAAGGCCTGGTAATCTACATCCACAAAGATGACAGCCCAGCAAACCCTATGGAGCAGTTCTACTCTGAAAAACGTGGGTTCAACTTGAGCCACCAGGAAGAAAGAGCTGGTGATCTCCTCTCCTTGGAGTCTGTCTTAGTCTGGGAGGTCCGCTCCAAGCTGGGTGATGTTGCGGACCCTGACATTATGCAGAGCTGCCAGCACCACAGCCACATGCAGACATGGAAGCAGGACAGACAGACAGACAGGGTGTGGCACTGACCATGAATGTATGAAGACCACCCTGGTCCTGAGCTTGCTCTAAGCTCTGAACACCATGGGGTTTGCACCCATTTAACCTGGGTCTGACACCTCGGACTAGAGCCTCTGAACAAAAGGGAGAGCTCATGTGGGGAGAGGGGGGTCCAAGGAGCCATCTTCTGGGGTCTTCCCTAAGGGAAGCCAGAAATCACGACCTTCAAAATACAAACTTTTCCTGTTCTAGAATAGCTTCAACAGTGAGCTACAAAATGGATACAGAAAGCTCTGGACGCCCATAGTGTGCCAGTGCGCATGTTATCCCACATCCAGCAGCCTCGTGTCATTCTGACACGTTCCGACATGTTTGACTGTTCACTGAAAGGTTGGAGGTTTATAGAGATTCCTCAGAAGAAATTTCTGAGAAATCAGCCGCTGAAAACTTCATGGAGCACAGTTCAGCTCTGACCCTCACTGGGGCATCAGCATCCACTCTGTGGTTAGCACGACACTAGCCAATAGGCAGAGTAGGGATGAGGGTGCTGCCAGGCTGCAGATGAAGTGATGTTGTTAGGTGCCATCAAGTCGGTACCTACTCATGGCGACCTTATGCACAGCAGAACGAAACACTGCCGGATCCTGGGCCACTATCATTGCCATGCTTGAGTTCATCGATGCTGCCACTTGGCCAATCCACCTCATTGGGGGTCTTTCTCTTTTTCTCTGACCCTCCACCTTACCAAACGTGATATCCTTCTCCCACTGGAGAAGGTCCCTCCTGACAATATGTCCAAAGTATGAGTGACCAAGTTTAGCCATCCTGGCCTCCAAGGAGCACTCTGGCTGCACTTCTTCCAACACAGATCTATTGATTCTTTGGGCAGTCCATGGCACTTTCAATATTCTCCTCCAACACCATAACTCAAAAGCATCAATTATTCTATGGTCTTCCTTATTCACTGTCCAGCTTTCACATGTATATGAGGTTATTGAAAATACCATGGCTTGGGTCAGGTGCACCTTAGTCCTCAAGCTGACATCTTTGCTCTTCAACACTTTAAAAAGGTCTTCTGTAGCAGATTTGCCTAATGCAATACGTCGTTTGATTTCTTTTCTCTTTTTTTATGTTTTATTGTGAGTTATGTGATAGTTTACATGGGAGAACATTAGCTTTACATTCATCCTATCGTATATCGTTTCATTGCCATGGTTAAAATCCCCTCCATGCATCATCAACTAACCAAAGGGTATACACTACAAGCCTGCCCCCCAGTCATCAGCACACAGTCCTTCTCCCTCTCTGAGTCTAGAGTCCCCAGCTGCTCCATCTCTCCACATTGTTGTCTCTGCCTCCATCTCTGACATCACTGCTTCTCTGGATAGGGTCTCCCACTCCACTCTTTCCCTTGATGGTTCCAGGGACCTCCACTTCTAGACTGCAAAGACAGTCACTCTGCTGCTTGCTACAAAATGTCTCCCTTTACATTTCCAACCCTCACAGTCAGTCCTGATAACAATTATTCACTATTGTATCACAAGACACCTATCTCCATCTCATTTCATCAGCCCAACCTAGACAGATTGGATACTACTCAGTGGAGAGTCTACCTTCCTCCAGGCCCTCCGGATCTAGGCTCCCTCTTGAAAGCTTGTAAGCCAGTCACTTCTTGCCTTTGTAGCCCCTCCCCCCCACCCACTTTCGGTAGCCAGTGTCCAAGTTGCCCATCCCTGTCTACTGTTGTATGGAAGGGGTGGGAATGATCCTTGCTGTAAAGATTTGTTCCCTTTTTGAGCTACTGCATCCATAGGTGTAGGTCAAGTTCATCAAATCATATCAGATTACTCTTTTTTCCCTCTTCTTTCTTCTTCTAGTTGAGCTCTGATCATCTAGTCATTGAAGCCACGTCAAGTGGGTATTATCTGCAAGTGTGGGTGTTCTTGTGCTTATGCCCTCTCTTCTTATCAGCTGGATGCTTCACTCGCCACTGTAGTCCTCTGTGGCTATGCCACTGACTCTGGGCCTAAGAGTCCCCAGGTCTTGCCACACTGGTGGCCAACCAGGTCTCCACCCGGGTTCACAGGAGTCTATTGAACGTTGTAGGGCTTAGCTTGCAGCTTCATTGATGTTTTCCCCTCACTTCCCCTTATTGGTGACGAACGTGGTCACCAATCAAAGCGTGTATTCCCATTGAGTCTTAGTCTTGGAAGGGAGTTTGCCTTGAGGGGACCCGACCACTTGCCTTGATGTCTCCTGGGCAAACAACTTTCTTGTTCTTATAGTTATCAGTCTGACTGCCTTTATTGTTTTGTATTTTTCCTGTCAGTCTTTCTTTCAAGAAATATCTTGTGTTCTTCTAGCCGCTCCAGGCTGGTCTGCTTGTCCTTTCAAGTGGAAATTTCCCACCTCAGAACATTCTGGATAGGGTTCAAGATTCCACCGATGATTTTATGTAATGCAGAGGCTCCATGGGAAGCTTCCTTCACTGGGCACAGTGTAGCCCCATTTTAGGTATTCCAATCAGTTATAGGCAGAAAACGGGCTTACAAGCTTTCTATGGTGATATTTCTGGTTATTCCTTTCTCTCCTCCTCAAGTGTATATTTTATAATGGTATGCCAGGGAAACCAAGATTCAAAAGACAGCTAAGCATCTTAACATTCCCCCGTTTCCCCTATTCCAACCATGTCTCAATCCCTGTATCCCAGAGCCGTGTTCCAAGATTGTGCATATATCATTCTTTACCTCTGTCCCACTTAGACCATGTAAACCTGCCTAATTGCCTTCCCATCTGCTTTGTTCTTTCATTCCCCTCCCCCTTCTTGTGTGTTGTTGTTTGATTTTTTTACTTCTGCATCCATGAGTGTTGATAGTTGATCCAAGATTGAAGTCCATGACTTCCATTTTTTTCTCCGCTGATAAAAATGATGTTTATTGGTCCAATGGTGAGAATTTTTGTTTTCTTTACATTGAGATGCAATCCATACTAAAGGCTGTGTTCTTTGTTCTTCATCAGTAAATATTTTAAGTCCGCTTCACTTTCAGCAAGCAATGTTGTATCATCTGCATATCACAGGTTGTTAATGAGTCTTCCTCCAATCCTGATGCCATGTTTTTCTTCATAGGACCCAGCTTCTCGTATTATTTGCTCAGCATAGAGGTTGAATAAGTATGGTGAAAGAATACAACCCTGTTGCACACCCTTCTTAATTTTAAACCATTCAGTGTTCCCATGTTCTGTTCGAACAATTGCCTCTTCCATGTACAGATTCCTCACGAGCACAATTAAGTGTTCTGGAATATTCATACTTGGCAATGCTGTCCATAGCTTGTCATGATCCACACAATTGAAAGCCTTTGCATAGGCAATAAAGCACAGGTAAACATCTTTCTGATATCCTCTGCTTTCAACCAACATCCATCAGACATCAGCAATGATATCGCTCATTCCATGGCCTCTTCTGAATCCAGCTTGACCCTCTGGAAGTTCTCTGACAATGTATGATTGTAGCCGTTTCTGTATT
>NW_006408837.1:1966916-1970341 GCF_000296735.1 Chrysochloris asiatica | reverse complement strand
TCTGGCTCTATATCTGACAGTGTTTCTCTGCTATTCATAAGGTTTTCAGTGACTAAGTATCTGTAAGTAGTTCGTCACTCTTTCTTCCTAGTCTGTCTTCGTCTGGAAGCTCATCTGAAACCTGTCCACCACAGGTGAGTATACAGAAGCAAGTGCCTTGTCTGGCCCGGAGACATGCACATCAGTCCATAGGAAAAGGACAGGGACAGGGAGGTCACACAGTCACAAGTCCAGAGAACAGTGCTGGACCCAGAGAATGTGCTCACAGAACAGTCCACCATCTCAGGTTCAAGACATCCAGCTGGACAAGTCCACCCCTCAATAATCAGCATCCCAGTGACTCATCTGAAATACTTTGAGTGACCCCAAGCCTGCTGAGAAAACCCTCCTGAGTATTAAACATTTTGCTGCCCCGTAGACTACAGCAGGTGCTGGGCCCCTGCCGTGTCAGATTGCACTCCATGAAGGGGCACCCCTGGGCCCAGGCTACTGCCCCAGGAGGAGGTCCTCGTGTCCCCTGGGCATTGCCCCCATAACCCCATAGCAAAGCTTTAACCCCACCTCTGACCCCTCTCAGTAGTCTGTGGCCTGGGTCCTATTCACAGATGCTGTTCCATGCTCCTTGGCACCCCCAGCACCTCCATGAGGGTGAGGCAGGGGGTCCTCAAGCTTAGTCCCCCCATCTGCTCCTTCACCACAACACATCAGCTATGTGGGATCAGCACCTTCCTGGGATCACTGTGTTGTTGTTGTTGTTAGGTGACATCGAGTCGGTACCAACTCATAGCAACCCTATGCACAACAGAACGAAACACTGCCCCATCCTGGGCCAACCACACAACTGTTGCCACACTTGAGCCCATTGATGCCGCCACTTGGCCAATCCATGTCGTTGGGGGTCTTCTTCTTTTTCTCTGACCCTCCAACTTACCAAACATGATGTCCTTCTCCAGTGACTGGTCCCTCCTGACAGTATGTCTGAAGTATGAGAGATGAATTCTGGACATCCTTGCTTCCAAAGAACACTCTGGCTGCACAAATCTGTTTGTTCTTTTGGCAGCCCATGGCACTTCCAACTTTCTCCACCAACACTGTAGGCCCCTTGTTTCTTCTCACACCTGTGGAGATACCATTATAAAATCCCTCACTCTTCACATCCAAAAATTCTGTCCCCTCAGGCTGCCCTACCTGCTCGGGTTGGAGTCATCCTGCAATCTAGCTGGATGCCCATTCTCCTGCCTCTCAGCCCCCTACTGCTCTCTCCCTGCCACCAGGTCTCCATGGTCAACCCAGGAGAGCCACCAGAGTGGTCCTCACCAAATACCAAGGGGACTTCACACAGCTCAGGAGAGATTGGAATGAAAAGAGAACAGATTTTTTTTCCATGAACCTGTTGAAACCCCCTTGTATGCCAGGTCTCCTGCCATTCCTGCTCTAAGCTTCCACTTATTCAGTGACATCTGAAACCCTCTCACAGCCCCCTGTCCCTCCAATCTGACCTGAGCCCTCTATGCCTTCCCCTCCTCCCCCAGGGACTTACCCGAACATCACCTTGAGACACAGAAGCAAAGATGGTCACAGCCCCAGCACTTTGTCCTGTGATTACTTCATCATTGTTCCTTGTTGTTGTTAAAAAACAATGTCAGCACAACTGTACAGGTAGAAGTTTTGTAGCATGAACTGGGGAGTAGTTAATCTTACAGTCCAGGAACAGAGGACCCTAGGACCATCAAGGGAGAAGAGCACAAGCAGAATGCGAGACCTTATCCAGAGAAGCAGTGATGCCAGAGATGGAGGCAGAGATAGGGACAGGGAGAGAGGGAGCGGCTGAGGACTCCAGATTCATGGCAGGAGAGGCACTGGGTGTTGGCAGCCAGGAGGCAGGCTGGCAGAATGTGCCCTTTGGTTGTTTAAATGATTATATATGCCTGAGTGTTTTTGTGTACATCCCCAAAACAAAAACAAAAAACAGGGAATAGAAGCAAATACTGTTGAATGATGCCTCACGGAAGAGATTGTAATCGTTGCAATGAAATGATGAGTATAAAACCAGTGTTCTCCCATGTAAACTATCACTCAATCCACAATAAAATTTGTTAAAAAAAAAAAGGACATCAGACTTGGTAAAGTAGTAGTAGCAGTTGTTGTTGTTGTTGTCCAGTCAATTCTAACTCGTCTGTACAATGGAAGGAAATTCTGCCTGGTCCTGCAACGTCCTCATAATCCTCATTATTTTTGAGTCCATTGCTGCAGACACTGTGCCAAGCCCTCTCATTGAAGGATTATCCTTTTTTCACTGACTGTCCATTTTACCAAGCCTGATATCCTTCTCCAGGGACTGGTCCTTCCTGATAATGTGTTCAAAGTACATGCGACAAACTCTCACCAGCCTCCCTTTTAAGGAGCATTTTAGCTGTGCTTCTTCCAAGACAGATTTTCTTGTTCTTCTGGTGGTCCAATGTAGGTCCAACATTCTTTGCTAACACCACAATTTAAATGCATCAATTCTTCAACTCTATTCCTTGTTCATTGCCCAGCTTTCACATGCATATGAGGTGACTGAAAATACCATGGCTTCGGTCTGGTACACCTTACTCTTCACACCGACATCCTTGCTCTTCAACACTTTAAAAGAGGTATTACACAGCAGATTTGCCCAAAGCAATACATTGTTTGATTTCTTGACTGCTGCTTCCATGAACAATGATTGTTAACGTAGGCAAAATGACGTCCTGGACAACTTTAATGGTTCCTCCATTTATTAAAATGCTATTCTGCTCTATAGTTCCCTGCTTTTGTACAATCTAAGTGATGTCTGCTGTACGGATTTCTTTATCATCTGTTTCACCCAGAGAACAGAAGCCCTATAGGGACAGGAGTTTGTGCTGATCACTGATGTCTGTCCTACTTACTGATGAAGATCAAAGACCACAGTATTCAATATGGGTTGTGCCTGAATATAAAGAAAACATAACTCCTCACCACTGGACCAATAAATAACATCATGATAAATCACCAATAAATAACATCAGGAGAAAAGGTTAACATTGTCAAAGACTTCATTTTGCTTGGATCCACCATCAACGCTCGTGAAAGTAACAGTCAAGAAATAACCGATGTATTGCATTAGGCAAATCTACTGCACAAGAGCTCTTTAAAGTGTTCAGGAACAAAGATACCAGTATGAGGACTAAGGTGCACCTGACCCAAGCCATGGTATTTTCAGATATCCTCATATTCCTGTGAAACTAGGACAATGAATAAGGAAGAGTGCTGAATAATTGATGCATTTGAGTTATGGTGTTGAAGGAGAATATCAAAAGTGTCAAAAGTACAAACAAATCTGTTTGGAAGTAGTACAGCCAGAATGCTCCTTAGAAGCCAGGATGGTGAGATTTTATTTCTCATACTTCACATATATTATC
>NW_006408837.1:1951828-1966816 GCF_000296735.1 Chrysochloris asiatica | reverse complement strand
GATGGACTGTCACAGTGGCAGCAGCAATGGCCTTGAGCAACACAAGGTTTGTGAGGTTGGTGCAGAACCAGGCAGTGTTTTTCCTTCTGCAGTGCATAAGGTCACTCTCTATGAGCCAGAACCAACTCAATGGCTCACAATAACAACAACCACAACTGGTATCTCTCTCTAGCCCCCAGAACAGGGGCTAGTGCTGGGTGGGGGAGGGGGGCGTACAATAGTTTTCACTGAACGAATAACTGAGCAAATGAATGAATGGGTGCACCCTAGCCCTCCAGGTGGTATAGCATTGTAGGATGAGCACTGGGCTGCTAAATGGCAATGTCAGCTGTTCAAACCTACCAGACGCTTCTCAGAAACCCTACACAAGGTGGCTATGAGTCAGAACCAACTCAATGGCACTTACCAATAGCATCAACAGCCCTCAGGGTGGACGTATGGCCGCCTTAGGGCTGCTGGGCTGGACACAGCATGTGAGGGTTCTCTGGCCAGTAGTACCAGCCGAGCTCCCACCACAGTGCCTGACATGACACCAACTTGGACCCTCCAGTCCAGACCACCCACCAGCTAAACCCTGATGAACAGCCTCAGTCAATACCAGCTGGAGCAAAGACCACCCAGCCAGGCTCTGCCCAAACCCTGGACCCCCCAGGATTGGGACTACAATAAAATGACTCTTGCTTTACACACCCAAGTCCTGGGTGGTTTATTAGCCAGCAGTAGGAGGCAGTAGCCCCTGTGGGCCATGCAAGTTACAAGACTTGCACAGCTGGCTGCACCTGCTTGCAAAGGACAGATTTTAATACCTGATGTTATTTTCCTGGGAATTCCTGGGTTGCGATTCAGTTAACACACTTGCTGCTAACCAAAAGTTAAAGATTGAAGTTGACCCAGAGGCTCTGAAGGAGAAACATCTGGTGTAAGAACAAAGGCAGACACATGGGTGAGTGCTCTGCAAACACCTCCCCACATGGAGATCATAAGAACAATGGCAGACACATGGAAGGCATTCTGTACACAATTGTCAACCTAAGATTAGTAAGAACATAGGCAGACACATAGGTGAGTGCTCTGCAAACACGTCTCCACATGAGATTAGTAAGAACAAAGGCAGATACATGGCTAAGTGCTTTCTGCAAACAGTTCCCTGAGTGAACTTAGTAAGAATACATGGAAAATGCTCTGCACACACTTCCCTGAGTGACAATAGTAAGAAAAATGGTAGATACATGTGTAAGTGCTCTGCAAACATTTACCCATGTGAGATTATTAAGAACAAAGGCAGACACATGGGTGAGTGCTCTGCAAACATGTCCCTGAATGAGGATACTAAAAATAATGGCAGACACATGGTTAGGTGCTCTGCAAACACTTCCCTGAGTGAGATTAGTAAGAACAATGCCAGATACATAGAAGATGTTCTCAGAAACATGGAAGGCATTCTGTACACACGCTTTGACTTGAGATTAGTAAGAACAAAGGCAAACAGATGAGTGAGTGCTCCGCAAACTCTTCCCCAAATGAGATTAGTAAGAACAAAGGGAGACGCATGGGAAAGTGTTCTGTTCTCTCAGTACAACCCTGCCATGGCCCCATTTTCCAGATAAGGAGTCTGAGAGCTAGGGAGGCTATGCCCCTTGCACCCTTTCCAAGCCAGGACCTAGATCTAGAGAGATGATAAGTCCATCTACATGAAGCATCTAGAACAGGTAAGTGTATAGATTGAAGTAGGTCAGTATGTACTACTGGACAAGAGGGAAAAAGGAGTCCTCGATGAATGAATGGAAAGCTTCTCTTGGGGGCGATGGGGGTGGTGGAAAAGTTTGGGAATGAATAGTAGTGATGGCTGTATTACATGCTGAGTGTAATTAACGTTACTGGATAGCCCACTTAAAATGGTAAAAACAGCAAATTCGTGTCCTATTTTTTGCAACAATAAAACCATAAATGTAAGTGGGAGGACCGCCTACAACCGTAACACTTTCTCACAAAGTAAAACATAGTTACCATGTCACCAACAATTCCACTCCTAGACAGATACCCCCAAAGAACTGAACACGGGGCCTCAGACAGCCACCTGCACATGGCTATTCAGTGTGGCATTAGTCACTAGAGCCAGATGGCAGACACAACCGAAATATCCTGATTACATCCTGGATACACACAATGTGGCCCATCCACAAGATGGACTGCGTGCTATTGTTGTTGCTAAATGTCGTCGAGTCCGTTCCGACTCATAGCGACCCTGTATAGGAGGAGCTCCTCCTAGGAGCAGCTGGAGAACTTGAACCACCAACCTTGACATTGAAACCGACCCTGCAGTCCAGCGCATTCACCCACAGCGCCACACCAGGACTGCTTACTACTCAGCCGTGAAGAGAAATGCAGTTCTGACACACAAGCATCAATCATGCTGGGGGAAATCAGTCTGTCACAAGGAGACAAATGCCGAGTGTCCCACTTAGGTGCAGAGTCCAGAATAGGTGCAGCCCATAGAAACAGAAAGTAGATTCATGGCTGGCAGGGGCTGGAGGGAAGGGGCATGGGGAAGGGTTCAGCAGGCACTGACGTGATCGACGTATCTGGGGACTGGACAGAGGTGGTGACTGCAGACAATTGGGAATAAACTAAATGCTATTGAATTGTTTACCTAAAATGGTGACTTTTGTGTTAAGCTAATTTCATCTCTATTAAAAGAAAGGGGTCATTGACTCCCATCCCTCCTGGCCCATCTTCCTGTCTATGCCGCGGTAGTCCAGCGAAGGGGCTGGCATGTGTAACTGGAATGGGCAGCCCCTGTCTTGACACACTAATCCTGCAGCATCCCCGAGGCCAGGAGAGAAGGTCCTGGCTGCCCAGCCCTGGCCACTGCTGTCTCATCAGACCCCTGGGGTCTGGCACACTCAAGTAAGCATTCAGCTGTGACTTGAGCCCCTGGCAACAGTTAAGCTGGGGGTTGTTGGGACTGGTCTGACCAGTCCTTTACCTACTGGTAAAGGCCCAGCACAGTGCCAGTGCCAGACACTTGGGCCCGGGAAGCCCAGCCCCCAGGTGCTGGCACCCAGCGGTGAGTGGAGCCACCAGGCCCTGTGCCACCAGGAAGGGACACCAAGTGCAGGCTGCTCAGGAAGCTGGCTTCAGGCCCAGGCCCTGGACAAGTCGTCTTCTGATCCCAAAGAGATTGCCCACTGGCTGAGGGACACGGTGGAAGAGACTTTCTGGAAGTCCTGGGTTCCAGGGAGTGACCTGCTGACCGTGCATCAAACCTGCTCTGGGTGGGGGCACAGAGCTCTACTGGGGGACTTGGGAGCAGATCAGTAAACATGGGAAGGTAGAAGCTTAGTGGTAGCTCAACCTCAGTAGAAATCCCAGTTCTCGAATATACACTTACACATGCAAGCAGCACACAGTCACGCATTGTTGTTGTTAGGTGCCATGGAGTTGGTACTGACTCATAGTGACCCTATGTACAACAGAATAAAACAGTCTGTGCCAACCTCACATTTGTTGCCATGCTTGAGTCCATTGATGCTGCCACCTGGCCAATCCATCTCATTTGGGGTCTTCCTCTTTTTCTCTGACCCTCCACCTTACCAAACATGAGATCCTTCTCCAGCGACTGGTCCCTCCTGACAGTATGTCTGAAGTATGAGAGACGAAGTTTGATCATCCTGGCCTCCAAGAAGCACTCTGGCTGCACTTCTTCCAACACAGATCTATTGGTTCTTTTGGCAGCCCATGGCACTTTCAATATTCTCCTCTAAAACCATAACTCAAAAGCATCAGTTCTTCTACGATCTTCCTTATTCACTGTCCAGCTTTCGCATCCATATGAGGCTATTGAAAATACCATGGCTTAAGTCAGGCGCACCTTAGTCCTCAAGCTGACATCTCTGCTCTTCAACACTTTAAAAAGCTCTTGTGCAGATTTCCCTAATGCAATACGTCGTTTGATTTCTTGACTGCTGCTTCTGTGAGTGTTGAGAGTTGATCCAAGAAGAATGAAGTCCTTGACAACTTCAATGTTTTCTCCATTGACAAGAATGTTGTTTATTAGTCCAGGAGTGAGGATTTTTGTTGTCTTTACATTGACATGCAATCCATACTGAAGGCTGTGCTCTTTGATCTTCTTCAATAAGTATTTTAAATCCTCTTCACTTTCAGCAAGTAAGTTTGTATCGTCTGCATGTCACAGGTTGTTAATGAGTCTTTCCCCAATCCTGATGCCACGTTTTTCATCATACAACCCAGCTTCTCAGATGATTTGCTCAGCATACAGGTTGAATAAGTATGGTGAAAGAATACAACCCTGTAGCACACCTTTCTTAATTTTAAACCATTCAGTGTTCCCATGTTCTGTTCAAACAACTGCATCTTGGTCTAGGTACAGATTCCTCATGAGTACAATTAAGTGTTCCGAAATACTCATACTTCACAATGTTGTCCATAGCTTGTCATGATCCACACAATTGAGAGGCAGCTCACAAGCCACCACAGTACGACAAACTGACAGACAAGTGGTGGAAGTCACACATAATACAGTGTATATGCTAACATGTACGCACACTCACCTGCTGGCACACAATACACACACCTACATCATGTTTACAGCACACACAGCACACACACTCATAGCCCTTGTACACACATGCAGTACACACCACACAGACCCTATACACACACAGTACAAGCAACTGCAGCCCCTGTACACAACACAGAACACACAGCCACAGCCCTTGCACACACACAATACACACACCCACTGTCCCTGTACACACACAGTTACATACACCCACAACTCCTATGCACACACACAGTACACACTGCCATAGCCTCTTACACACACACAGGTCTTGTATACACATGAGCACACACACTACTCCTGTTCACACACAGTACACACACACACACAGCTCCTATACACACACTGTACACAAACTCACAGTCCCGGTACACATATAGCACACATACCTAAAGCCTCATGCACACACATATAGTACACACCTACAGTCCCTACATACACACAATACACACATCCCCTGTACACACACACACAGTACATACACACAGCTCCTATACATACATAGTACACATACGCAGGTCCTGTACACACATGGTACACACACACACACAAACACACACACAGCCCCTGCACATGCACACAGTACAGATATGCACAGCTTCTGTACACATGTGGGACACACAGGCAGCTCTTATACACACGTAGCTCCTGTACACATACAGTACACATACTCACAGCTCCTATACACATATATGGTACACATATCTACAGTTCTTGTACACACACATGACATACACACAGTTCTTATATACAAATTAAATACATGCACCCATAGTTCCTATAAATACACACAGTACACAAACCCACAACTTTTGTACACATGTGCAGCACCCCCCCCCACAGCTCTTGTACACAGACAGGGTGCACACACAGCTATACAAAGACAACACATACAGCTCTTGTACACATATGTTGCACCCCCCCAACTCTTGCACAGACACAATCACATGTATGCATGTATAGCACTTGAGTGAATAATAACATGTGTGTGCACTCACGTGCCTCTGGCTTTGTACACACATAACATGTGTATGATTGTTTATACATGTACATTAGTGTACATGCAACAGTTATTTGTGTACAAGAGCTGGAGGCATGTGAGTGCACACACGTTAGCATTTGTGGCACTGTGGGTTAACACACCAGACTACAAAGCCATTTGAACTGCAAGGTCAGTGGTTCAAGCTCACCATCTGCTCCTCAAAAACCCTCTACAGGGTCACTATGGGTTGGAACCAACTCGACAGCACTTCAGAACACAACAACAACACACTCTATGTCCTATCTGGCCAGTGCTGGACCCTCCAGGTCTTTTCTTCTAGCCTGATAGTGTCTGTGTGTTCATGCACGTCCCTCTTCTGACTCCAGTGGGCAGCCTCAGGTAGCCCAGGCAGCCATGGAGGGATGGGTGACCTGAGGACCCTTGGGTGATCTGAGGATGGAGCATGAGGACAACAGGGGAGGAGGAGTAGCACTGGTGCAGCTCTGGGCAGGGACCAGACCAGGTAAGTCAAACAAGGCACAGTGGAGACACACGAGCTGTCCCCGGATGTTCAGAGGTGAGGAGAGACCAGGAGGGCTTGGGGTGGGGCAGGTCTGTCCCCCTCACACAATGCCACCATTCTTCCTCAAACACCAACTAGCCAGATCCTCTTTGTCTCTGTAAATCCTGCCAGAGGAGCTCAGAAAAGACCATAGCTAATTTGGTTTTCTGCTTTGTTCTGGGTTCTCCTTCTCCTTCTCTGCATGGGCCCTGCTCCCATCGCACCCTCGCCCCCGCCAAGAGCCCCTCCTGTCCTCACAAACCTCTCCTTGAAGGGATGGGACTGGCAGGACCTGGTGCATCACCTCACCTCAAACCCAAGTAGGCCCAGGGCCCAGGGGCTTCCCACTGCCCATGCCTGACCCTGGCCACCAGGTCCTAGTCCCTGGCTCCAACCTCAAGGTGTAGTTGGAATATTAACTTCCTGAGAAAACTTCTCCTATTTGCCCCCACCCTCCCCACACACACCAAGGAGACTTCAGTGGAGTGCCCCCTAGCCTTTTGTAAAAACCTCAGCTATCAGACTTGCCATGTGTGTGCACATATGTTCATATGTATGTGCATACCTGTGTACACAATGCAATGCGGGCATGTATGTTCATGTCAGTGACATATTGTGTAGTGTGTGTTCATGTGTGTGCACACATTTGTGTACATGTGGTGTGGGTATACATGTCTATGTGTCTCTGGGTGCACTGTGCATATACACTCTGTGTGCATGTGTGTTCGTGTATACACATGTACACATGTGCAATGTGGTGTGTGGTGCACATACATGTATGCAATGTGCATTATGCACTCTTTATACATGTGTGCATGCACATAAACTCTTATGTGTGGACACATGCACTCACATGTGTGCACAATATGTGCACAATATGTGTGTCTTCGTGCACACATGTGCATGTGTGTGTAGAAGTGTGCAGTGTGGGTATGTGTGTGTGCCTGTGTGTACATGTGTTATGCAATTTGTATGTGCATGAATATGGGTTTCTATGTGTGCACACATGTGTATGTTCAGGTGTGTGTGCCTGGTTTGAAGCCTGTTGCTGACAATTTCTAGTGACCTCTGGGCCTGTTTCCTTGGCTGTAAGAACCAAGTGGTCCTCCATGTGGCTGGTGCGAAGCCTGTGCCAAGGGGTTGACTTGATACTAGTTGCTGTTAGGTCAGCTCTGACATACAGTGACCCAACATACAGCATTACGAAGTACCGCCCAGTCCTGTACCATCCTCACAACCCTTGTTACATCTGAACGCATTGCTGCTAGTCCATCTCCTTAAAGGGTCTCCCTTTTTCTCTGACCCTCTACTATATCAAGCATGATGTCCTTTTCCAGGGACTGGTCCCTCCTGATAGCATGTCCAAAGTTTAAAAGACAAAGTGTCACCATACTCATGTCTAAGGAACATTCTGGTTGTACTTCTTCCAACACAGATTTGCTTGTTCTTCTGGCCGTCCATGGTACTCATACATTCAATATTCCTCGCCAACATCATAATTCAAATGCATCCATTCTTCTCTGGTCTTCTTTATTCATTGTCCTGTTGTCACATTCATAACACTTAAAAGAGGTCTTTTGCAGCAGATTTGCCAAATGTAGTACATGGTTTGATTTCCTGGCTGTTGCTTCTACAGACATTGGCTGTGGACCCAAGTAAAATGATGTCCTTGGCAGTATCTGCTCTTGATCCTTGATCACAATACTGTATTTGGGCCCAGTTGAGAGGAGGAGGTATCCTATCCTTAGGAACCAGCGTTTACTGTGTATCTACTGTGCGCTCTCTGATGCTGGTTCTTTCTTTCCAGGACCCAGGCATCTGGGCATCACTCTATCCACTATGGGGATGAGGACACTGGACTCAGAGAAGTCCATGGTGTACGTGAGGTCACATAGCTGGTGAGCAGGGAGCCAAGGTTTGTATGCAGAGCTCCCAAGACCTGGACACTTGGAGAGTGCCAGGTGAGGGGTGGGCAGATGGGCTGTGGAGGCGTAGCTGAGCAACATCGAGTGGGGCAGATGAATACACAGACGTCGAGGGTCCAGAGGCTTCGCCTCTGAGACCCCCATCCCTTTACCCCAGGGTGTCTGGGAACTAGGTGAAGCTGCTACCATTTAGGGGAGCTGTTGTGGAGAATATGCCCTACTCCAGAAGACAACAGTCCTCGGATGTCAGAATAGCTGCCAGTGGGGTCCGAGGGCTTGCCATCACAAGTTGTGCATGAGGAGAGAGGAGATTGTAGCCTGCTCCCAGCCCTGCCCTTGTCAGGTGCCCTTCTGCGGGTCCTCATAGGAACCATGCAGGGAGGGCCAGGGATCTCCTCTCTCAGTCCTCGACTGCCACTGGGCAATCTATGTGCTCAGGAAGCGCTGCTTCTGGGTGTGCATGCCTGTGTGCTCGTGTGTGCACATGTTCACACATGTGTGTGCGAAGTTGTGTGTCTGTCTATTTACATATACAGGTGTGTGTTGTGTGCGTGCACACACAAGTGTTATTGTACATACATTGTACATATGTGTATATGTGCATGGGGAAAGTTGTGTTTTTGTATGTTCACATGTGGTTTATGATCTCATGTGCATATATGTATCTGCTCATGTGTGTGTGCATGTGCATGGTTGTGCATTTGCACGTTCGTGTGTATATGGTTTTGTGTGAGCACATGTGCATATGTGTATTGTGTGCACATCATATTTGAAATGTGCAGGTTTCCAGTGTGTGGAGGTGTGTACAGGTCTATGTGCATTGTGAAGGTGTGTGTGCACATGTGTGCAGGTTCATGTGTGTAGTTGGTAGTTGTGTGTGTGTGAATGTGTAAATGTATGATAAGATATATTGGTTGTAGGGTGGGTAGGTGTGCAGGTGTGTACATGTATACAGCTGTGTGCATATGTGTGTGTGAACCTGTGTGCATGTGTTCAGGTGTGCATGCCTGTGTTGAGGTGTTGTTGGCATTGGTGCAAACATGCTTGCTCATGTGCACAGGTATGTGTCTATGTGTGCAGATGGGTGTGTGCAGGTGTGTGTGCATGCATTCATGTACATGTGTGTTTGCATTCAAGAGTTTGTGTGTATTTGTGTAGATGTATATTCATGTGTGCAGGTATGTGCATGAGTACAGGTATATGAGAGTGCACAGGCATGTGTGCATGCATGCTTGTAGGTGTGTGCACACACATATGTGCAGGTGTGTGCTTTTGAGTCCATGTGTTTGTGCACCTGTGTACAGATGTGTGTGTACCGGTGTATTGTTGTGCACAGGTATGTTTACATGTGTGCAGGTGCAGGCATGTGGGTGCATATGCGTGTATGTGCATGCATGCTTGTACATAGGTGTGTGCAGTTGTATGTGGGCAATGACTGTACTGAAGTCACAAATCCTTGCTGCATTCAACCCGAATGCAATGCCTCCTTGTCTGGGGAGACTTCCAAGCCCTGAGAGTTGGTCACCTCCTCCTCTGATGCTGCACATTGGCCCACTGCTGCCTTCTTGTTCTCCAGGATTCCAAGCTCCGTGTGCATTTTAAACTGCTAATCCTGAGAGGAAGTGCCATTGCCTTTCTGGTGAACAGAGAGGGAAACCGAGTCACAAGCAGCTCCCTGCCTCCCTCCTATGGTTGCTGTGGGATTCATGCTGCCTGCCTTCCCTATTTCCATGGCAACCCCATATGATTTTAAGCATAGCATGTGGTGGCATCCTCTGGACAGAGAAGATGAGATTGGAAGGATGGGGCGATTTGGACCAGGTACCTAGGGCAGGAACCAGCCTGGAATGAGGTCAGGGATCCCAGCTGTGTCTTTTCAGCCACCCAGGCTGCCAGGAGCTATGGACCCTGGACCCGAAGGAATAGTGTGTGTGGAAACCCCTCCTGCCACCTCCTTGGAGACCATATCCACCTGTCAGACTACACCCATGTATACCGTGGGGTGGTTCTGGCTGAACAATAGCCAAAGTGTCCTCAAGAACAACAGAAGGACATGCTGTCCAGTCCTGCACCATCCCCATAATATGCTGGTGATTAGACTATTGACATTCAGAGTGGTTTCTCAGGGAGATTTTCAAAGGAGATCGCTAGGCCTTTCTTCTTACTCCAACCTAGTCTAATATCTGGTACAACCTGCTCAGCATCCCAGCAACATGTATGCTCCCACAGACAGACAGATGGAGGATGTGCATGAGACGAATCGATGTGCATCGGGTCTCCCTGATGGAAGGCAAGGATTCTGCCCTTGAATGACCACTGCCCCTAATCACATTCAGGTTCCAAGTATCTACGAGAGCTAGGGTCAGCTGACTCTGAATCTAGTACTGGTAACTCCACACTCAGCGTCCCCCATCCTGACCTTCGAAGGAGAGAACTAGCTTGTTCATGGACACCCAAGTTCAGTCTGCGGATGATGGCTCTAGCAAGAGTTGTCCACAGGCCAGAGCTTGAGCTGTTCTGGAGGTGGTCAGGGCTTCACAGGAAGGACAGAGGGCTTCCTCTGGATAGGGGGGTCTCTGGACCCATAACTACAGCAGCCACAGGGCTTGTGGAGGTCAGCTCTGTACCAGGTGCCTGGTAGGAGTCCTATTCCTAGGCCACCAGGAGACAGACCTACCTACTCTGGCAGGAAGGATGTTGGGGATGAAGGGCCACTCTTGGTAACACCTGTGGCTAAGTAAACTAAGGTAAAAAAGGAATCCAAGATCATGTCTTCATCACCGTTACCTGCGACTGTTGCCATGCATTGCCTTTGAGTCGATTCCGACTCACGCTGCCCCGTGGGTGCAAAGTACAACTGTGCTCCACTGGGTTTGTAAGGATGTGATCTTTCAGAAACAGGTTACCACGACTGTCTTCCGAGGTACCTCTGAGTGGGTTCAAACCGCCAACCTCTCGGCTTGTGGTCAAACTTTAATAATTTATATTGCCCAGGGTCTGTTCTTAGTCCCCTGGGACTGCTGTAACAGAAACACCATACATTGGTAGCCCTAAAAGACAGAAATCTATGCTCTCAAACTTTAGGGGACTGAATCCAAGGTTTCTGGTGTGGTGCTGTGGGATAAAGTACTGGAGTACAAGATTGGTTTAAACTACAAGGTTGGTGGTTCAAACTCACCAGCTTCTCCTTGGAAATCCTATACAGGGTTGCTATGAGTTGGAACCTACTCAAGGGCAGTTAACAAGCTGAAGGGATACGTCTTCCTTTCTGTGTTAGGTGGGGAGACAGAGGGAAGGTTTTTATCTCCTGTGGTTTCTGTCACCAGGAGTCCTCTGTTCCCCTGGTTTGTGCTGCTCCTCTCAGAAGAGGAGGTTTAAGACACACCTACACGGATGTGGTCTGATTAACATGACAAAGAAAACCCTCTTCCTGTGTTATCACACCAGAGCTCAATTCAGAACAACGCCCCAGGCTCTGCCTTGGTGAGTGGGTGGGTGGGCTGGGAAGCTATACACTGGATCCTGAAAGAGGGGTCAAAGGAGAAAACTTGCAGGTAGTGGAGGTGGGCGTTTGAGTTCAGTGGAGCGTCAGGACTGGGGTAGAGACCAGCAGGTAGGGAAAATGATCAGAGGACCTGTGCACAGGGAGAAGCAATGAAGGATATGCCCACGTGTGACCAGGAAAAAGTTTGGATTATATTCTGCAAATTTTTATCTCCACATAATAGTGCTCTATATCCTGTGGGGTCGATCACCTTGCCTTGGGATGGGCACACCTCTTCCAATAGGTCAGCCAGGTAGCTGACTTGTGAATATGTTGCCATAGATAAGCAAGTGTATACAGCACCCATTTGTTGAGACTTCCTTTGGTATTCCTTCCATTCTCAGAGCCTTGTTTTTCACCAAGGGCTTCAGTACAGCCTGTACTCCGTCCTATATTGTAACCCATCCATGATCATATGTCACCTTCTGAAATGGTTGTATGTGGACCAGTAACGAATACCCCAGTGATTGTGTGCATTCCTTCCATCTTCTCCTGATGCACCCTGTCATTTAATAGCTTGTCCCTAGAATGCTGCTTCAATCTTGTCAGCTGAGTCTTGAAACTTTTCTTTAGTTCTTTCAGGTTGAAATGCTGAGTGAGTTCTTCTCTGTTGGTTTTCTAATTCCAGGTCTCTGGGCATTTCATTATCATACTCTGTCTTCTTGAGCTATCCTTAGGAATTGGACTCTTGTGTAGCCATCTGATGAGGCCCATATATATAGTCACCTTTTATGATTTTTTTGAAAAAAGGTTTTTACAGTGAAGAAGTCAGTTTTGCAAAATTCTATCATGTGATATCTAGCATCGGTTCTATTACCAAGTTTATATTTTCTAACGACTGACCCTTCTTCCTTGTTTCCAACCTTTGCAGTCCAATCACCAGTAATTCCAACACATCTTGACTGCATGTTTGATCAATTGCAGACTGAAGTTGGCAGAATTCTTCAATTTCATCATCACTGACTTTAGTGGTTAGTGCATAAATTTGAATAGTAGTGATATTAACTGGTCTTCCGTGTAGGCATATAGATAATTTCCTATCACTGACAGCGTTGTACTTAAAGATAGATCATGACATGTTCTTTTTGATGATAAATGTGATGTCATTCCTTTTCAATTTGCTGTTCCTGGCAAAGTAAACCGTGTGATTATCTGACTCAAAATGACCAGTCCCAATGTATTTCAGCTCACTGGTGCCTAGGATATCATTCTTTATGCATTCCATTTCATTTTTGTCAAGTTTCAATTTTCCTGGATTCATTCTTTGTACATTCCATGTTCCAATTATTGATGAACGTTTGCAGCTGTTTCTCATTTTGAGCTGTGCTCCATTAGCAAATGAAGGTCCCAAAAGTTTCACTCCACTCACATCATCACAGGCACCTCTGATTTGAGGAGGCGGCTCTTCCCCAGTTATATTTTGGGTGCCTTCCAACCTGAGGGGCTTGTCTTCCGACAATATATCACACTCATCATCTTCTGATCTCTGGTTCTTGGCACATGGGCCAACAGCCTACTCTCTGTCTTGCTGATTTGAGGTTCATCAGGCTTAGAACATGGACCTAACAATCTACTTCTAAACAAACTGGCCAGTGAAAACCTAATGAATCACAGCAGAACACGAACAGGTATCAGGCTGAAAGTGATGCAAAGTGTCTGCCAAACCGCTTAGATTTCTAGCCAACTTGAGAGATGACATTCACCATCACAGCTGGGAGGTGGACTTTAACAGACGTTCAAGAAGGGGAACCCATCGGCCTCCAGCCACCACCTCAAAACAGTGTTAAGACAGGAGAAGGAGATGGCATCGCAGAGAAGCGGGGAGACCGACAGACCTGCAGCAGAAAAGGAAGACTTTAGAGACAGGTCCATCCCTGTCTCGGACTCCAGAGAGGCCAGGGAGGCTGAGGCTGGCCTTCACTCCTCCCACTGGGCCTGGGAAGGGGCATTGGGCCTTCCTCTCAGCTCATGGGCACCCTGATATTCTTGTAAATCAGAATGGCTTTTGGTAGGAGGGAGAACCTGACTCCTTTGTCATATATAAACCAGGCTGCCTCCATTGCAGACTATATAAGTCAGGAAGAAGAAATGAGAGGGAAGAGTTGTAGGAAGCAATCAGGAATCCCAACACTGCAGCAGATGAGAAGTAAAGTTCCTAGTTCAGCAGGGGTAGGGGTCCCTGATTGTTTGATGAATGAGGCACACACCAGGAATGGTATGGTAGGGATTCAGAGGTGGATCTGCTGGAACCCCATACCTGCCCCCTTCCCATGAGACCCCACCCTTTAAAACAAAACAGAAAAAACCACTGCTCTAAATGAGGCACAGTGCGGTGTTGTAGGAAAAGCACTGGACCACAAGGTCGGTTTGAACTACAAGGTCAGCAGTTCAGACTCACCAACCGCTCCTTGGAAACCCTACACAAGGTTGCTGTGAGTCAGAACCTACTCGGTGGCACTTAAGAACAACAACAAAAAAACAAGGGCCATAGTGGATGAATCACACCTTCATGGGTGGCCACGTGGTATGATCCGTCTGAATCCAATCCCCAAATGTGGAGATCAAGGCAGCCCTTCCCTTCCCCTCCTCCACCCTTGCTGTCTGGCTCTCTCTCAACATTGCTCTGGCCCTAGCCACCCAGAGTAGATGGACACAGGTTTCAGACCAGATGCTGGTCACCCAAAACTTGGTGTCCTCTCACAAGTAGAAAGGACACTGGTTTGTGAACTAGCTGCCCATGAAGTCCCTCTCTGATCTCAGCTTCCCATAGCTGAGTTGGGGCTTATGAGTTAGAAGGCACCTTCTTTCAGATATCAGCCCATGCTGGCTCTCACCATTTCTGTGGACTTGTTAATTTGCTGGAATAACTCACAGAATAGTTAAATACTGATTTATTACCACCAAAAAAGATACAAGTTAAGAGATACATACGGTGAAGTCAGGGAGGGGTCCCAGTGTGGAAATTTCATGCCCCAAAGAAGGGCAATGTTATCCTCTTCCATGCATGGTTAATAAACAGGAAGGGCAATGTGATCCTCTTCCATGCATTGTGTCGGGGACTGGCCTCGACAGGGAAGTTTGGTTCACGAAGTAGGGAGATCTGGCAGTGAAAGAGATAGAAAAAGAATATACACAAAGACGCGATGAGAAAGACAAAGAGATACCCCGAAACCAGAGTGGATGCAAGACTGGCGGGCAGACCCTGGATTGCAGGCATCATGGCCCTGCAGGCAGTAATGCACGCAGGATTTGGTCTGCTTCTATCTTTTATTTCAGGGAGGGATTTTACACAAAGGAAGAAGAGGGTTATTAAGACAGGGTACAGAAATGAAATGTGATTAATCGTTCAAAACAGGACACAATGATTTACAGGAACAAATTCTAAAATATACA
>NW_006408837.1:1942137-1951003 GCF_000296735.1 Chrysochloris asiatica | reverse complement strand
TTTTGTCCATGACACAGGGCCTCAACATCTCAGTGCTTTGCGGTCCCCAACAGCATGGTTCCTAAACAGGAAGGGCAATGTGATCCTCTTCCATACATGGTTCCTGAACAGGAAGCTCATCTGAGTCCCAGGGTTCAGGACTTTTCTTGGTCTCCCCCACCTGGTCATGGTAGAGTCCATTACACCTCCTGAGGTCACTCAACAATGGACCACTAGGTGGTCCTTCTTGGTCTGGCCAGCCCCACTCATTAGCCTCAGATGTTGGCCTGACTTGAAAGCACCAAGAACACAGGCCGAATCGTTTCCTGTGAGTGGACTCTTCACCTCCCTGCACTGTGTACAAGACACTGGTGGAAGACGTGTAGTAACAACACAGAAGTCAAGTTGATGACACTTTAGTTAGGACAGCCCTGAGTAAACAGCATTCTCACAGTGGTCTGTCTAGTTTGCACCATGAGAACACCTGGAAATTAGGTCGACCAGGAAGCAGAAGGGGCCACACATTGTCCTACCGGAAGTTCTGCCATTGCGGTTGGTTCCGTCCTTGAGGTTCTCTAATTTGCTGTTTTCCCTCCTCTCCCTAGTGGCTCTATGACTTTTTGTCAGGCAAATGAAAACACTCTCCACCTCCCTCCAGTCTCAGACCTCCCTGAGGGCTGTGCAAAATCAAATGTCCTCCTCCAGAGCTTTCCAGCCCCTTCTCCAGACAGATGCCTGAGGGGTGAGCCCAGTCCTTCCCTCGGAGACAAACCATGCTTCCTACAAAAGAATCCTCATATCCTTTTTTCTTTTCTTTTCTTTTTTATATCAAACATTTATTGTGTCAATTTGATCTTCATAATAAAATCATTTGGGAACAACTGACAATTTAAGTCAGCAGAAAAAATTCAGGAATAATGAATCATCCTGAAATAAATTGAAAGAAAGCTTTGCTATTTTTCCTCAAATAGTATTTGTCTTGTAAAAATGGATTATCTTAGTTTGCAAGAAACAGATACACACAAAACCACCTCTATAATTGGGACGACTCAAAAGGGTCCCTGGAGATATGCGGAAGTAGGAACTGTCTCAGAAACCACACTATTAGGTCTTTGGGTTCTATCAGTTTTTGCTTCATATATGTTTCAGTGCTAGTGTTTGATAGAATTGACAAGGAGGCAACTGTTTATTAAAATTATCATTGTTTTTGTTTTTTATTGTTTGGCGAGAAGTTCCTTGTTGTTGTTGTTGGGTGTTGTCCTGTCAGTGACCTGTGTACAACACGACTAAACACCGTCCGACCCTATGACATCTGTGGTACTTCATCATGTTAGGGGTCTCCCTCTTTTTTTCTCTGACCCTCTACTTTACCAAGCATGATGCCCTTCTCCAGGGACTGGGCCATCTTGACAATATGTCCTAAGTTTGAGACATGAAGTCTGGCCATCCTAACTTCTAAGGAGCATTCTGGCTGTACTTCTTCCAACACAGATTTGTTGGTTCTTCTTGCCATCCATGGTACTTTGAATATTCTCCTCCAATACCATAATTTGAATGCATCAGTTCGTCTACAGTCTTCCTTACTCACTGTCCAACGTCCACATGCATCGGGGGTGACTAAGAAGTCCCTAAGTGGTACAAATAAGGAACATACTCGGCTACTGAACAAAATGTTGGAGGTTCAGTTCCTCTCAGAGGCATCTTGAATAAAAGACCTGGTGATTAACTTCTGAAAAGCCAGCCCCTGAACACTTTATGGGGCACAGTTGTACTTTGACATTCAGGGACCTCCGTGAGTCAGAGCCAACTTGATGTCAACTGGTATTTTGGGTGAATCCATGTCTTCTTGGTGGAGTTTTATTTCTATCAATACATCACTGTGTAATGTCTCTCTCTCGCTCTTTCTGGTGTTTTCTTTGTTCTGAAAGTCTACTTTTTGTGATATTAACATTCCTAAGGAAGTCATTCCTGATTTCCTTAGATTAATGCTTACATGGTGTATTTTTTTCATCCTCTTAATTTTCAACCTACCTGTATCATTATATTTGAAGTGAGTTTCTTGTAGGCAGCATATGGTCACGTGTTTTTTAAAATACATTCTGTCAACCTCTGTCTTTTAATTGGTGTATGTAGACCATTTACCTTTTTCTTTTTTTTTTTTTTTTTGGAAGCATTGGTACTATTTATTTCTAAAACTTTGTCATCACCCCACACAAAAACGCTTTGCCCATTAAGCAATAACTCTCCATATCCATATCAGCTCCCACTCCCAGTTCCTGGTAATTACTAATCTACTTTCTTTCTCGGTCAATTCTCCTGTTTTAGATATTTCACAGGATGGTTATTCCAAGAGTCAGTCATTCTAACAGATAGGGGGACACAGAATGGTTTAAAATCAGGAAAGCTGTGTGCCAGGCTATGTTCTTTTGCCATACTTATTCAATCTGTATGCTGAACAAGTAATCTGAGAAGCTAAATTATATGAAGAAGACTGGAGGACAGATTGGAGGAAAACTCACTAACAGACTGTGATATGCACACGACACAACCTTGCTTACTGAAAGTGACAAAAACTTAAAATACTTAGTGATGAAGATCAAAGACCACAGCTTTCAGTATGGATTGCAACTCAATGTAAAGAAAACAAAAATCCTTATGACTGAACCAATAAATAACATCATGATAAATGGAAAACAGATTGAAGTTGTCAAAGATTTCATTTTGCTTGAATCCACCATCAACTCTCATGGAAGCAGCAGTCAAAAAATCAAACAACATATCACATTAGGCAAATTAATCTACTGCATAAGACCTCTTTAAAATGTTCAAGAGCAAAGATATCAGCCTAAAGACTAAGGAACTGCTGACCCAAGCCATGGTATTTTCAATTACCACATACGTATGCCTGTGAAAGTTGGACAATGAATAAGGAAGACTGTATAGGAACCAATTCATTTGAATTACGATGCGAAGAAGAATACTAAAAGTATCATGGTCTGCCAGAAGAACTAACAAATTTGAGTTGGAACAAGGGAAGCCAGGATGGTCAGACTTCATCTCTCATGTTTCAGACATATTATCAGAAGGAACCAGTCCCTGGAGAAGGACATCATGCTTGGTAAAGCAGGTCAGTGAAAAAGAGGGAGACCCCCAAGGAGATGGATGGGCAGAGTGGCGGCAGCAATGAGCTCAAGTGTAACAACAATTGTGAGGTTGGAGCAAGACCGGGCAGTGTTTCGTTCTGTTGTGCTAGGGTCACTATGAGTTGGAACCACCTTCATGACACCTCACAGTAACAAGATAGTTAATTTACGTGGGATTGTATAGCATTTGTTCTTTTGTGCCTTATGTCTTTTACTTAGCATGTTTTCAAGACTCATCCGTGAATCCAACGTGATGGGTGCTGACCTCGGGAACCTCAACCCCAAAGTGAAAGCGTGGCTCTGAGGAGCTGGAAGCCTGGATCCCCATGCAGCAACGACACCACCAACTCTGCAAGAGAGAGTCCTTCACTCATTGTGGGGGTGAAATGGCATCATGTAACTGACACAGTTAGAATGAGATCAGGCACACGGTGGTACCCCATGACGTAAGCTGTTGTCTATAGATATGGAAGCTGAGCCACATGCCTAGGATCACACAGGAGAGCTTTCCATTCATGTAGTCCCTGTCACTGGAGGACCTGCTGTAAGCCATGCCCTGCTTGTTGACATTCATGGTGCACAGTGAGGCAGGAGGTCACCTTTCTTCTCTCCATCAGTCCTTCCTGAAAGCAGGCAAGAAAACGAACATTTGGGGATCCTAACATAATAGTTATGAGTCGGGCTGCTAACCTCCGTGTCAGCATTTCAAAACTACCAGCTGAAGCTTTCTGCTCCCTTAAAGATTTACAGCCTCGGAAACCCTGTACAGGGTCTCTTTGAGTCGGAACCGACTACATGGCACATAACAACAACAACAATATGTGCCAAATAAACCCTGGGGGCACAGTGGTTGAATATTGGACTGATCATTAAAAAGTCAGCAGTTCAAACCCACCCACTTCTCTGTGTCAGGAAGATGTGGCCATCTGCGTCCATGGAGAGGTAGATCCTTGGAAACCCTATGGGGCAGTTCTGCTTGGTCCTGTAGGGCTGCTACGAGTCGGAATGGGTTTCACAGCACAACAACAACAACAATGCGTGCTAATGGGACCCTGGTGGTGCAACAGTTAACTGCTCAGATGCTAACCAATAGGTTGGCAGTTCAAACCTACACAAGGGCTCCACAGGAGAAAAGCCCTGATCATCTGCCTCACTCAACGATGTGCAGTGACGCAGTTCTATCCAGCACACTTGGACTTGCCATGCATGAGTCAGAATGGTCCCCATGTCAAGTACCAACGTGTGCCCCAAATCTCTGAGTGTTCTTGGCTATGACTCAATGTTTTGTGGTTGGAACCTCCCAGCTGCACTGTGGAAGACAAGTCTGGTGGTCAGTTTCCATGAAGATCCCAGCCATTCACAATAGTGAATAATTGCTATCAGGACTGATTGTGAGGGTTGGAAATGTAAAGGTAGACATTTTGTAGAAAGGAGGGGAGTGATTAACTTTGCAGTCTAGGAGCGGAGGTCCCTGGGACCATCAAGGGAGAAGAGCGGAGATCGGGACCCTACCCAGAGAAGCAGTGATGCCAGAAATGGAGGCAGAGACGAAGACGTGGTGCAATGGAGCAGCTGGAGATTTTAGACCCAGAGAGGGAGAGGGGCTGTGTGCTGACGACCGGGAGGCAGGCTTGCACGGTATATACCCTTTGGTTGGTCGATGATGCATGGAGGGGACTGTAACCATAGCAATGAAACTATATATAATAGAATGAATGTAAAGCTAATGTTCTCCCATGTAAACTATCACATAATTCACAATAAAACATTTTTAGAAAAGATCCCAGCCACTGAGAATCTGATGGAGCTTAACTCTCCTCTGCAGCACCTGGGGTCTCCAGGTGTCAGAATCAGCTCCATGGCACTGGCTTGGTGTTTGCGTTTAATATGTCCAGACAGTGGGCTGAGGACATTACAAATGGCAAGTCAGATGAGATCTGTTACACCACCATGTCTGGAATGTTCTAGAATCTGCCCATCTTTCAGTCTGTTCATGGCTGCCTACTGCTTAGATCTGCTAAGCATCGATGGTCATGTGATAAGAAAAAGGTCTGTAAGGGGTCCACTCTCACCTCCAAAGACCAGCGAGGTTCTGAGGGCTGGTCTGGGGTGGGGGGCTAGTGATGAGGACAGTGTGGTCAGGGGAGCCCCAGGTGACCACACCCACAGAGGGAAGGGGAACTTCCTGGTTCCTCAGCTCTCACCTTCATTCTAAGGAAACCGGCCGGCTGCTCAGAACTTGGTCCAGTGAGCATGAACTGAGTTCAGCAAACTTCATGAAACTCTTAAATCAATTTGAAGTCCCTAAATCAAATTCAGCAGGGCACTGTAACTTCGTTGACTCAGGAAGAACAGTTCATCAGTGCCCCAGTGGCCCTAATGGGATGTGCAGAGAGCTTCTCAAATGAGTTATCCTGGGAAGAAAACGTGGCTCCGGAAAGTGCTTCCTGGCTTTGGGGGGAGGAGCGAGCACAGAGACGGTTGTGATGAAGTTTGATGGCTGAAGAGGGAGTACTGGAGCTCTACCAGACCCTAAATGTAGACCGGATTCTCCCAAACCCCATTAGAGGATTGCAGAAAAGGCTGGTACTCCAGGGAGCTCTGCCTGTGGTCCTGCAAAAGGCATAGTCTTTGAATTCAAAGAATATGAGATTTCAGGTGGACATGAGAGGCCCCAGCTCCAAAACAGAGACACAGATGATTCTAACAGCCCAGTGGAAATTCACAATGTGCTGATAGGTTGGGGATACTGAGGTAAGTCCCACTTTGTTAAGGGAGCAAACATCGGGAGTCCTAACTCAAGGCCATCCAAGGACTTGCCAAGCCCATTCCCCACATGTGCACCCTGTGAAAATCTAGTCTCATCCTTCAAAGTGTCATTAAAAATGTCACTTGTTCATTCATTCATTTGTTCACTCATTCTTTAATGATTCAATTGAACGTTGATCCATTGGCTCATCCATTAGTTCATCACTTCAGTTATCATCCATTCTTCATTCATGGATTTGTTTGTTCACTAATTTATCCCCATGTTGATCCATTTGTATGTTGATCCATTGGGTCATTAATCACCAAGTCAGTGATTGATTCATTCTTCATTCATTGATTCATTTGTTCATTAGTTAATTCATTTATTAGTACATTGGCTCACTAATTCATCAATTCAATCATCAATTCACTCTTCATTCATTGATTCATTTGTTCATTAGTTAATTCATTTATTAATCCATTGGCTCCTTAATTCAGTCACTCATTCAGTTTTCATCGATGGATTCATTTGTTAGTAGGTCCATTTGTATGTTGATCCATTGGGTCATTAATCACCAAGTTAGTCATTGATTCATTCTTCATGCCTGGATTTGTTTGTTCGAGGATTCGTGCGTGCCCCCACTGGTCCATTTGTATGTTGATTTATTGGATAATTAACTCATCAATTTAGTCATTGATTCTTTCTTTATTGATGGATTCTTTCACTTTTTGATTCATTTGTTCGTTGATTTGTTCATTGGTTCTAAAACATTCCTTGATATAGTTGGCCATTCCTTCAGCAGTCACTCTTAAAGCCCTCCGTGAGTGTGGTCAGCTCTTAGCCTGGGGACAGAGGAGACTTGGATGTCCCTGCCTCCTGAGAGTACTTATCCCCTCTAGTGAGAGACAGACACACAGCAGAGCAACCGAAAACAAAGAAATCACAGTCATTGGTGTATGTACAAAATGCACATACATGCATCTGCTTCCTCATTCACCTTCTCCTGTGATCTCACTGGGGACAAGCTGGAGCCCAGGGACAGACATCTCTTCCTACCCGGAGACTCTGGTTTCCATAGTCCCCACTGCCAACTATGTCTGAGGGGGTTATTCACAGCCATGAGTTCATACTTGAGGGCTTCTTTATCTTGATTAATTTCCATGTCCTCAGTATCCTGGTGGAACAGTGGTTAAACACTCAACTAATAACTGAAAGGTCATTGGTTCAAATCACTCAGCTTCTGTCATGATTTGGTGCCATCAAGTTAAGTCCGACTCATAGTGACTCTGTGTACAAAAGGAAACACTGCCCAGTCCTGAAGCATCCTCACAATCACTGTTACATTTGAGTCCATTGCTGCTGCCACTGTGTTAATAATCCATCTCATTGGGGGATCTCCTTCTTTTTCACTGACCCTCCACTTTACCAAGCATGATGTCCTTCTCTAGGGACTAGCCCCTCCTGATATGTCTAAAGAATCGGAGACAAAGTTTCAACATCCTTGCTTCTTAAGAGCATTCTGACTATACTTCTCCCAAGACAGAATTGCGTTGTTGTTGTTGTTAAGTGCCGTCGAGTCAGTTCCAACTCATAGCGACCCTGTATAAGGTTTCCAAGGAGCAGATGGTGAGTTTGAACTGCTTACCTGTGGTTCAAACCAACGCATTAACCCACAACGCCACCCCAGGACTCTGACAGAAGTACAGCTGTAAAGTATTGTTCATGAAGATGGCGGCCGCCTAACAAACCTTCTGGTCCTACTTTGCCACATGGAGTTGCTCTGAGTTGAAATCAACTCAACAACACCTAATAACATTACTTAAGCAGACCTGAAGCAGAATAGGTGCTCAGTATTAGATGAATAAAGAATGAAGAAATGGTTTCTCCCCTACAAAGGATGCTTCCCAAGAGAATCACATGTGTGTGTGTCTTTGCTCCACAAACTTCACTTAGGGCCAGTGGAGTGTCACAGTTTCATCAGGATCCTCAGGGGTGGCCCTTCCCCCTCCTGTTCCCCAGGTGCACCTGTTCTCGGTGCCCTGGTCACATCATCTCTGTGCCTCTGGAGTCTAGGCCATCATTTGGGTTAGGGGTGACCAGAGCAGTCAGGATGGATGGGACACCCCGGACAGCCTTCCTGAGGGACTCAGGTAAGTAAGGACAGGAAGAGAGGAAACCCAGTGCACAGCCTGGTCATTAATTACACACTGACTAAGACCATCATTCTCACCACCATCATCAGAGACCCTGAGAGTGTCCCAGTAGGGAGGACCCCAGGTGGCAAAGGTTGAGTATTGGGCTGCTAACAGCAAGGTCGATGGTTCTAACCCACCAGCTGCTTCTGGGGAGAAAGACAAGGCTGTCTGTTCCCATAAAGATTTTCAGTTTCAGAAACCCCAAGGGTTGTAAAAATTGGAATCGAATAGACAGCAGAGGGCTTGGTTTGGTGTGTTTCCCAGAGAGGAGGTGGTCAGCCTTATCCACCACGTCCCCTAGCCCCAGCCTGCCAGCCACAAGAGAAACTACAAGGTCTCAGCATCCATGACAAGCTCCCACCTCCACTCTCAAGGGGGCTCCCTGGTTGTGGGGGTAACATGACTTGTCCCTGGAAGTCCTTGGTCAGACCTCATGTGTTGGGTGGGAAATGTCACAATCAGCAGTGACCTCCTGACGCAGGCCTCATGCTATAGAATCAACACTGGACTACGAGCCACAAGGTTGGCAGTTCAAAACCACCAACAGCTCCTTGAAAACCCTTTACAGAGTTCTTATGAGTCAGAACCAACTCGATGACACCAACAACATTGACACAGTGGCTGTAACAATGGGCTCAAACATGGCAAGGATTGTGAGATGGCACCATGTTTTGTTCTGTTGTACATGGGATCATTGTGAGTTGGGGTTGACTCAGTGTCACCTGACAACATCACATGACTGACAAAAGCACATAACTGACAACATCACATAACTGACAACATCCATAACTGACAACATC
>NW_006408837.1:1941251-1941922 GCF_000296735.1 Chrysochloris asiatica | reverse complement strand
ACATCACATAACTGACAACAGCACATAACTGACAACATCACATAACTGACAACACCATGTAACTGACAACATCATGTAACTGACATCACATAACTGACAACAGCACATAACTGACAACATCACGTAACTGACAACATCCATAACTGACAACATCACGTAACTGACATCACATAACTGACAACATCACGTAACTGACATCACATAACTGACAACATCACATAACTGACAACATCACATTACTGACAACATCACATAACTGACAACACCATGTAACTGACAACACCATGTAACTGACATCACATAACTGACAACATCACATAACTGACAACATCCATAACTGACAACACCATGTAACTGACAACATCCATAACTGACAACATAACATAACTGACAACATCACATAACTGACAACAGCACATAACTGACAACAGCACGTAACTGACAACAGCACGTAACTGACAACAACATGTAACTGACAACACCACGTAACTGACAACATCACATAACTGACAACATCACATAACTGACAACATCCATAACTGACAACACCATGTAACTGACAACATCCATAACTGGCAACATCACATAACTGACAACAGCACATAACTGACAACATCACATAACTGACAACAGCACATAACTGACAACAGCACATAACTGACAACACCATG
>NW_006408837.1:1936570-1940786 GCF_000296735.1 Chrysochloris asiatica | reverse complement strand
TAACTGACATCACATAACTGACAACATCACATAACTGACAACATCACGTACTGACAACATCACATAACTGACAACATCACATAACTGACAACACCACGTAACTGACAACATCATGTAACTGACATCACATAACTGACAGCATCACATAACTGACATCACATAACTGACAACATCACATAACTGACAACATCACGTAACTGACAACATCACGTAACTGACATCACATAACTGACAACACATAACTGACATCACATAACTGATAACATCACGTAACTGACAACACCACGTAACTGACAACATCATGTAATTGACAACACCATGTACCTGACAACATCATGTAATTTACTGAAGTTCAAGCCCATTCGACTAAGACTGCTGGTCCACCAAAAGGGGGTTCATTTCATCTCTCTGGGCTGCCACAACCTGTGGCATCCACCAGCTGTGTTGGTCACATTTGCCGTCTAACTTACGAATCTCCAAGTCTGCTATACAGTTGGCATTCAATGAATGCATGATGACTATGGAAGGCACAGACCACACCCACAGTGGACTTGGGAGTGAGGAATGACTGCCTGAGTGGGTGACTCCAACAACAAATGAACCAATAGGTGAATGAATCGATGAATACGTACTGAATGAGTGAAGCATGAAGCATGAACAATGACTTAATGACTCAGCAAATGAGTGATTGAACCAACGAATGGCTCAGTGACTGAATTAATCAATAAATAACTCAGTGAAAAATGAGCCAATGAATGTGTGAATCAGTGAAGGACGGATCATTGAATGAATGACTTAGTGAATGAGTGTATCAATGAACCGCTGACAGATGGATCAGTGAATGAATGAGTGAATCATTGTACGATGGCTCAATGAATCAATGACTCAATGAATGAACCAATGAATGACTGAATCAATAAAAAAATCAGAGTAGGATGTCTCAATGAATCAATGACTCAGTGAAAGATGAATCAATGAACCAGTGAATGAATCAATCAATGGACAGATAAATCAAGGAAGAAATGGAGCTTAAAAACTCATTGAAGGGTGGACAGGTTTGCCTGGTGCACCACATACACTGGGGAGTATACTGATTTTTATCTGTGTAAATATAGCAGGGGCTGTACTTATTTCACAGATACAAATCCTTGAGTCTTTATGTAGAGGATGTGGAGCTGTAGAATCAGCACTGGACTGCGAATCACAAGATGAGCGGTTCAAACTCACCAGCTGCTCCTTGGAAACGCTGTACAGGATTGCTATGAGTGAGAACCGACTCAACAGCACTCAACAACAACAAAGACAACAAGCACTCACTGCTTCCTGTGCCCCCCATCGCAATTTCCCAGTGGGGTTCACCCTCCCCCTCTTCTCTAGAGGTCACCCTCCCTAAAACCTGGGCTCCTCCTCTATCCCTGGAAAACGGTGTCTCCCCAGAGTGGCCCTCACTGGCCTGTACCGCAGGGCCTTCAACACCCTTCTTCTAGGACATTGCCACCACCTCCTTCTTCAGAGGCCATAAAGCCACCAGCTGGTCAGCTGCTGACCTCAGGCAGGCCACTTACCCTCGAAGACAATGCATTTCCTCATCTGTAAAATGGGACACGGATGAGATAACCACCGGCCTGGCTCAATCAGGGTGAGGAGCCCAGGAACCCAGCTGCCATCCTGCAAATGTCTAATGGCTCATTTGCATAATGAGCTTGAAAGGCAATTAAAACTGCCTCTTGTGCACGCAGAGCTGACCGGAGACAGCCACTGAGTTATCAAGGTGTCAGCATCCCCGCCCTATTCCTTTCTGTCTCTGGGGCGGCTCAGGAGAAGAGCATGTCTTAGAGGAAGGAAACGCAGTTTGACAGTGCATTTTACTTTATTTTTGGTGCCTTCCACTGGTCCCTTTTTTCAGAAGTGAGAGAAAGATGAGGCTTTCTGTTCCTGCAAAGATTTTTTAAAGACTCAGAAAAATCCTACACAGGGTTGACATGAGTCGGAACCGACTGGGGGGCAATTAACAACAACAGTCAGCCTCTGGGTTCAGTGGCCTGTTTGTATGGGGGTCCCTAGCCCCTCCTGGGGATGCTTCTTGGGCACCCTAGCCTGGGAGCAGGTAGGGGACCACTCAGACCTTCCCTCTAAAGATGGGACTCAGGTCTTGGCTGGCCCTGCTCAGGGGTAGAGGTTGGGGTGCCAGGGTCCCCCTGCCCATCCACCTCACCACTCTGTAGAGTGCAGCCAGAATCCAGGCCCTATTGCCCTCTGCTTCATAAGGACTGACCCTTGACATCGGTGACCAGAAAGTGGTGGGGAATATTCTAGGCAAAAAAACCCCCATAAACAAACATAAAAGAGTGATGGCAAGTAAGTCCTTGATTCTAGAAAACACTCATTGTTTGGGGAGTTGGGAAATTACCATATTGGGTAATCCAGAGCATCACAGAGTCTTCATATGAAATTAGTTCTGTGCAGGGACAGGAAGCATGCCTGGTGGTGCTGGGGGAGAGGTGTAGGCTGCTAACTACAAGGTTGATAGTTCAAACCCACCGGACACGCTACAGGAAAAAGCTGAGGCTATCTACTCTTGTAAAGATTACAACCTCAGAAACTCTATGGAGGGTCGGTAGGAGTTGGAATTAATAGGATACTGGAAGTAGGATAGACTCAACTTTCCAAACTTTTTGTTAGCAGCTGAAGACACTAACCTGCACCTACTTGCTATGGGTTGGAACCGACTCGATGGCACTTAACAACAACAACAAGGGACTCCTATATATACAAGGGGACTTCAAAAAAGTTAGTGGAAAATGGAATTCAAAGGTAATGGAATTCAATAGTGAATAATTGTTATCATGACTAATTGTGAACATCACAACTGTAAAGGTAAAAATTGTGTAACATAAAGGGGGAAGTAGTTACTCTTACAGTCCAGAAACAGAGGACCCTAGGGCCATCAAGGGAGAAGAGCATGAACGGAATGCGGGACCCTATCCAGAGAAACAGTGACACCAGAGATGGAGGCAGAGATGGGAACATGGAAAAACGGAGCAGCTGAGGACTCTAGACTCATGGAAAGAGAGGGACTGAGAGCTGGCGGCCAGGAGGCAGGCTTACAGAATGTGCCCTTTGGTTGTTTAAATGATTATATACTCCTGAGTGTTTTGGTGTATATCCAAAAAAAAGAGAAAAAAAGAAAAGCAGAGGGAATAGAAGCAAATATTGTTGAATGATGATGCACGGATGGGATTGTAATCATTGCAATGAAAGGAAACAGGATAGGATGAGTGTAAAACTGATGCTCTCCCATGTAAACTATCACTCAATTCACAATGTTGTCGTTATGTGCCATGAAGTCAGTTCCAACACATAGCAACCCTGCACAGGGTTTCCGGGGCTGCAAATCTTTACAGGAGCAGAAAGCCTCATCTTTCTCCCATGGAACAGCTGGTAGTTTCAAACTGCTGACTGTGAGATTAGCAGCCCAACTCGTAACCACTACACTACCAGAGCTCCTTCAATTCACAATAAAAACATTTTGAAAAAAGGTAACGGAGCTTTTTCATGAACGTTTTATAAGGCTGGTGTGGTGCTGTGGGATAAGCACCCGACTGTAACCCGCAAGCTAGATGGATTGAACCCACCAGTCTCTACGAGTGTAAACCAACTTGATGGCATTTAACAAGAGCATACCAATATCAACATCTGTCAGTGTGTCCTACTGTGGAGGCTTGCGTAGACTGGCATTCTGGAAGCGATGCCCCCTGTGTTTGAAATACCAGCAGGGTCTATTTCAGTGGAACTTCCAGGCTAAGACAGACTAGGAAGAAGGTGAACTGCTTCTGATGTTGATCCCCTGAAAACCTTATGAATGGCAGTGGAACATTGTCAGACATAGTGCTGGAAGATGAGCCACTCAGGTTGGAAGGCACTCAGAATGTGACTGGGAAAGAGATACTTCCTCAAAGTAGAGTTAACTATGATGATGCGAATGGAGTAAATGTTTTGGAACCTTCATTTGTTGATGAGACACAACTCAAATTAAGGAAAAGCAGCTTCAGATATTCATTAATAATGAGAACATGGAATGTAAGAAGCATGAATCTAGCAAAACTATAAATTATAAAAAATGAAATGGAATATATAAAGATCGATATGCTAAGCATTGTTGTTGTTGTTAGGTGTCATCGAGTCAGTACCGACTCGTAGCGACCTTATGCACAGC
>NW_006408837.1:1935181-1935710 GCF_000296735.1 Chrysochloris asiatica | reverse complement strand
AAAGATTTCAATTTTTATTCCATCAATTCCTGGTGCCTTGTTCTTTGCCAATTCCTTCAATGCACCTTAGACTTCCTCCTTCAGTATCGTTGACTCTTGATCATATACTGCCTTTTGAAACAGTTGAACAGTAACCATTTCCTTTTGGTATAGTGACTCTGTGTATTCCTTCCATCTTCTCTCTCTCTCTCTCTTTTTTTAATTTAAGGTTTTAATTGTGGATTGAGTGTATGTATACAGGGCACATCATCCATTTCACATTCAAAAATTCATATAACTTGTTTCATTACATTGATTATAATCGCCTCCATATACCATCAGCTAAAAGAATTTCTCTCTATCCACTTTAGTTTCTTCCATCTTCTCTTGATGCTTTCAGCATCGTTCAATAATTTGCCCAGAAAATCTTTCAATAACGAAAGTCAAGCCTTAATTTTTTTCTTCAGTTCCCCCAGCTTGAGAAATGCTGAGAGTGTTCTTCCTTTTTGGTTTTCTGATTCTAGATCTTTGCACATTTTATTGTAATATT
>NW_006408837.1:1932837-1934381 GCF_000296735.1 Chrysochloris asiatica | reverse complement strand
AATGGTATTAACTGGGCTTCCCTGTAGGTACATGGATATCATCCTATCACAGACAGCGTTGTACCTCATGACTGATCTGGATACGTTCTTTTTGACAATGAATGCAACACCATTCCTCTTCAATTTGTCATTTCCGGCATAGTAAACCATGTGGTTGTCAGATTCAAAATGGCCAATACCAGCCCATTTCAGCTCACTAATGCCTAAGATATTGATGTTTATGTGTTCCATTTCATTTTTGACAACGTCCAATTAGTGAGCTGAAAAGGCCTGCTATTATGCATTTTGAATCTGACAATAATCACATGATTTACTATGCTGGGATTAACAAATTGAAGAGGACTGGTGCTGCACTCATCATCAAAAAGAACATTCCAAGATTTATACAATGCTGTCTGTGACAAGATAATATCCATGTGCATACGCGTTGTTGTTGTTAGGTGCCATAAAGTCGGCACCTACTCAAAGCAATCCTGTGAGCAACAGAATGAAACACTGCCCGGTCCCTACCTCACAATCATTGCTACGCCTGAGCCCAAGGCTGTCTTCACTGTGCCAAACCATATCATTAGGGGCATCCCTATTTTTCTCAAACCCTCCACTTTACCAAACATAGCCTTCTCCAGGGACTAGTCCCTGCTGATAATATGTACAAAGTATGAGAAATGAAGTCTGGTCATTCTAACTTCCAAGGAGCATTCTGACTGCATTTCTCTGAACACAGTTTGTTCTTTTGGCAGTGCATGGTAATTTTAACATTCTCCTCCAACACCGTAACGCACATGCATCAATTCTTCTACAGTTTTCCTTATTCAGTGTCCAACTTTCACATGCATACAAAATTATTGAAAATACCATGACTTGGATCAGGCACACCTTAGTCCTCAACTGACAGTTTTGCTCTTCAACACTTTAAAGAGCTTTTGTGAAGCAGATTTGTCTAATGTAATATGTGGTTGGATTGTCGTTTGATGTCTTGACTGCTGCATCCATGAATGTTGATGGTTGATCCGAGCAAAATGAAGTCTTTGACAACTTCGATCTTTTCCCCATTTATATGGATGTTATTTATTGGTCCATTGGTGAGGATTTTTGTTTTCTTTACACTGAGATGGCTGTAGTCTTTGATTGTTATTAGTAAATATTTTAAGTCCTCTTCACTTTCAGCAAGTAAAGTTGTATCATCTGCATATCTCAGGTTGTTAATGAGTCTTCCTCCAATCCTGATGCTAAGTTTTTCATCATATAATCGAGCTTCTTGAATTATGTGTTCAGCATACAAATTGAATGTTGTTGTTGTTGTTGTTACATGTCGGTAACAACTCACAGGGACCCTATGAACAACAGAACAAAACACTGCCTGGTCCTGGGCCAACCTCACAATTGTTGCCACGCTTAAGCCCATCGATGCTGCCACTTTGGCAATCCATCTCACTGGGGATCTTCCTCTTTTTTTCTGACCCTCCACCTTACCAAGCATGATATCCTTCTCCAGCAACTGGACCCTCCTGACAATATGTCCAAAGTTTGAGAGATGAAGTTTG
>NW_006408837.1:1921716-1931142 GCF_000296735.1 Chrysochloris asiatica | reverse complement strand
AATCATACAAGTCTTATCCCCATCTCTTTTCACAAGACCCATCTAGACAAGATGAAACTATTCAGTGGGGACTCTATCTTCCCTCACACATTCTTTTTTTTTTTTAAGTTTTTATTGTGAATTAAGTGATAGTTTACATGGGAGAACATTAGCTTTACATTCATCCTATTGTATTTCATTTCATTGCAATGATTATTACAATCCTCTCCATGCATCATCAAACAACCAAAGGGTACACCCTGCAAGCCTGCCCCCACCATCAGCACACAGACCCTCCCCCTCTCTGAGTGCAGAGTCCCCAGCCGCTCCATCTCTCTACATCATCGTCTCTGCCTCCATCTCTCATGTCACTGTTTTTCTGGATGGGGTCCTGCACTCCACTCTTCTCCTTTGATGGTCCCAGGGACCTCTGTTCCTGGACTGCAAGATCAACCACTCCTGTCCTTTTGCTACAAAATGTCTACCTTTACATTTGCAACGTTCATAATCAGTCCTGGTAACAATTATTCACTCTTGAACCAGAAGAGTCTTATCCCCATTTCCTTTCACCAGTTCCATCTAGACAGGTTGGAAACCACTCTGTGGAGATTCTACCTTCCCCCACACCCTCTGAAACTAAGCTCCCTCTTGAAAACTTGTAAGCCAGTCACTTTGTGCCTTTGTTAACACCCCCGCCCCCTTTTGGGCAGCCACTGTCTAAGTTGCCCATCCCTGTCAACCCTGTGTACAGAGGGGGTGGGAATGATCCTTGCTGTAAAAATTTGTTCCCTCTTTTAAGCTACTACATCCATAAGTATAGGTCAAGTTCATCAAATTGTAGTGGATTACACTTTTTCCCCCTCTTCTTTCTTTCTCTAGTCGAGTTCATCCAGCCATTGAAGCTAGGTCAAATGAGTACTCTGTGCAAGTGTGGGTATTCTTGTGCATCTCCCCACATTTCATATCAGCTGGATGCTTCACTCTCCACTCTAGTCCTCTGTGGTTATGTCCCTGTCCATGGACTCTTTTCCATCTTCTTTTGATGATTTCTGCATCATTCAAAAATATGCCCAGAGAATCTTTCAATACTGCAAGTCGAGACTTAAAATTTTCTTCAGTTTCCTCAGCTTGAGAAACACTGAGTATGTTCTTTTCTTTTGTTTTTCTAACTCCAGGTCTTTGCACATTTTATTATGATATTTTACTTTTCTTCTCGAGTTGATCTTTGACATTTTCTATTCAGCTCTTGTACCTCCTCAATTCTTCCATTTACTTTAGCTTTTTAAGCTGGAGAGTAGGTTTTAGAGTCTCTTCTGACGTCCAGTTTAGTCTTTTCCTTCTTTCTTGTCTGCTTAGTGAGTGACCTTTTGCTTTCTTCCTGTGTGATATTTTTGATGTCATTCCTCAACTTTTACGGTCTTTGGTCTTTAGTGTCTAATGTATCACATCTGTTCTTTAGATGATCTCTAAATCCAGGTGGGATATATCCAAGGTCATATTTTGGCTCTCATAGACTTGTTTTCATTTTCTTCAGCTTCGGCCTGAACTTACATATGAGCAGTTGGTGGTCTGAACCACAGTCTGTACCTGGTCTTCTTTTGGATGATGATATGGAGCTTTTCCATGGTCTCTTTCCACAGACATAGTTAACTTGATTCCTGTGTATTCTATCTAGTGAGGTTTATATGTATACTCACCTTTTATGTTGTTTAAAAAAGGGTATTTGTCTTTTTGTGACACTGGAAGGGGAGAGAAAGGAAAACCCAGAAATATCACCATAGAAAGCTTGTAAGTCCGTCTTCTGCCTATAACTGATGGGAATACCTAAAATGGGGATACAATGTGCCCAGTGAAGGAGGCTTCCTGCAGAGCCTCTGCATTACATAAGACTTTAGGTGGAAGCCTGAACCACATCCAGATCTCCAGAGGTGGAAAATATTTCCCCCTGAGAGGACGGGCAGACAAGCCTGGAGCAGAAGATATCGCTTGAAAGAAAGACTGACAGGAAAAATACAAAACAGACCGACCAATGACTACACGAACAAGCAAGTTGCCAGCACAGGAGACATCAAGGCAAGGGGTCGGGCCCCCTCAGAGTAAACCCTCTTCCAAAACTAAGACTCAATGGGAATACACGCTCTGATGAGTGACCACGCTCGCCACCGACAGGGGGAAGAGAGGGAAAAACAGCTATAAGGTTGCTAGCTAAGCCCTAGAATGGTCAATAGACTCCTGTGAACCCCGTGGAGACCTGGTCGGCCAGCAGTGTGGCAAGACCTGGGGACTCTTGGGCCCAGAGTCAGTGACATAGCCATGGAGGACTAGAGTGGAGAGTGAAGTGTTCAGTGGATAAGAAGAGAGGGCATATCCACAAGAACACCCACACTTGCAGATAATAACCATTTGACCTAGCCTCAATGACTGGGTGGTCAGAGCTCAACTAGAAGAAGAAAGGGGGGGGGGGAGTAAAAAGAGTAACCTGATATAATTAGATGAACTTGACCTACACTTATGGATGCAGTAGCTCAAAAGAGGGAACAAATCTTTGCAGCAGGGATCATTACCACCCCCTCCATACACAGAGTAGACAGGATGGGCAACTTGAACATTGGCAACCCAAAATGGGGGTAGGGGGCTACAAAGGCAAGAAGTGACTGGCTTACAAGCTTTCAAGAGGGAACCTAGATCCAGAGAGCATGGAGCAAGGTAGAATCTCCAATGAGTAGAATTCAATCTGTCTAGGCGGGACTGATTAAAGGAAATGCGGATAGGTCTCTTGTGACACAAGGGTGAATAATTGTTGCCAGGACTGATTGTGAAGGTTGTAAATGTAAAACTGGGCATTTTGTAGCAAGGAGGGGAGTGATTGACTTTGCAGGCTGGGAGCTGAGGTCCCTGGAACCATGAAGGAAGAAGAGCAGAGAGCGGAACCCTACCCAGAGAAGCAGCGATCCCCGGGATGGAGGCAGAGGACTCAGGACCCAGGGAGGAAGAGGGGCTGTGTGCTGATGACTGGTGGTCGGGGGTGGAGCATTTAGTGATACATGGAGGGAATTGTAACCATGGCAATGAATCAACATACGATGAGTGTAAAACTAATGTCCTCCCATGTAAACTGTCACATAATTCACAATAAAACTTAAAAAAAAAAAGCTATTTGCAATGAAGAAGTCATTGGTCTTGCAGAATTCTGTCATGCGATCTCCACCATCATTTTTATCATCAAGGCCATATTTTCCAACTATTGATCCTTCCTCTTTGATTCTTACTTCTGCATTCCAATTGGCACTTAGCAACAAGCTCATATGCATATGAAAGTTGGACAATGAATAAGGAAGACCGTAGAAGAATTGATGCATTTGAGTTATGGTGCTTGAGGAGAATATTAAAAGTATCTTGGACTGCTAGAAGAGCAAACACATCTGTTGGAAGAAGTACAGCCAGAATGTTCCTTAGAATCCAGATGGTCAAACTTAGTCTCTCATACTTTGGACATGTTATCAAGAGGGACCAGTTCTTGGAGAAGGACATCAAGCTTAGTAAAGTGGAGGGTCAGTCAAGAAGAGGGAGACTACCCCCATACACACACACACACACACACACACACACACACACACGGATGAATTGACACAGTGGCAGCAACTCTGGGCTCAAAGGTCACAATCGTGAAGATGGTGTAGGTCTGGGCAGTGTTTTGTTCTGTGTGTAGTGTTGCTGAGTTGAAACTGATGAGATGATATGTCTTAACAACAGCATATAATTAGGAAGTACAAAACATTTAGAATACGGGTGTTTTTAAGGAGTATTTTCAGGCTGTCTGGTATCTATATACATATTTTTGGACCTGAGAATGCTAAACAATTTTAACGCAGCATAAAGCCAAGGAACTGGTATATGTTTAGGTAACATCAGTACTACCACTGTCGGTTGCCATGGAGACCACCTCAGCTCATGGCGCCCCCATGTGGGTCAGAGTAGAACTGCACTCCAGAGAGTTTCCGTGGCTGATCGTTCATTAGTTGATCACCAGGTCTTTCTTCCAAGGTGCCTCTGGGTGGTCTTGAGCCTTTAACAATTTACTTAGCAACCAAGGAGGTTAACCATTAGCACCACCATGGACCCCAAGCTTGGAGACAGGAGATGCTCTGGGGCAGAGCCTGGAAGGTGGATGTTTCAATTCTGGTTCCCCAGCAGCTGAGATGGAGATCTGGACAGACTCCCCAGTCATAAGATGAGGAAAGGAAGTCCTGGTGTCACTGTGGTTAAGCACTAACTGAAAGATTGTCAGTTTGAGCCCATCAAATGGCTCTATGGAAGGAAGATCTGACAGGCAACGTTTCTGTAAAGATGACAGCTTCGGAAACCCTATAGAAAGTTCTGCTCTGTCCTGTAGATGGCTGGGAGTCAGATACGTCGATGACACACAAGAAAATGAAGGACCTACCCCAACTCTCACAGGTTTGTTTTGGGGGGCATGGTGCATTATAACGCCCTGCAGAGAGCTCAGCCCAGGACTGTCCCTTGGAACCTGCAGGTGCCCTGGTCCCTGTCGCTGCCCCTCGTCTTCTCTGGTTCTTGCTGAGAGGAACTGCACAACATCTCTTGATCTCCATCCCTGCCTTGGAACTGAGGCAATGAAATAAATAAGATCGAAACCAAAATAGAAGCGTATGCACAGTCGGAAGCGGAGCGAGCTGGGCTGCTGCCGTGCCAGGGAGCTAGCTGGTTGCAGGATCTTGCATGCATTGAGGTTTGCATTTAAAGCGTATGCAATTATAAGTAGGCTGCTTTGCACCCCAGCTCTGGGTGGGAGGAGAGAGTGAACACCCCTTTTTTTACACTGCTGCCCACCAGCTAAACTACCTGCTCTTGCTGCCATGAGAGAAGGTCCTGACAGGGTACCAGGCCCAAACTCCTGTTCAGCTGGGGAAATTGAGGTGCTGACAGGAGTGGGGAGTAGGCCTGGGGAGTCAGGCTGAGCTGATCTGAATCCAAACTCAGTTGCTCCCCTTCAATGTGACCTAGAGCTAGCTGCCAGGGCCCTAGAGCCCAGCGGGGGTCACTGAGATGACTCCAAGTCCTGAGGTTGAGATTAACCAGAGAAAACCCACTGCTGTTGATTTAACACTCACTCGCAATAGCCCCACGTGTGTCAGAGCTGCGCAGCGCCTTGGAGTTTTCAGTGGCATTTCCTCCATGGCACCTCTGAATGGACTTGAACTGATAGCGTTTCAGTTAGTATCATATGCACCAATCAATGCGCAGGTGAGAAAGTACAGGGCCGGTGCCCATGGCCTTCTCTGTTCCCCTGGCAGAGTCAGGGGCCTAGGAGTCCAGCTTCAGCTTCCTGACCCTTTCACCCCGTCCTCCAGGGGACCTGAGATAAGAGGCTAAGCATGTTTCCCAGCAGGTCCTCAAGGCTCCCAAGGAGCTTTGATGACAAATGCCGCAGTGGACATACACTGGGTCCCAGCAGCCCCCTCCTCAGGGACACACTGCTGAGGCCTCTGACCATGGGGCAGGGCCGGGAAAGTTGCAAGTTTCACTCTGGGGCCCGAGTGCCAGGGAGTTCAACTAGGAGAAGATGGGATAAAGGTTGCATGCCCTGCTCTCCCCTCATCCTAATCCAGGTCACAGGGAGAGGTGGCAAATCCCCCTAAACATGCTCCAGGGACTTATTCCTGCCAGGAAAGGACTTGACCATGGTAACAAGGGTGAGGCGGTCACTCCAGCAGGACCCTCAGTGTTAGGAGACCCTGTCATGATCCAAGCAGGTTTCAGGACACAGAACACAAGCCCCCCTGTCCTGATGGATATGGGGAGGCACACAGTGCATACAGCAGGGGGGAAGCCTGGATCATTTCCTGTCATTGGAGAGCGGTGAAGACAGGATGCTGACCAGCCCTATCTGAGGTCTCCTCTGGTCCCTTTGACTGACATTCTCAGAGGGGGTGAGGTTTTGCTCCAAACTCCAGAGCTGTGTGATTTTAGACAAGCAGTATCACTTCCCTGAGCCTGTTTCCTCACAGGGGACAGAGCATAGTGGGGGGACAGCCTTGCCCTGACTGGTCCTTAGGCCGGGGTTAGCCAAGCCAATGTCCTGAAGTGAGAACTGTTTGGAGGTCTTGGGACCCCCTGCACCAGGAGTGTACAAGAGTGTTTTAGAACAGGGTCAGCAAACAGCAGCCCAATGACAGAATCCTGCCCAGCACCTGCTTTCATCAATAAAGTTTTATCAGTATACAACCACTCCCATTGCTTTACATACTGTCCAAGGCAGTTTCATGTTACAATGGCTACACGGAATGCCTACAGCAGAAACAACATGCCCATCAAGCCTAAAATATTCACTATATCTGGCCCTTCACAGAAACATTCTTGGTGTGGCGCTGGACTGCAAACCACAGTCAGAGGTCCCAACCCACCAGCTGTTCTTCGGAAATCCTATACAGACAGCATTTAACAACAACACTTGAAAGAAAGGCAGGGCTCTGCAGGGAAACAGAGGCAGGGGACAGCTCCTGCTCAACATTCTGTGTTGTTGGTGGCTTTGGGCTAATGGTCCAGATGTTTTGCTTGAATGGGATTTTTTACAATTAATGACACTGATTGTATGTTTCACGTTGCACCAACATGTTCACTATACTTTTCCAAATCATCACATGGTTTTAAAGTCAACTCAATGCCCTTGAAGCTAAAACTCTTCCTTTCCCCTATAGGAGACCTGGTGACTCTGTGGGTTAAGTATTGAGCTGCCATCTGGAAGTCTGGCTGTTCAAACCCACCAGCTGCTCCTCTGGAGAAAAATGAGGATGTCTGCCTCTGTGAAGACAAACAGTCCCCACAACCCTAAGGAGCAGTTCCACTCTGTGGCATGGGGTCGTCATGACTTGGAATCAGCTCCATGGTGATGAATCTGATTTAGTTTTGTTCTCGTCCCTGATAACTGAAAACAAATGCAATACCACCAATCCTATCCCTTCCAACTTATAGGAACCCTATAGCCCATGGGTAGGCCTGCCCCTGAGGGCTTCCAGGGTAGTCATTGTTGTTGTTAGGTGCCACTGAGTCAGTAGCAACCTTATGCACAGCAGAATGAAACACTGCCTGATCCTGGGCCAGCCTCACTACTGTTGCCACGCTTGAGTCCATCAATGCCGCCACCTGGCCAATCCATCTAATTGGGGGTTTTCCTTTTTTTCTCTGACCCTCCACCTTATCAAACATGATCTCCTTCTCCAGTGACTGGTCCCTCCTGAAAAATGTTCAAACTATGAAAGAAAAGTTTGGCCATCCTGGCCTCCAAGGAGCACTCTGGCTACACTTCTTCCAACACAGATCTGTTGATTCTTTTGGCAGCCCATGGCACTTTCAATATTCTCCTCCAACACCATAACTCAAATGCGTCAATGCTTCTACAATCTTCCTTATTCACTGTCCAGCTTTCGCATGCGTGTGAGTTTATTGAAAATACCATGGCTTGGGTCAGGCGCACCTTAGTCCTCAAGCTGACATCTTTGCTCTTCAACACTTTAAAAAGGTCTTGTGTAGCAGATTTGCCTAATGCAATACGTCGTCTGATCTCTTGACTGTCATTGTTATAGAGGTAGATTACCACATCTTTCTCCCATGGAGCAGCTGGTGGGTTTAAACTGTCAACCTTTCAGTAGCAGCTGAGTGCTTAACCGCTGCACCACAAAGTCTCCCCAGTCCTGGAAACCACTAGTAATTGTTGTTTTCTATATATTTGCTCAGAGTCCTGGTGTGGCACTGTAGGTTAATGCATCAGACTGCAAAGCCTTTTGAACTACAAGGTCGGTGGTTCAAGCTCACCAGCTGCTCCTTGGAAACTCTATACAGGGTCGCTATGGGTCATAACTGACCCAACGGCTCTTAACACCAATAATTATATATTTGCTCATATGCATGTAAAAGCAATGAGTAAGGGAGACTGGAGGAAACTGATGCTTTTGAAATGTGGTTCTGGGAAGCACATTGGAGTTCCATGAACAGACAAATCTGTCTTGGAAGAAGTACACTCAGAATGTTCGTCAGCAGCAAGGGTGGCAAGACTTCTCACATATTTTAGGCATGTTGTCAGGAGGGACCAGTGCCCGGAGAAAGACATCATGTTTGGTAAAGTGGAGGGTCAGCGAAAAGGAGCAAGACCCTCAATGACATGACTGACACAGTGGCTGAAACAATGAACCCAAATATAACAGCAGTTGTGAGGATCGTGCAGGAGCGGGCAGTGTTTCCGTCTGTTGAGTCACTATAGGTAGAAGCCAACTCAACGGCATTGAACACCAAGACGATGACATATATTCGTTGATTTCACATAAATAAGACCATACAGTACTTGTTCTTTTGTGTCTGACTTATTTTCTCAGCACAATGTTTTCAAGGTTCATCCTGGTGGTGGTGTACATCAGTACTTCATTTCTCTTCATGACTGAGTGATATTTCATTGTGTGGATGGACCACATTATATATCTCCATCATCTGTTGATGGACTTTCGGGTTGTTTCTCTTAATTACTAAGCAGTATTCCATTGTGTGGAAGGACCAATTATATATCTCCATCATCTGTTGATGGACTTTCGGGTTGTTTCTCTTAATTACTAAGCAGTATTCCATTGTGTAGATGGACCATATTGTGTGTCTCCATCATCTATCTCTTGATGTACACTTGGGTTATTTCTCTTCATCACTGAGTAGTATTCCACTGTGTATTCCAGAATACTCATACTTCACAATGTTGTCCATAGCTTTTCATGATCCACACAATTGAAAGCTTTTGCATAGTCAATAAAGCACAAATAAACATCTTTCTGGTATTCTCTGCTTTCAGCTAATATCCATCTGACATCAGCAATGATATCCCTCGTTCCACATCCTCTCCTGAATCAGGCTTGAACCTCTGGAAGTTCTCTATTAAAATATGATTGTAGCCATTTCTATATTACCTTCAGTAAAACTTTACTCTCATGGAATATCAGAGATATTGTCCAATGATTTCCACATTCTATTGGATCACCTCTATTTGGAATGGGCACAAATATGGATCTCTTCCAATCAGTTAACCAGATAGTTGTTTTCCAAATTTCTTGGCAGAGATGAGTGAGTGCCTCCAGTGCAGTTTCACTTTTTTGAAAATTTTCAATTTGTATTCCATCAATTCCCAGTTCCTTGTTCTTTGCCAATGCCTTCAATACACCTTGGACTTCTTCCTTCAGGATCATTGGCTATTGATCATATGCTACCTCTTGAAAGGTTTAGCAATGACCATTTCTTTTTGGTACAGTGACTCTGTGTACTCCTTCCATCTTCTTTTGATGCTTTCTTCATCATTCAGTATTTCACCCAGATAATCCTTCAGCACTCCAAGTTGAGGTTTGAAGTTTTTCTTCACCTCCCTCAGCTTGAGAAATGCTGAGTGTGTTCTTC
>NW_006408837.1:1919733-1920571 GCF_000296735.1 Chrysochloris asiatica | reverse complement strand
GTACCAACTCGATGGCACCTAACAACAACAAATTGGGCTTACGAAACATGTTTTTGTTGTTATAATGAACAATAGGGATATTTTTACTTAAAATCACAATAAATTTCTTTGGTGCCATTCTCTCTGACAGTGTCACCCAGTGTCTCCTCAGTGACCTCACTGTTGGGATGTCCTACTCAGGGGCAGGGACAGGAGTGTTGGGAGCTGACTTCTCATCAGCTGACTCAGTAGAGCTGAGTGTCTGGTCCACTTGCAAGCCCTCCAATACACAATGAGCTCCCAAATCCTGCTGGGACATTCCTTCCTGTTAAACTAGCTCAGGCACCTTTGGGGGCAGAGGATACAATTACACACCCCACCTTGGGACAGTCTCTGTCCTGATGATGCATAGCTTTCGGAATCACTGCAAGTAACAAGCCACCACAGCACAACAGACTGACAGACATCTATGGATGTAGTAGCTCAAAAGAGGGTACAAATCTTTACAGCGAGGATCATTCCCACCCCCTCCATACATAGAGTAGACAGGGATGGGCAACTTGGACATTGGCTACCCAAAACGGGGGGGCTACAAAGGCAAGAAGTGACTGGCTTACAAGCTTTCAAGAGAGAACCTAGATCCAGAGGGTGTGGAGGAAGGTAGACTCTCTTCTGAGTAGTATCCAATCTGTCTGGACGGGGCTGATGAAAGGAGATGTGGATAGGTCTCTTGTGATACAATAGTGAATAATTGTTATCAGGACTGATTGTGAGGGTTGGAAAGGAAAAGGTAGGCATTTAGTAGCAAGGAGGGGAGTGATTAACTTTGCAGTCTAGGAGTGGAGGTCCCTGGGACCAT
>NW_006408837.1:1912680-1918965 GCF_000296735.1 Chrysochloris asiatica | reverse complement strand
AAAAAATTGTCTACAAAGTAGAATAAGGCAAAATTCTGATTTCTCAGCAGAAACCATTCAGGTAAGGAGGCAATGGGATGATATACACAAAACTGAAAGAAAATGCTGCAAACCAAGACTCAAATACCTAGCAAAGCTGTCCCTCAAATATAATGGTGAAATTGGGACATTTCCTGATAAACAGAAATTAAGGAAATTTGTAATGACCAGGCCAACTTTACAAAAAAATGTTAAAGGGTGTTGTTTGCACAGAAGACAACAGCAGCAGACAATCACTTGAGACAACTGTGTGTAAAAGCATCCCCCAGAAATCAGTCGAGATATTTTGTTCCTTTTGTCATTAAGTGCCATCAAGTTGGTTTCGAGGAGTGGCTGGTGAATTTGAACCTCCAACTTTGAGGTTCAAACTGACTCTGTTTGAGTCCAGTGCTTATCCTGCAGTGCCACATCAGGGCTCCAATATAGAAACATTTAAAGTAAAACAAATCTATAAGATTGAAAATAGAGAACCAGAGATATCACTACAGAGAAAAAGAGGGAGTAGTGTAGATACAGAACTTCCAAATGACAAGAAAGTCAAGTTGATTTTAAGATAAAACAGACTGTTTTAAGCAGGGAAAATTAATAAGTTATAGGGCAAACTTAATGAAAAATAATACACCTGCTCATCAATTTTTTTTTTAAAAGGATGAAAATTGAAAGATTTAGTAAACATTACCACAACGGAAATGGAAATGACAAGAAAACCCACAAACTAAATGAACTCAGCTAGAAAATTACGTAGAACAAAGAATCCAGCAGCACCACACACACGCAAAAATGCAGAAAAATTACAACTATCAATTCATATGTACTTATAATTACACTGATGTAAATGAATGAAAGTTCCAGTCAAGAGACACAATTTACGACAGAATGGATAAGAAAACAGGGTTCTTCAATATCTGTCTACAGCAGACATATCAATAAGATATTGACAGTCTAAATGCCCATTAACAGAAGAACGGTTAAGCAAACTCTGGTACACAGACACAGTGGAATACTGCAAAATGTTGAAAAGTAATGATGAATCTGTGAAACATCTCACAACATGGTTGAACCTGGAGGACATTAGGCTGAGTGAAATTAGTCAAACCTAGAGGACATTATGGCGTCCTGGTGTGGTGCTGTGGACTAATCCGTCAGACTGCAAAGTCGTTTGAACTGCAAGGTTGGTGATTCAAGCTCACCAGCTGCTCCTTTGAAACCCTATACAGGTTTGCTATGGGTCGGAATCAACTCGACGGCACTTCACAACAACAACAGAGGACATTATACTGAGTAAAATTAGACAAAAGTTCTATGAGACCAACGTTGTAAAAAGGTGTTTTTTGTTGTTGTTTTTGATAAAACAAACAATCTATGATGGTTACGGGGGCAGGGGCAATGAAAATTATTCATGGGCTAGAGGGTAGACACATGTTAACGTGGCTAACAGGACAGGTGATATGCATCAAGAGTCTGAAGAGGAAAGATGAAGATAGCAGAGACACAGGGAGAAGTGCAGCAGTTTAAGTGAAAGAGGTAAATGCTGTTAACTGTTGGTAAATGGAGGGGATTGTAACCATGTGTTGAAGCAAAGTGTGTGATTTGTTGAATGCAAAACTATTGACCTGCTCAGAAAATCATCACTCAATTCACAATAAAAAGTAAAAAAAAACCAACAAAACCTAAATCAAATGACATAGTACATTAGACAAATCTGCTGCAGAAAGTGTTCAAGAGCAAAGATATCAGCTTGAAGACCAAGTGTGTGCCTTGGTCACGGTATCTTCAATAACCTCGCATGCATGTGAAAGTTGAACAATGAATAAGGAAGACCATGGAATTATAGATGCATTTGAGTTATAGTGTGGGAAAATACTGAAATTACCATGGACTGCCAGAAGAACAAACAAATCTGGGTTGGAAATCATGCTAAGTAAAGTGGAAGGGCAATGAAAAAGAGGAAGACCCCCAATAAAATGGGTTGGCCCCATGGCAGCAGCAATGGGCTCAAGCAATGTAACAGCAATTGTGCGGATGATGCAGGACTGCACAGTGTTTCGTTCCATTGTGCGTGAGGTCACAATGTGTGGGAACCACCTTGGCAGCACAGAACAACAACACAACAACTTTTGCTCACAATGTTGTGGATCTAGCATCTCGTTTGAATGTGATTGGCCACCATCTCTGAGTGAGCCAATGTTGCCTGCTTTCTACTTGGGTCAAAACTCAACGGGCAAGAGGTCTGGTTGCTATGCAACATGTTAGCTGCCCTTGCTCCCATCAGCCATGACTGAGCCATTTCAAACTGGTTCAAAGCCCCAGTTTAAAGATGATCTCAGACAACGATTTCAGGGGTCCATCCACCCTCAGTGAGAATTTGAAATTATGTTCTGATTTTCCCCTCTTTGAAAAGGATTCTTCTGTAGAGTCTTTGATCAAGATGTTTAGTAACGATCGCCAGGTACCATCCAGGTCTTCTGGTTTCATGCCAAAAGCAGCCTGGAGACATGTTCATAGAGACTGTTAGCCATACAGTCCAACTCCTCTTCTGATTCCTGACTCTCCTTCTTCCAGATGAACAAAGATCACTTGTTGAGCTTGGATGGCTGCTTGTAAGCTTTTAAGAACCTAGGTGTTGTGTTAAGAAAGCAGGAGGCACAGCATAAGGAATAAACTGGATATTAATCCAATTAACTGGAATGTTCCATGAAATCACAACCCTAAGCCTTCAACCAGAGGAACCGAATCCATGAGGTGTTTGGCTGTACATAAGCAGCCTCAGAAGCTGCCCTTTTTCTTGATGATGTTGTGACTATATACACCACACGTGTCCATTCAGCCTTTTCCAAAGCATAGTTTCATGATATACCGTACATTAATGGCTGGTCAACTTTCCAGCACCTCTGCTAAGTACAAGTGTGTCTCTAAGGTGAGCCCAGATTCAAGGGAGGAATTAGACCCGCTTCTCAGTAGAAGGAACAGTGTTGAGAGATTCTGTCTTCCTTCCAAGTTTCCATAAGCAAGGACAAAACAGGACTCAGTCAAGTTCCAGAGAGGTGGAGTGTAGGCATCAAGAAGCTGTTTAGATTCTGGAGTTATTTTGGAGACCTGATGATTGCATGTTGGGCAACAGTGTCTGTCTGCACTGGGCTCACTAAGCTGAGAGTATCTAGAGCCAAAGTTCCCCATTCTTTATGATAGTCACATATACATCCACACCTGCCCCGATCCTGGTGTACACGGTGGGAGAGGGGGCCTTTCAGGTGGGCCCGTGGATGCTCTGAGTGTCATGGACGGAACTGGTGGTGGTGGTGGTGGTGGTGGTGGTGGTGGTGGTGGTGGATGGCATCAAGTTGGCTCTGACTCATAGTGACCCTGTACACAACAGAACAAAACACAGCTCAGTCCTGTGCCCCCTTCACAATCACTGTGAGCTTGGAGTTCATTGCTGCAGCCATTGCGTCAACCCATCTCTTTAGAGGGTCTTCCTCTTTTCCTCTGGATTGAACTGAGTCCCCTAAAATGATGTTCAAGTCCCAGCCTCTGTCTGGAATGTGCCTGTGTCTAGAGATGGCCTTTCCTTGAAGATGTTATGCGTTTCTTACAGGAGTAGGGTGGTTTCTAGTCCTCATGCCTCCTGAGTGGGGTTTTGTTGAGAGAAGAGGCCAGGGTTTCAAACCGGTTCAGCCCTGGCTGATGGAAACAATGGCAGAGTCCATGTTGAATAGCAACCAGATCTCCTGCATGTCAAATTACAGTAGCAGTGCCTCACTCAAAGATGGCGGCCAACTATCAAAGATGGCGGCCAACTACACCAGGACACACATTCAGAGCAGCAGAGTCAGACTCCAACTTTGAGCACAGCACTGCTGCCGAACTCTGACACTCAAGACATGTGGTTGCTATGTGTACACTGCCCTTGCTTCTTTCAGCCAAGACTCATCTGTTTTGAATTGGTTTGAAGGCCTGAACCAGACAAAGAATCACACACAACGGGAAGCTCTCTGTGAGAATCTGTCTACAAGAATGCCCAAGACTGTAGAAACTGTAAGAAAGGAAGAAGGCCCTTCTCCTAAGGCTCACAGTCTGCACACTGAATTCAGAGGTTCAGCCTTGCCTGAGTTCTCCACGAATACCACTAAGGGGTGGTTTTAACAAACAAATTTATTCTTCTTCTGATAACATGTCCAAAATATAAGGTACAAAGTTTGGCCATCCAGGCTTTTAAGGAGCGTTTTGGTTGCACTTCTTCCAACACAGATCTATATGTTCTTTTGGCAGTCCATAGTAGTTTTAATATTCTCCTCCAACACCATAATTCTAATGCATCAATTCTTCTATGGTCTTCTTTATTCATTGTCCAACTTTCACATGCATATGAAGTTACTGAAAATACCATGGTTTGGGTCAGGCGCACCTCAGTCCTCAAAGTGACATCTTTGCTCTCCAACACTTTAAAGAGGTCTTGTGCAGCAGATTTGCCTAATGCAATACGTCATTTGATTTCTTGACTGCTGCTTTCATGAATGTTGATGGTTGATTCAAGCAAAATGAAGTCTTTGATGACTTCAATCTTTGCTCCATTTAACTTGATGTTATCTATTGGTGAGGGTTTTTGTTTTCTTTACATTGAGGTGCAATCCATACTGAAGGCTATGGTGTTTGGTCTTCATCACTAAATGTTTTAAGTCCCCTTCATTTTCAGCAAGGAACCACTGCATATCACAGGTGGTTAATGAGTCTTCCTCCAACCCTGATGCCACATTTTTCTTCATAGAACCCAGATTCTCTAATTATTTGCTCAGCATGCAGGTTGAATAAATATGGTGAAAGAATACAACCCTGGGGCACATCTTTCCTAATTTTAAACCATTCAGTGTTGCCTTGTTCTGTTCAAACAACTGTCTCTTGGTTCTATGTACAGATTCCTCATGAGCACAATTAAGTGTTCCAGAATATTCATTCTCTGCAATGTTGTCCATAGCTTGTCATGATCCACACAATCTAAAGGCTTTTTGTAGTCAATAAAGCACAGGTAAACGCCTTTCTGGTTTTCTCTGCTTCCAGCTAAGATCCATCAGACATCAGCAATGACATCCTTGTTCCACGTTCTCACCTTAATCTGGGTTGACTCTGTGGCAATTCCCTTTCAATGTACTGTTACAGTCATTTTGGAATTACAGTTTGGTAGTGGTGGCATGCTTTAGAGTGGGACCAGACTCATAGTGATCCTGCATAGAGTTCCTGAGGCTGTAAATCTTTACAGGAGCAGAAAACCTCATCTTGCTCCTGCAGAATGGCTGGTATTTTCATAACCACTACTCTGGTAGTGTAGTGGTTATGAATCGGGCTGCAAACCGCAAGGTCAGCAGTTCAAAACTACCAGCTGTCCCATGGGAAAAAGATGAGGCTTTCTAGGAGCTCTGGTAGCTTAGTGGTTACGAATCGGGCTGCTAACCGCAAGGTCAGCAGTTCAAAACTACCAGCAGTTCCACGGTAGAAAGGTGAGGTTTTCTGCTCCTCTAAAGATTTACAGCCTCGGAAACCCTGTACAGGGTCACTATGAGTTGTAACCGACTCCACGGTACTTAACAGCAACTAGAGCTCCTTATGGAATTACAGTGTAGGAACTAGGAGTCCAAATCCAGAGGGCCAGCTCTAGAGAACTTTCTTCTCTCTGCAGGTTCTGTGGGGAGATCCTTGTCTCATTTCACCATCTCCTCAGAAACCCTATGCAGGGTCGCTATGAGTCAGAACCAACCCAAAGGCACTCAACAATGACAACAAGGCCCAAGAGTCTTGGGAGATGTCCATGTGTTTTGACATCAATCTTCCCCTGGGTCTGGAAGTTCTTGGCGCAGGGACCCTGGATCCAAAGGACATGCTGTACTCCCGGCTCTACTTTCTGGGTGGTAGTGGGTCCCTCTCTCTCTGCTTGCTTCCCTCTCTTGTATCTCTGGTAAGATCAAAGGTGTTGCAGTCCATTCCCCAGCGAAGCTCTGCTTACATTGGATCAGGGCGGTGATGGGATCAAGACTTTGCATCCTGCCTTTAATCTTGTCATCTAACTGGTTTATCACATCATGAGGGCTAATCACATAATCGCTACATTACAAACCAGAGAGTCAATCCGGATCCAGCCAAGTTCATATATATGTGGGGACACCAGTTAACCCATGGCAAGCCTCCAGAGCTGTGAGAATAAACTTCTGTTCTCTAAAGCCACACACGGTTTTGAGAGCAAAGGGCTGGAGCTGA
>NW_006408837.1:1908079-1912060 GCF_000296735.1 Chrysochloris asiatica | reverse complement strand
GAGCAAAGGGCTGGAGCTGAGGGCTGCTCGGATGAGAAGCTGCAGTTTGGGGCTCAGTTGATGAGGGGTTGATGGGGGCAGATAGCTCCAGGTACCCCTAAACCCCTGCAGTGTAGCTGCCCCTTGAAGGATTCTCAGACAGCCCCCATGGTGCATAATTAGTGCTGTCTGCTGGGCGGGGGACTGGACGACCACTGCCTGTCCCCCTGTGTAAAGGTCATGTGGGTCAAACTTGGCAGGATGTCTGGAACAGACATCCTTGCAACCAAAGCCCTGCCCACTCCGCCTCTCATGCTGTGTCCACTCAGTGGGTCAGTGCCCCACAACCAGGGGCTCCCGGGAGAGACACCCCAGCTCAGAACATGATGGGGGCCCAGGAGATAGGCACTCCATGAAGGAATGCTGGAGAAATACAGGGCGTTGTCACCCCTGAGCTTCCAAGGTTTCTCCCACCCAGCTCTTCTTCATTGGTTCTACACCTACGATGGTGGGAAAAGCTAGGACAGCAGCTCTGTCCCACAGAACATTCTGTGAGGATGGACACTTTCTATACCTACAATGGTGGGACAAGCTAGGACAGGAACTCTGTCCCTCAGAACATTGTGTGAGGATGGACACCTTCTACACCTATGATGGTGGGACAATCCAGGACAGGAGCTCTGTCCCACAGAACATTGTGTGAGGATAGACACCTTCTATATACCTATGATGGTGGAACAATCCAGAAGAGCAGCTCTGTCCCACAGAACATTCTGTGAGGATGGACACCTTCTATACCTTATGATGGTGGGACAATCTAGGAGAGCAGCTCTAGCCAGGCAGAAACCCTACCCCCTCCCTGCCCACCCATTGAACCTCATGCCCCTCAGAGATAAGAACCAGGCACCACCACGTCCCTCATTGTTATCATCCCCATTTTACAGATGAGGAAACTGAGACTATGGAGGCCAGGCAACTTGTCCTTAGCTGTGGGAGTGAATGAAGCCACCAGCCCACACCACTACCTCATCTGCCCCCACCATGCTGTGCCTTGCCTGCCTCCGCCCTGATGGAACAGCTGATGGCAGGTCATTGTTTGGGAAAGGAAACAGCCTGTTTCATTTCCTCTCCATTGTTCTTGAGACAAAGTCCCTCGCCAGCCTTAGGAGGCAGCCGCCTCATCCCCTAGCTGTGGTTCTGGATATTAAAACCAACACCGTCTGCGCTTGAGGACACTTCCTTTAGTGAGGCCAGCATCTGAGAATGCCACATAATGAGGCTACAGAGTCAAAAGGTGGGGAGTCAGACAGGAGGTTGGACCTCAGACACCTCTGCACCCCACAGAGTCAGCTGTTCCTCCACCAAAGGCAGGACACACCCACCCAGGACCTAAGTAAGCAATCACCTGTGGCTTAGTAACCCAGCCCCTTGGTTCAGTGGCTTGAGGAAGGATGATCTCTCCTTGGCTACAGAGGTCAATCTTGCTCAGTCCAGACAAGCATGATCTAGGCTGAGAAGGGTGGCGTGGCTCTCTGGAGAAATGTCTCCTTGCTCCTTAAAAAGGTCTCAGCTTCCACTAAATGTGGTCATGTTGGTGTGACCTTGGAGCATGTTGGTGTGACCTCTTGTAACCAGGAGGAGGGTATACTTAAGGCCAGGACCTGTGTCTTGAGGACATGGAGCAGGGACACAGGAAGGACCTAGGTCTTTGTGACATTTCTGAGCCTCTAAATCCACCAGCTTTGGAGGTGTACCAACATAGTGCACACCATTCTGAGATGGGTTCTCCATTATTGGAGCCAAAAATATTCTGGTCCTCTCAACGTTCATGTCTGCAAATGGAGACCTCAATCCAGCTACAATGTCATCTCCCCAAATAAAATAAAACCTGAGTCCTTCCAACATGGCAGTGGCAGGAGACAATCATAGCTGCTCATCTTGGGGTTTGCCTTCTTTCTCCGCCCCCCCCCCTTCCCACCCACCTACCCATCCATTCATCATCCACACACTTATCATTCTGTCTCCCCATCATCAGTCATCTATCTAACTATAATTTATCTTTGATCTACAATTTACATCTATCTATCTATCTATCTATCTATCTATCTATCTATCTATCTATCTATCCATCCATCCACCCAGTATTCCATCCATACATCCATCCACCTACCATTCCATCTATTGTCACGTCTCAGTCACATCTCACCTATTAAAGTGCAACTTATCTATGATCTACAATTTGCCTCTATTATCTATCTATCCATCTATATCCATCCACCCACTATTCTATCTCTATGTCATCTACCAATCATCTGTGAGAAGTACCTATAATCTGCTATCCATTACTCTATGTGTATCACTCTCTTTCCATCTCTCTACCTATCTACCTGCCTACCTGCCTATCACCTATCAACCTATTCTCTCTTTGTCTACCTATCATCTACCCATCTACCACTGGACTGTGAATCACAAGGTCAGCTTTTTGATCCCACCAGTCACTCCATGGGAGAAAGATGAAGCTTTCTGTTCCTACAAAGATTTAGAGCCTCAGATTCATAGGTCACTGTGAATCAGAACCGACTCGACGGCACTTAACAACAACATCAACACCCACCGACCTATCCATCTATCACCTTTGGAATCAGCAGTCAATAAGTCTGCAGCAGAACATCGACAAGAGCTGCCAGAAAGTCAAGCTGATGCAGACGAGACTTGGAACAAACGATATCATGGCGGCCATCAGAGGATCTTGGATGAAAGCAGAGAATATCAGAAAGATGTTTACTTGTGTGAATCATAACAAACTATGGTAACATTGCAAAGAATGGGTATTCCAAAACACTTAATTATGTTCATGAGAAACCTCTACATGGATCAAGAGGCAGCCATTACAACTGGACAAGGAGCTTCTGCATGGTTTAAAAATCAAGAAAGCTGTGTGTTGGGGTTGGATTTTTTTACAGTACTTATTCAATCTGTATGCTGAGAAATAAGCCAAGAAACTGGATTACATGAGGGAGAACGTGACATCAGGATTGGATGTCAGACTTGTTCTAAATCTCCCCTTTAGGCACATCAGGATTGGATGGCCAGACTTGTTCTAAATCTCCCCTTTAGGCACCTTCACATCCTCTTCCGCTGATGTCGGAAACTCCTTCAGCCAACCAAATCTCAGACAGGCTTTGTGGTCAGACAAACTTGGATCCAAATCCTGAGTCCTGCGTTTATCTTCTATTGGGCCTCATAACAACTTGTGATAGGCAGGTGATACAACCTTGCTTGCGAAGAGGACTTGAGACCTCTGCTGATCAAAGAATACAATCTTCAATATGAATTTCACCTCCTTGTAAAGAAATCAAAGACCCTCACCTCTGGACTAAAAAGCACCCTCATGACAAATGGAGAAAAGATTGAAGCTGTCAAGGATTTCATTTTACTTGGATCCACAATCAATAGTCATGGAAGGAACAGTCAAGAAATCAAGCCACTTGATATTTTTAGTTGGCTCATATGCATATGAAAGTTGGACAATAAAAACATAAGACTGAGGAAGAACTCCTGCATTTGAATTATGGTGTTACTGAAGAATACTGAAAGGACCATGGACTACCAAAAGAACAAACAAATCTGTGTTAGATGAAGGTCAGTCAGAATGTTCCCTAGAAGCAAGGAAGGCAAGATTTTGTCTCACTTATTTTGGACATGTCATCCGTAGGGAACAGTCTCTGGAGAGGGACATCATGCTTGGCAGAGTGGAGGGTCAGTGAAAAAGAGGAAGGTCCACCAACAAGATGGGTGGAAACAGTGGTAGCAACAGTGGACTTAAACCTAACAACAATTGTTCGGTTGGTGCAGGACCAGACAGTGTTTCGTTCTGTTGTGCATGAGCTTGTTAGGAGTTAGGGCCGACTGGACTGCATGTACCACCACAACTATGCATCCATCATATATCTGTCGAGGTCCTATGTCAGGGTCCCCCTAGACAAGGAAGTGTGGGTGTCA
>NW_006408837.1:1898540-1906484 GCF_000296735.1 Chrysochloris asiatica | reverse complement strand
GAATTAGTTGGTCTGGAATCTATAGTGTCCTGTGAAAAGACTATCTTTGCCCCTTGGTTAGTAACACATCATGTAATGCAGATGAAAGGAGGTTTGTAACAGCAATCAACTCGGTGTTGAAGTTTCTGGCGATCAGTAAAAGACTTTTGGCAGAAACTGCATCAGCAGGGTTAGGGAGAGGAAGAGGCAGACAAATGAATCCATTCTAAAGGTCCCTGCACTTGCCAAACGACCCCAGTAGGTGTCAATATGGTTGAGAGAACAATAAGATCAGGTTTTTCCTGACCCTTTTCCTGGGGCAAAGCCCATCTGCATCATTTGCTGGACAGCAGGATCATTGGATGAAGTGAGAAGAGTGCCCATTTGATCTAAAATATCTCTACCCCATAATGTAAGAGACAGAGAAGGCACAATGAAGGGTTGAAAAGTACCGGTATGTTCTCCATCTTTCCGATGTAGAATAATAGAACTTTGAGCAGCATTAGAAGTTTTACCTACACCAACCAGGGATGAAGGGGTAGGTGTAGTGGGCCAGGAGGAAGGCCAGTCCTTTCCAGCAATGCATGAGACATCTGCTCCAGCATCTAAAATTCCCTCCATACGTTTGCCCTCAATCATTAGGATCCTGGTGGGACAACCTCTTTTAATTTTCTCCACCCAAAAGACCAAATCACTAGAACCAAATGCAGAATTATTTCGAGGGACATTATTAGTAAGAGTTAAGCCTTGTTTAACTAGAGGTAATAATAGTAATTGAGCAATGCATTGACCGGCATATATCTGTTGAGTTTTTGTAGGGGGCTTAATTAAAATGTTTAATTCTCCAGTATTATCTGCGTCTATAACTCCTGGCAAGACGAGAATGCCTTGTAAGGAGGCGGAGCTTCTTCCTATAATTAGACCCACAGTTCCAGGGGGAAGAGGGCCAAAAATACCAGTGGGAATTTTCGTAACAGGTGAGTCTGAAGTTAATATGACTGAGGAGGAGGCACACAAGTCCAACCCTGCACTTCCTGGTGTGGCTCTAAAGAGGCTGTCAATGGTGTTTGTAATTGCTTGGGCTGGAATGGATTGGCTAAGGATGTCCCCATTATTTGAGGGGCCTGGACTGAGCCCAAAGGCGGTTTCCCTGCAGCTGTTGTGGCGGTCCTAGCAGATTACCATTTTTATGAAATTTAGAACGACAATCTTTCTGCCAATGAAACCTTTTTTCACATAGTGGACAAATAGTAGCTGGGGCCGGTCCTGTGGATTAATACTAAATGGGTCGGGAAATACCCTTTTCCTGGGGACAGTCCTGATAAAAATGTCCAGGCTGGCCACATGAAAAGCAGTTGCTGTTGGAGTGTCCCCCTCTTTGTTTTAATTGAGAGGGAACTCCTCCAGGAAAGTTTCCTTGTAATACGGCTGCAATTGCCAAACCTTTAGCCATAGCTGGAGAAAAATCTGCACACAGTCAAACATAATCTCCTATAGTAGCATCTCTCGTGCGGGTTTTAAGGAGAGTCTGACAGGTTTTATTAGCATTTTCATAATCAGGTTGCCTTATCACTATATCAGCAGCTGTATTATCAGCTATAGATTTAGTGGCTACATCTGTAAGATGAGCAATGAAATCAGGATAGGGCTCACTAGGTCCCTGTTTTACCTCAGACCAAGGAGTCAGTCAATTTTCTGCGGAGGGGAGAGTGCGCCAGGCTCTTAAAGCACAAGTGGAAATCTCTACCGAAATATCCCAGGGAATGTGCAGCTGTTGATCTAATGAGGCCCATCTTCCTATACCCATATAAACAGGAAACCCCTTTATTTCACACTTGTCAGTTTTGAGATCTTTTTCAGAGAGCAATTTTCTGACCTCATCCTCATAATTAACTTTCCACATCAAAAACTGTCCTCCAGTCAAACAAGAATGAGCTACCGTTTGCCAATCAGAGGGAGTGAGATGTAAACCGGACAAAGTTTCTAGAAGTGATAGGACATATGGTGCAGTAGGACCATATCTAGTGGAACCTTCTTTCAAGTCTTTTAGTACCTTAAAGGAGACTGGTTCCCAGTCTGATTCATCATCTTTATCGTACATGACGGGAAAAGAAAAGAAGGGGTCACCCTGCCAACGGGCCTCTTTCATAGCTGCTTGGAGGCAAGAACGCCACGGCACAGACTTACTTTTTTCCCCTTTAAGCTGTGGTTGGCGGCGATTAGAAGACCAATCTGGCTCATTATAAGGAGCGGCTTCCTCCTTTACAGTAATCTCATCTTCAGGACTCAATTTCTCAAAATTGGGACTAGAAGAGCTGGACTCCTTTTGCACATCAGCTAAGTCCACTATGTACTTAGGGGCTGGGTGTTTGTTAGCAAGTTTTTTTGGTTTTGTTTCATTTAGGAGCGATGAAGACTCATCACAATCCCAAATATCATTCTCAGACCCATCAAGCAAATCAGTTTCAGCACGAGTAAAAGCTTGTTTAACAATATACCAATAAGTGATAGCATTTTCAGGAACAGGATCATCACTGTCATCTCTATGATCTATAAGCCAAAGTTTCATGTCACGCCCTACTTTTTTCCAATCTGATTCATCTAATGTTCCATTCTCAGGTAACCAGGGACTAATCATCTGAATAAACTTAAAAATCTCAGACAAGTTTCCTTCATCAAAATGAATTCCCTTTTTCTGCAGAAGTTTCTTAAGAATTTTGAGATATACAGAATGAGGACTGGATTCTATCTGACCCATCCTCTTCAATTCCTTCCTGTTCCTTCCCAGCCCTGCTGTTTCACTGAGGGGATCGCAAATTCCCAGAACAGTGTCCTTACCAGACCAAGTGCAATTATTTACCCTAATCTTCGTGCCCCACATTGGACGCCAGGCATGTTGAGGTCCTATGTCGGGTTCTAGCCTCGACAAGGAAGTGTGGGTGTCACGAAGAAGGGAGATCTGGTGGTGAAAGTGATAGAGAAAGAGAGAGAAGAAATACATACAAAAAAGACAGACACACAGATATGATGCAAGCTGGCAGGTAGACAGATCTGCAAACATATTGCCTAGCATTGCACAGCATTGCCCAGCATTGCATGCAGAATTCACTCTACCTCAGCCTTTTATTCTCTTTTTTAGGGAGGGATTTGTTACAAAGGAAGGATGTAATTCACTCAGGGAGGATGTCACAAAGGGAGGATGTAATTAAGGCAGGATACAGAACTGAAATGTGATTAATCATTCAAAGCAGGACATAATGATTCACAGGAACAACTTTTAAGATATTTTCATAGTTTTTCTTAACAATCTAACATTTTATTTTTACAGAAAAAAAGGTTCAATCAAGCTGTTATATATTAGCTTTTAGGCTTAAATGATCTAGAGCAGTGACGTGCAGTTTCTTAAAGATACATAACATAAAGCAAGGTTCCTGAAAGGAGCCACGCTGTCTCTGTACACTTTGCAAACTTTTGTTTGTGAGCAAGATCTCAGGCACCGGGCTTCATTTATCTATACCTAAAATGCTGCATTGTTCTTAATATTCCTATATACTTTCAGGAGGAAGGAGAGCATCTGGGTTAAACTGATTATATTTAGAGGTGGTTTAATGGGGCTGCCACTGATCAACCCAGGGTCTGCGTATGTTGTCCCCAGCATATATCTACCCAGCCATCTCTCCCTCACTTTCTGCCCCTCCTGGTCCTGCCCTGCCCTGGCTTCTCTGCTTGCCATCACTGGTATGTCTTTGTTCTTCAGGTGCTATCAGACTAGGTTGGAATCCCATGTGGCACTCTCCAATCCTCGCTCTCCCCCATCCCTGGAGAGTCCCCAACCTTCCTGAGAAGCTTCACCGCAGAGGTCTAGGGGTCCCCCCACCAGCTATCAGCACAGAGACCTTCCTCAGGCTAACAGAGACCAAGACAAATCACGTAGCCTGTGGTGGTAGTTTTTGGTGCTGTCTAGTTGGTTCCCACTCATAATGACCCTGGAGTCAACAGAATGAAAAGAACACATGCTCTTGTGATGCTGGAGATGAGCAGACTGGGGTGTCAGGGGGAGCCGGAGGGATGAGAGGGCAGAGACCCCAGAGGGACAGCGAGACAATGAGGGCTCTCAAAGATATGCTGATCCTGCTTCTACGTCCCAGGAGGTGTGGGCTCAGGCAGGAGTCCCTGTCCCAGGCTAGTCAGTTCACACTCTGCTTCAGCTGAAGAGTTCCAGAGATACCACCCCAGCCTCCAGCCCCTCTGGCCTCCTCACCAGTCACCTCATCCCCTGGATCTCTCAGTCCTACCACAGACAGCTCTTAAGCCCACTGTCTTCCCGGAGGACAAGCAGCAGTCAGAAACCTTGGACAGGAGCTGAGGGGCAGGATGGCATGGTGGACAAGTCAGACCTGGAGTCCCTGAGCTCCTGGCTGCTGTAGGATGTGGGGAGGAGAGGAATGGGGAGGAGGAGGGGCAGGTGGTCTGGACTTGATGGAGTCCATGGAACTTCACCTGGTCTGTAACCGGACCCACCTTGGTCATCAGTCCTCAGATGCAAGAGGACATTCTACCCACAGGGGCACAAAGCCAATGAAAGCAGGGTCAGTATGGAAATGAGGAGCCTGGGTCCCACCTGCTTGCTGCCTGCCCCTCCTCCCTCAGTGGGCCGCAAATACCCCTGGAAGACTCGTTTCCAGGGATGGAGTTTACAGTCTCAGACTGGGAGACTACTAGGGAAGCTTCTGAGTGTCTTTGTGGGGTCCAGGAGCCCAGCCTCAGTGCTTCCCTGACAGAGACAAGTGGGTCCATGTGAATGCCACTGTCTCCTCTCCATGATGGTCTGAGATGGAGCTCGGGCAGGAGGTTTTCAGGGAGTGCCAAGGACAAAGTTCCCAGTAAGCACAGCAAGCTTGGACTTACTGTGCATCCATACTCGTGTGTAGTGAACAATTCCACATGGATCTGGTCATGTCTACTTCCTCCTCCATGGTCCTGGGATGGCCTGGGTGACCGTGGGCAGCAGCCCGGCCAGCTGCAGCTATCAAGACTGCCCTGAATGACTCTGGGCAGCAAAGCGAGCAAGCCAGCCATGCCATCAACTACCTCATGTCTCATCGTCTGAAAATGAAAACACCTAGCATGTTGACACTCCATGGTTTTGCCAGCTAGCTTGACTCTGAGGCACAAACTAACGTCTTGTTGGAAGCTCCCACCTGTGCAGGTGAGAGGGAACCCAGGTAGGAGGTGAGTGGGAGGGAGTCACTGAGCCACAAGAATGTGTGTGGATAGGGGCTGGATGCGTGAGTCTAGACCTGATTTCATCCTTGAAACACCATGTGGTCCCTGGTGAACATCTTTCTCTGGATCTCTTCCAACATGTCCTGTCACAGATCTGGACCAGACCTAGAGGGAAAGTGCTCACCTTCAAAGACATGCCCCCCACCCCTGAGGGGACCACCAGGAGGAACCAGGTAGGCTTCCTGGGTTCCCACAAGGGGTCCAGTTGACCCCACCCTCCAGGTGCCTGCCTCCACCCAGACGCATCTGTTCAGTCAGCCCAGTTCTGGCCACTCCCAACAAGAGTCATCTGACCCCCGTCCTCTGTGGGCGGTCACGTCCGGCTTGTAGAGGTGGTAGCATCAATTTCACCCTAATTGAACAAGACAGAGAGCACATCAGTCCTGGGGACCTTTTCAAATGGCCTGTAATGCAATGACCCCCTCCCGGCCAGCAGGAACTAACATGATTAGCAGGACACAGTGGACAAGGCACAGACTGAGGCTGGATGAGGCCTTGTGGAGAAGGCAGGGTCAAGGTGGCAGTCTCAGGACCACCACAACCTTAGCCCCAACCTCCACCTCCCTGAGACCCCCTTCACTGAGAGACACAGCCTTCTGAACAACCAGCCAGCTTCAAGCCACTATGGAAGCCCCCATAGGATGGGGTAGGGCTCCCAGGAACCCTTGGATTGCTCTGTCTAAGATGAACAGTCTTTGTTCCCAGGACAAAATACAAAAGACCCCCTTCTGTGACTGTTGTCATGGGACTCTAGGCTGGTGGGGGGCAGCCAGCAATCACAGAATCAGAATTCACTGACCGTGCTGTGGAAAGGGTCCAAAGAGGGGCAGAGGATTGGGCCCCCCTGGCTCTGGTGATAAGGACTCCAGCTATCTGGCCCCTCCTCCCCCCGTTGCCACCAGACACTCTAACTTCTGGGTTTCTCAGTTCTTTAGCCTCCCTCCCACACACTTCCCACCACCCTTCGGCAGCCCCCTGACCTTCCATCTGACCACTGCAGCAACTCAGCCTGGCCTCTGGCCTCTCCCTGAACTCCCCCTCCCCTGTGATCTCCCAGTCCTTCCTCCCTGCTTCAGTCAAGGAAGCCTTCTTGAAACACACCCTGCTTAACGACCTCCAGGATTCCACCAAGGGCTAATGAGGAAGAGGATGGGCTTCAATGAGCTTCCACTGGCCAGCCCCTGGCACAGCTCCCCTCTGGTGCCTGTGTTGGGCCACCTCTCTGGGTCTTTGCTCAAGCTGTCCCTCCTGCTAGAATGCCTTTCCCTCAAAACCCTCCCTAGATATCCCACTGGAGGTGGCCCATTTTGGCCATTGCCCTATATCCATTGCAGATATGAGAAGCCATTTTCACAGGTCTCACCACTATTAGAAACTGGTCTCTCAGGTCTCAGGGGCCCCTCAGCACCTGGTGACCATCTGACTTGCAGGGCCCACTGTCTGAGGACAAGGTGCAGTTGGAGCTGAGGGAGTCAGCATGTAGCCACACCTGGGGGCTGTGGAAGCACTTCTTGCTATGAATAATGAGACCTGGCTGGAGCTCGATCCCTGCCCAACTTTCTCAGGAGATAGCAGCCCCATGCTCCCTGCTGGACGGATAGACCACCCTCTCATCTGTCCGCAAGCCAGGAGTCCTCCAACTACATATATCACTCGGGCACCCAGCTCTACCTCAGACCTGCTGGACCTCTGGTGGTAGCACCCAGGAATGCAGATTTTGACAACCTCCTACCCAGGCGATTCTGCAGGGCCATAGCATTTGAAAGGCATAGCTCTGAACATTCCCGAGGCTTCCAGGTTAGTAACTGTTTTCTGAAATAGGCTGAGTTCACTGTCACCTCCCAACACATCTCTGCAATGGTCTACCCCATTTCTGAGGCCAGGGCCAAGGGACATATACTGCATGGGGAAAGCAGGAGAGGGAAGATTTTATAAGGTCCCACTTCTGGAGGTACATGCAGTCTGGAGAGAAGACCAAAAGGGAAACTAAGTGGACTTAAGAGATGAGACGTGAGACCTGGACAGGACTTGACCCCAGACCTTTCATACAGGTTACAGTCTGAGCTTGCTGTTAAACATGGTAGGGCCCCAGGAAATAGCTAAGTTTAGAAAGATACCAAACACAGAAAGCACAATGTGGGGAATAGTTGGAAGAAGGGATAGAGGCCCAGGTCAGGGGACCACAAATAAGAGAGGGAACCAATGAGGTGGCTGAAACTTGCCTTTGGAGTTGGATAGAAGGAAGGGTGGGAGGTTCTGTACATGAGTGGAATGAAGGAAGGGAAAAAGTGAGGATGGATAAATAGAAGCAGAAAAGGAAAGAATGAGGTATATAAAGATGGATGGGTGGATGATGGAAAGGTGGATGGATGGATTGATGGATGGATGAACAGATGTATGTGTAGATGATGGATAGATGGGTGGATGGATGGATGGATGAACAGATGTATGTGTAGATAATGGACAGATGGGTAGATGGGTGAATGGATGGGTGGATGGATGGATGGATGAACAGATGTATGTGTAGATGATGGATAGATGGGTAGATGGGTGAATGGATGGATGGATGAACAGATGTATGTGTAGATGATGGATAGATGGGTAGATGGGTGAATGGATGGGTGGATGGATGGATGGACAGATGTATGTGTAGATGATGGATAGATGGGTAGATGGGTG
>NW_006408837.1:1896738-1898057 GCF_000296735.1 Chrysochloris asiatica | reverse complement strand
GATGGGTGAATGGATGAATGGATGTATGGATGAACAGATGTATGTGTAGATGATGGATAGATGGGTAGATGGGTGAATGGATGGGTGGATGGATGGGTAGATTGTTGCTATTGTTAGATGCCCTCAAGTTGGTTCTGACTCATAGCGAGTGACCTTATGCAAAACAGAAGGAAACTGCCCAGCCCTGTGTCACCATCACAATTGTTACCATGAACACTGTGTCAGTCCATCTCACTGGTGGTTTTCCTATTTTTCTGTGACCCACTACTTTACCAAGCTCAACGTCCTTCTCCAGGGACTGATCCTTCTTGATAACATATCCAAAATATGAGAAACAAAGTTTCACCATTCTGGCTTCTAAGGAGCCTTATAGCTGTTCTTCCAACACAGATTGGTACGTACTTCTGGCAGCCCATGGCACTTTCAATATTCTCCTCCAACACCATAAATCAAATGCATCAATTCTTCTACTGTCTTCTGTATTCATTGTCCAACTTTCACGTGCATATGAGGTTATTGAAAATACCATGGCTTGGATCAGGCACACCTTAGTCCTCAACTGACATCTTTGCTTTTCAATACTTTAAAGAGGTCTTGTGCAACATATTTGCTTAATGGAATGCATCGTTTGACTGCTGCTTCCATGAGAAATGACAGTGGATCCAAGCAAAATGAAGTATCTGAACACTTCAATCTTTTCTTCCTTTATATGGATGTTGTTTATTGGTACAGTGGTGAGGATTTTTGTTTTCTTTACATTGAGCTCCAACCCATACTGAAGGCTGTGGTCTTTGATCTTCATCAGTAAGTCCTTTTGTCTTTCAGCAAGCAAGATTGTATCATCTGCATATTGCAGGTTGTTAATGAGTCTTTTTCCAATCCTGATGATATGTTTTCTTCATATAATCCAGCTTCTCGGATTACTTGCTCAGCGTACTGACTGAAGGATTATGGTGAAATAATACAACCTTGGCACACACCTTTCCTGATTTTAAACCATTCAGTGTTCCCATGTTCTGTTTGGACAACTGCCTCTTAGTCTTCGTACAGGTTCCTCACACGCACAACTAAGTGTTCTGGAACTCCCATTCTCTGAAATGTTGTCTATAGTTTATCATGATCTACACGGTCAAAAGCCTTTTCATAGCCATTAAAGCACAGATAAACAGCTTTCTGGTATCCTTTACTTTCAGTCAAGATTCATCTAACATCAGCAATGATATTTCTTTGTCCGTGTCCTCATCTGAAACTGGCTTGAATGTCTGGCAGTTTCTTGCCAATGTACTGCTGCAGACGTTTTTAAATTATCTTTAGCAAAA
>NW_006408837.1:1887138-1895113 GCF_000296735.1 Chrysochloris asiatica | reverse complement strand
CCCGGGTTCACAGGAGTCTATTGAACGTTGTAGGGCTCAGCTCACGGCTTCATTGCTGCTTTTCCCTCACTTCCCCTTATCGGTGTCGAGCGTGGTCACCAATCACAGCGTGTATTCCCATTGAGTCTTAGTCTTGGGTCCTTTCTAGTTTTCTTAATGACCTTTTGCTTTCTTCCTGTATGATATTTTTGATGCCATCCCACAGCTCTTCTGGTCTTCAGTCATGAGTATCTAATTCATCAAATCTGTTTTTGAGATTATCTCTTAATTCAGGTGAATCTAAATTTAGGGATAAGTTCAAGGTCATATTGTGGCCTTGTTTTAATGTTCTTCAGCTTCAGACTGAACTTGCATATGAGCAATTGATGGTCTGTTCCACAATCTGCCCCTGGCTTTGTTTTGGCAGATGATATGGAGCTTTTCCACCTTCTCTTCCCACAGATGGAGTCAATTTGATTTCTGTGTGTTTCATCTGGTGAGGTCCACATGTATAGTCATCTTTTATATTGTTTTAAAAAGGTATTTGCAATGAATAAGTCATTGGCCTTGCAATTTTCTATTATGCAATCTTCCAGCATCATTTCTATCACCAACGCCATATTTTCCAATAACAGATCCTCTTTGTTTCCGATCTTTGCATTCCAATCACCAGTAATTATCAATACACCGTGATTGCATGTTAGGTCACTTTAAGATTGAAGAAGTTGGTAGAATTCTTCTATTTCAATTTCACTGGCTTTAGTAGTTGGTACGTAAATATATTAACTGGTCTTCCTTGTAGACATATGGATATTATCCTATCACAGACAGCACTTTAAGATAGATCCTGATATGTTCTTTTTGATGATAAATGTGACACCTTTCCTCTTCAAATTGTCATTCCTGGCAGAGTACATCTTGTGATTGTCATTCAAAATTACCTACACCAGTCCATTTCAGCTCACTAATGCCTAGGATATCAATATTTATGTGTTTCATTTCATTCTTGACAACTTCCAATGTTCCTAGATTCCTACTTGGTGCATTCCATGTTCCAATTATTAATGGATGTTTACAGCTTTTCTCTGCATTTTGAAATGTGCCCCATGAGCAAATGAAGGTCCCAAGGGCTTTACTCCATTCACACCACCATGGCCAGCTCTACTTTGAGGAGCCAGCTCTTTCCCATCTTCCCCAGTCACATTTTGAGTGCCTTCCCACCTTAGGGCCCACATTCAAGCACTGTATCTCCCAAAATTCTGGTGGTATTCATCATATTTCAATATTCAATATTCTGGTGTTATTTGACAGTGCTCCACTGCTATTCATTAGGCTTTCGGTAGCTAACCATTCAGAAGTGGTCAGTCTCTCCTTCTTCCTGGTCTGTCTTAGTCTGGAAGCTCAGCTGAAACCTGTCCACCATGGGTGACCCTGCTGATATGTAAAATCCTGGTATACCGCTTCCAGCATCACAGAAACACACATCATCACAATGCGACACACTGACAGCCGAGTGGTGGGATGTTTGGGTGGACAGATGGAGAAAGGAAGGAGAGAGAGGGAAAGAGATCTATAACTTTCGACCTTGGCCAAGTCCTGCCCCACAGGTCCAAGAGTTCTTAGATGTAGAAAGAAGTGTGGAACCAGAGGTATCAGCCGTCCCCCTTCTCCAGTCTTGAACAGGGCCTCAGTGTCCTCACCTGTGCAATGGGTTCTTGTTTTAATGCAGGACTAATGAGAAGCCCTTGTGAAACTTGATTGTGTGATGATCATTGCTCATCATTGTCCTCAAGGAAGATGCACTCAGGAGAGCAGACTCACAATGCCTATCACGTAAGGACCCCAGGCAGGGACGAGCAAGGACAAGGACATGGCACCCCAAGGACAAAGCACTGTCCTCCTTGAGAGCTAGGGGACACCTTGGAGATAAGACAGATTGTGCCCTGTATCCCAGACACGATGGGTGTGGCAGAGCAGAGTGGTCAAAGCTCAACAGATAAAACCTGGAACTGTCTTTTCAAGCTGCCCACTTTGCCCATTTCCTCTGGGCAAGGGGAGGCTTGTTCTGTTCCCAAACTGGACAGCAAAGACTGTCAACCTGACCCCCTTACCTTCCATGTTCCTGGGTGCTTGTCACATGTGTAGGGGCCTTAGTATCATTTGGTCACCAACTGTCCAGCGGGACTTGAGAGGCACTGCCCCCACCCAACACTGTCAGCTCCACATCAACAGGTCAAGGTGACGCCTTGCCCATGCAGTGTCCCCCCAGCCCCAGATGCTCTGCTGCCCTCTGGATGCCCAGATTAGGCACTTCGGGAGTCAGATGATGTCACCAGCTCCACACAGAGCCATTCCTCAACTCATCCCTCCATTTATCCAACTGTCCCCCCACCCCTGCATCCAGCCTTCCATCCATCTAGTCCTCCATCAACCTGTCCACCCACCTCCCATCCCTCCACCCATTCCTTCAGTTGTCCATTCATTCACTCGCCCGTCCACCCACCCACCAATCCATCCATCCATCCCTCTCTATAACCTGTTCTTTCCTTCTCCATCCTTCCATTCATTTATCTATCCACTCATCTATCCGTCCACCCACTCATCCACCTATTGACTCCTCCATCTATCTATCTACCCACTTATCCCTCTACTCACCTTCCAACTATCCCTTCATCTATCCATTTACCCTCTCACCAACCACCCAGACACCTATCCATTTATCTATTCCTTCACCCACCCCTCATTCATCCATCCCTCTATAACTCATTCTTTGCTCTCTCCCTCTCTCTATCCCTCCCTCCATTCATCTACCACACACCATCTATCCATCCACTCATGTGTCCACCCATTCATCCTTCCCTCCATGTATTTCTGTCTTCATCCATCTATCCTTCTCTCCCTCCATTCATCTCTCTCTACTTCTATTCACTCAATAAAAATGTTTCTATTCAGCATTCATTTAAAATAAGCTTTATTAAGATTCATGTAACAGTATATGTGCTTTGTGTTGCACTTCACAAACTCTTTCTGCATAATTTGCTTCATTTATTTTATTTCAAGTTCAAAAACAGTCCTAATCATGGAAGACAGCTTCACTACGGCCTTGTGCATAGATGGCAAGCTGCATGCAGAAGTCCATGTTCTCCTCTTCCTCATGGGTCCACAACTACGCATTACCAGCAGGAAGGTGAGGAGAGTGAGAGGTGCCATTGTTTATCCAAGGTGTTATACAAGGGATGGGTGGGAAGTGGGTAGATGCATGCTGTAGATTGGGTGGTACCTTGGGTACCCAAAGAAGAATGCTGCCTACCAGCCAGGAACATCTGCCTGGAAATGCTGCACAGGCAAGAAATAAACATCTGTCATGTTTGAGGTTTCAAGAATTAGACTTTGTGATTAACAACTGCCACAGTTGTAGAAGCAACACAGCCAGAATGATGCTTAGATGTGAGGATGGTGTGACTTTGGCTCTCTGACTTTGGACATGTTATTTGGGAAGTGCCATTTGCAAGAAAAGAGCATCGTGGTCAAGCAGTGGGTCAGTGAAAATGAGGGAAGACTCAATGAGGTGGACTCAAAGGCCACAACATGGACCTCAATCATTCCAACAATCACGCCCATGGTGCAAAACCAAACGGCGTGTCCTTCTATTGCACACAAGCTCCCCAGGAGCTGGAGCCAACTCACTGATAACTAACAACAATCAACAATAACCCCCAATGTACAAAAGAGGAGCCTGAGACATAGGAAGAAAAGTTCAGGAGGTGAGGAAGCATAGGGGCCAGGGGCTCGCCCTGCGCCCGTACAATGGGCAGAATCCCAAGATGCTCAATGCCTCAGCGAAGCCACCTTCCAATTCTCCATCAGCACCACAGCCAGGAGGGTCAGCCCATCTTTTCACATTTCTCTGAGGGCAGACAGAACGGCAGTGCCAACCTCGAGAGGACTAGGGGAGGTGGGGAGGTGCCGCTTTGAGTGACATCATTTCTAGCACCAAGGTCATATTTTCCAACTATTGATCCTTCCTCTTTGTTTCCAACTTTTACATTCCATTCACCAGCAATTATCAATGTATCTTGATTCCATGTTTGATCAATTTCAGACTGCAGGAGAGTTCTGTTGTACATAGTAGCTCCATCCGTCAATGGTACCTAACAACAGTAATAGCATTTGATCCATAGCAGTCCCCTGTGGTCCAGTCTGGGTGGAGCTTAACAAGGCCAAGTCCTCCCTCCCTCCCCGGCTGCAGAAGGGACCAAGGAAAACAGAACAGAGAAGGCTCAGCACTGGTTGTCTGCAATGCTGTGCACTGAGAGGCACACTTACCTCTCATAGCCTGTTCTGGGGTCTCAGGTGGAGACTGACATGGGTTTCTGGAACGCTGAGGTCCAGCCACCAATATTTCCATAGGTCATAAAACATTAAGGTCATTGATGGAGGGAAATATTGCCAGTTTCATCAGCAGCTTCTTGGCCTGTTTTAATGACATTAACTTTTTAATTAAAATTGAGCGCTCAAGACTTGCAAACAGGACCAAGTTTCACCTCCTGAAATGGATGGTGTGCCCATGGGGAATCCTACTCAGTTAAAGTTCTCTGTAGTGGGTAAGTGCCAAGGGCGGGGTGACAGCAGGTAAAGCAGGGAGCTCAGAGGCAGGAGGGCGGGCATGGACATTGGTCATTGCAGGGGCATCTCCTGGGGCTGGACACTGGTCCTTCTGCAGTGCAGAGTGCTGTCTGTCCATGGGACAAACACCATGCCCTCTTCACTCACACGGAGAGAGACTCACACAGAGAGAGACAGAGACCGATGGGGAGAGATAGAGACCCACACAGAGACAGAGACTCAGGGGGAGAGACAGAGACCCACACAGAGAGACAGGAACCTACCTGGAGAGACAGAGACCCTCATTAAGAGACACAGAAACAGAGAGAGACAGAGTCGGTGAGACATACTGAGAGACACACAGAGAGGCAGAGACATAAGCACGGAATCAGAAAGGCAGGCAGGCAGAGAAAGGAGAGGGGCCCCAGAGGAGGAGGTGCAGGGGAACTGGGCCCCATAAAAGTTCTGGCTGTCGTTCGGGTTTCAAGACTCCAAAGGTGGGCCCCCCCACACACACACTCCACCAGGGATCCCACTGCCCTTGAGGGGCAACCCTGTGTGGCTGGGTGAATGTGGATCTGAGCCCAGGACTGGGACTCCCCTGCCCCCCAACAGCGAACACTCCCTTCACAGAAGGCCCGCTCCCCGCGGGAGTGGAGGTGGCGAACGAGTCCTCAATACCCCGCCTACCCCAAATCCCTGCTCAGCGTGGCCTCAAGTGGGCTGGGGGCGGGGCCCCGGTTGCCATGGAGACCCAGCCTGTGTAGCCACAGGTGCTTACCCTTTGAGTTAGCTGAATGCAGAGCTTGGAAGCCGCTGATTTGCACCTTAATAGACTCGCTGGGAGCGGGACCACCAGTCAGGGGGTGGGCAGAGGGGCGCCTTCCGGGAACTGAAAGTCTGGAGGTCCAAATGCAAATCCCACCCGCGCCCAGGAAGTGCCTAGTGTGTGTGGGCGGACATGAGGGAGGCTTCGGGCTTGCACGGAAGAGGCCTGCTTCCCCCACTGATAAGCAGAGGGAACCGAGGACCCCGACCCAAGTTCCCCACCGCGCCTGGTCCTCAAGAGGCAGTCCTCGCCCTCTGTCCACTCAGGAAAATGTGGGAAGGTGGGGTGCCATCCTGGGCTGCGGGTGCTGATGGGAGGCGTAAAGACAGCTTCTCTGAGGAGGCGACCACCTCGGGATTCCACTCATCTGACAGGGGGAGGCCCTGGTCTCTGCGCTTCTTCATAGGGGGTACTCTCATCCCATCCCTAGAATCCAAGCCCACACACCTTCCTGTCACTCCTCACCTCACCCCAGGACTCTGCCGGCCTTCCTCCTTCCAGCCCAGCATCCACCCCTCCCCTCCTGCTCCTAGGTCTTGAAGTCATCCAGTGGATACATCCCCTCCCCCAGCACCGACTGTGCATGAGGATGCAGAGGCTGAGGGGACACAGGCTGGCCCCTGGGGTAGTCCTTGGGTACGGGTGTGACAGGAAGCACAGGGACCACACCTTGTAGGCTTACACAGGGCACACCTAGAGACCTCGGCTGGTAGCTTCATCACAGCACTTTCAGGGCTGGGAGGACAAGTAAATGCTTGGAGGAAAGCTGGTATAAACTTGGTTCCCAGGGCCCAACTCAAGGGTTACCAGAGAGGGCTTCCTGGAGGAGGCAGAAAACCAGGACAAGTAGGAGTTTGCTAGGCAGTATTCAGGACACACCAGTCTATATATCCCCTGCCCCCTGTCCTGCTAATCTTCCCAGGGCTAGGGGAATTCCCAGGAGTGTAGGGAGGGGCCTGAGGTCTCCAAGGGCCCTGCGATGTGAGCAGGATGTGCCCCAAAGGCCGGGCAGCTGGGGGAAGGAGAATCCCAAGGAGGAGCATCACTCTGGACTGCCAGGGATCCCACTCCCCGGGGAGACTCCTCCCACCACTTCCTGCCCCACCCCCTCTTATGTGAATGAAGAAATCAATGCTTAGCGGAAAGCCCACTTCCCCAGGCCACTGCACATGCCAACCTGGCCTATGCACTGCCCTCCACTCTCGGTCCAAACTCCGGACACACAGGCATCTGATGGCCATACTTCAGTGGGGCTGGGATGCTCTGAGGCATCAACGTGTGCCGGTAAGGAGAGCTGTCAGCAGGGACATTGTGCAGGGCACTCTGGCTGTACTGGCCCCAGGCCAGGGCAGGACAGAGGTGGGGGAGAATGGAGAAGGAAGGTAAAGAGACAGTTGGGGAGGGATGAAAAGATAAATGAAGGACAGATGGGAGAATTCAGAGAGAGGTGGCATGAAGACAAGGGACGCAGAGTGGGCCCAAACTCCCAGCACACACACACACACACACACACACACACACACACACACACAAGTTTGTAGCACAGAGAACACAGTGTTGGAGGGAGACCAGATTTGGGGTTGGAACCCCATCTAGCCACTGACTACTCCTGTGAATGAGGCACATTTCCAGTCCTTTCTTCCCAGTTGCCTCTGGGGTCAGCCTCAGGGAGTCTTGCTCTGTTTGTAGAACCGGGTGATGGTGATCGCTCTGAAAGTGGCATGAAGGATGAACTGTGTCCTTCCTGGTATGTGAGCAACGGCTCCCACCACTGTTTTCTAACCCCACATGCTTTGTTGTTGTTAGGTATGGTTGAGTCAGTTCTGACTTATAATGACTCGATGCACAGCAGAACGAAATACTGCTCGGTTCTGCAGCATCCTCACAATTTGTTGTTAAGCTTGAGCCATTGCTGCTGCCACTGCGTCTATCCATCTCGTTGGGGAAAGGGGGTCTTCCACTTTTTCCACTGACCTTCCACTTTACTGAGCATGATGTCCTTCTCCAAGGACTGGTCCCTCCTTACAACACATCTGAGGTACAAGAGATGAAGTCTCAGCATCCAGGCTTCTAAGGAGCATTCTGGCTGTCATTCCTCCAACACACATCTGTTTTTCTGGCAGTTTGTGGTACTTTCAATATTCTTCTCCAACACCATAGCTCAAATCCATCAATTCTTCTCTGATCTTCCTTATTACTGTCCTGTTTTCACAGGCATATGAGGTGACCTCATAGTCTGGGTCAGTCCTTAAGTAACTGGACAACGCTCCTCAGAAGGGTCAATGTCAGAAAAGATCAGAAAAGCCTGAGAAGCCACTGTCCCTAAGGAGACCAATGACATAATGTGATCAGGGTCCTGGGTGGAGTATTGGGCTGGAAAAAGGACACTAGGGGATAAAGTTTGAGCTTTTAGAAATGAAAATGGATCAGCATTTGTTTAATAACCGTGACCAATATGCCATAGTAACCTGGTGGCTCACTAGTTAAGCACTCAGCTGGTGATGGTGGTGGTGATGTGCCGTGGAGTCGGTTCTGACTCATAGCGACCCTGTACAGGGTTTC
>NW_006408837.1:1866049-1875413 GCF_000296735.1 Chrysochloris asiatica | reverse complement strand
GCTTCTTCAAGGCCAGGATGGGCAGGCTTCGTCTCTCATACTTTGGACATGTTATCCTTAAGGGACACTCCTTGGAGAAGACATCATGCTTGGAAAAGAGAAAGACCCCCCCAATGAGGTGGACTGGTATAATTGCAGCAGAATGGGTTCCAATGTAACAACAATGGAGAGGCTAACGTAGCCCTGGGCAATGTTTCCTTCTATTGTACGTGGGGTTGCTAGGAGTTGGTACCAATTCCATGGCACCCAACAGTAACAAGCAGCAACGCTCAGTCCATCTCTGCCTCACTTAGGATCACGGTGGCTCTGTAAGATAAACACTGGACTTCGAGCCTCAAGGTCGTCGGTTCGAGTCCAACCAGCCACTCTTCAGGAAAAAGATGACGCTTTCTGCTTCCACAAAGTTTTGCAGTCTCAGAAACTCTATACAGGGTCACTATGAGTCAAAACTGACTCAGTGACACTTAACAACAACAACTCCTCATTTATCAACTATCTCCTTTCCCAACATTTCCCATTTATATATTATACAGTTACCAAAAGTCCGCCATCTGACTAGTTCACACATTAACGACGTGCCTCTAGCTGTACTGAATATCAACATGTTTTTGTTGTTGTTGTGAAGTACTGGCAAGTCAGTTCCCGACTCATAGCGACTCTGTATAGGGTTTCTGAGGAGCAGCTGGTGGATTTGAACTGCTGACTATGTGGTTCGCAGTCCAGTGTTGATCCTGCAGCTCTACCCCAAGATACTAGGCGATGGTGAAGACAAGGTGTCCATCCACTTGGCTGGGCCATGATTGTCAATGACTTGTCAGTTATGTAATGATGTAATTGTTGTTGTTGTTGTTGGTGGTGTTAAGTGCCGTTCAGTTGGTTTCCAACACATGGTGACATAGTGACCCTGTATTGAGTTTCCAAGGAACAACTGGTGGGTTTGAATTGCCAACCTTGTGGTTTGCAGTCCAGTGCTGATTCTACTGAGCCACACCAGCAGTCCCATGTAATTAGGCAGTTATTCAATGATATAATCTAGCAGTTAGATAATGATTTAATTTGATAATTATGTAATGTGATTTGGCAGTTACATTATGATGTGCTTTGGTCGATAATGGGGAAAAACCATGAGGAGACCCTGTCTGACTTCCCCCCACTTCACAAGGGGAAAGAGAATCAAACTCAAAATCAGCCCAAGGCCGATTCCTACGAAGCAGACAGAGGTCAGACCTGCTTCCACCCTACAACCTTCTTTCCCCTGTTCTGACACCAGCCACCCCCACCCCTCCCTCAGCACTCTCTGCTGCACATCTGGGTTCGAGAATCCACTGTAATGGCCACACAGAACTCATAACCATACTCACGATGATGGGGTTTATTAGGGAAGAGAACGGGGAACAATTCAGGACCCAAACCATCTTAGGACACAGCGGTTCTTCAGTCAGGAATGCCTCTTGTCTGTCACCTTGAAGACACGCCTCAGTCATGTGGTCCCTTGGCATCTGCCTCAATCGGTGGTCTGGACCCCACAGCTGCTCTGTCCTCCATGCCACAGCCTCTGCCATCACCTCCGCTGTCACCCGTTTTCTCGGTAGGATCTCACACTTGGCTCTTGCTCTTCCTTCTTGATGGTCCTCGAATCTTCCATTCTTATTTCTGAGATGGCTCCTTTTAAACTTAGCTGGAGGGCAAAACTGACCAATCCCAGTCTTGCTGTTGTTGTTAAGTGCCATTGAGTCGATTCTGACCCATAGAGACATTGTATAGGGTTTCTGAAGACACGCTGGTGAGCTTGAACCACTGACCTTACAGTTCAAATGGCTTTGCAGTCTAGCACATTAACCCACAGTGCCACACCAGGACTCCAATCCAAACTTAGCGCCCTGTATGCCTTATTTGCACCAAGTGATTGGGTGGAATTAAAAAGACTTTGGATAGAAATTCAATATCAAGTACACTCAAGGACCATGTTGTTGTTGTTGTCAGGTGCCATCGAATCGGAACTGACTCATAGCGACCCCATGCACAGCAGAACGAAACAATGTCCGATCCTGGGCCAACCTCACCACCGCTGCCACACTTGACACCATCAGTGATACCACCTGGTTGATCCATTTCGTTGGGGGTCTTCCTCTTTTTCTCTGACCCTCCATCTTACCCAGCATGACATCCTTCTCCAGCGACTGTTCTCTCCTGACAATATGTCCAAAGTATGAGAGACGAAGCTTAGCCATCCTGGCCTCCAAGGAGCACTCTGGCTGCACTTCTTCCAAAACAGATCTATTGGTTCTTTTGGCAGTCCATGGCACCCTCAGTATTCTCCTCCAACACCACAACTCAAAGACATCAATTCTTCTACGATCTTCCTTATTCACTGTCCAGTTTTTGCATCCATATGAGTGTTAATAATTGATCCAAGAAGAATGATGTCCTTGACAACTTCAATCTTTTCTCCATTGATAAGAATGTTGTTTATTGGTCCAGTGGTGAGGATTTTTGGTTTTCTGACACTGAGATGCAATCCATACCGAAGGCTGTGTTCTTTGATCTTCATCAGTAAATGTTTCAAGTCCTCTTCACTTTCAGCAAGCAAGGTTGTATCATCTGCATATCGCAGGTTGTTAATGAGTCTTCCTCCAATCCTGATGCCACGTTTTTCTTCATAGAACCCAGCTTCTCGTATTATTTGCTCAGCATACAGGTTGAATAAGTATGGTGAAAGAACACAACCTTGTCGCACACCTTTCCCAATTTTAAAACATTCAGTGTTCCTATGCTCTTTTCGAACAATTGCTTCTTGGTCCAGGTACAGATTCCTCAGAAGTACAATTAAGTGTTCTGGAATACTCATACTTCTCAATGTTGTCCATAGCTTGTCATGATCCACACAATCGAAAGCCTTTGCGTAGTCAATAAAGCATAGGTAAACATCTTTCTGATATTCTCTGCTTTCAGCCAAGATCCATTGGACATCAGCAATGATATCTCTCGTTCCACGGCCTCTTCTGAATCCAGCTTGAACCTCTGGAAGTTCTCTGTCAATGTATGATTGTAGACATTTCTGTATTACCTTTAGCAAAACTTTACTCGCTTGAGATATCAAAGAGATTGTCCGATGATTTCTGCATTCTGTTGGGTCACCTCTCTTTGGAATGGGCATAAACATTGATCTCTTCCAATCAGTCGGCCAGATAGTTGTCCTCCAAATTTCTTGGCAGAGATGAGTGAGTGCCTCTTGTGCTGCCTCACTTTCTTGAAAGATTTCAATTTTTATTCCATCAATTCCTGGTGCCTTGTTCTTTGCCACTTCTTTCAATGCACTTTGGACTTCCTCCCTGAGTATCATTGGCTCTTGTTCATATGGTATCTCTTGAAATGATTGAACATTAACCATTTCCTTCAAGGACCATAGTTAGGTAATTATATACTTTGGCAGTTACATAATGATGTAATTTAGCAGTTGTGTAATGATGAAATTTGACATTGCTGTAATGATATACATTGGCAGTTAGACAACAATGAATTTGGCAGTTGTGTGATGATGCAATTTGACAGCTATGTAATGATGTAATTTGGCAGTTATGCAATGATTTAACTTAGTTGTGTGATGGTGACATTTGGCAGTTATGTGATGATGTAATTTGACCGGTAAGTAATGATATAATTTGTCAATTATATGCAACGATGTAATTTGACAGTTACGCAGTGATGTATTTTGGCAGTGTATGATGATGTAATTTTGCAGTTATGTGATGATGTACTTTAACAGTTATATGATGATGAAATTTGGCAGTTATGTCATGATGTAATTTGGCAGTTGTGTGATGATGTGATTTGACAGTTATGTGATGGTGGGATTTGGCAGTGTGTGATGTAATTTGGCAGTTGTGTGATGATGTAATTTGACAGTTACATGATGATGGGATTTGGCAGTGTGTGGTGATGTAGTCACCCCTCATCTTGTGATCTGATATGCTTAGCCTCCATTTTTCACAGTGCCAGCTTTCCCATAAGGACTGGGTTTGGGGACCCTAACTGTGCTGATAAATGAGGATTGGGTGTAAACTTTTGTCCTGGACAATATCTAGGCTATGCTCATAGTAACTTTTCTTTTTCTTTGATGTGGAATTCAAATTAACTGGACATCCTGTTTGTTTGTGTGCACGACCTCACCACTCTACTGGGTGAGCCCCGGGAACCTCTGTATATCCTAACCCTGACACTGTCTGTGGGACGCAAACTTTGGGGTCCAGCTGAACCACAGACCCAGTGAATAGGGAGCCCCCTGCCCAGAAAGCCCACCTCAAGAATCCAGGCCTGGCATCTCAGACCCCAGACTAGTAACTAAGGCTGTCCAGGGTTCATGGCTGCTGCAATTTGGGGATCTGCCACTGGGTGGCACCGTTGTGCTGCAGAACAGACACTACCGGATGAGATTCCAGAGACCCAGCCTGGGCTCTCCCCAGACCTCAGAGCTGGGGTACCCAGTGGAGGGCTGTCTACTGAGGTTGCCTGGGCTCACGGGAACAGTTTGGCCCATCAGGTCCTGGTGGGGGAACCTTTCAGCAAGGATCTAGGGGGCTGCCCTGTCTGGATTGTCTCCCCACAGCACCTCCAAATCAGTTCCCTGCTCTGTCCCCCTTGAGCTGCTGCTGTGTTTTCAGCTCCTGCACTTTCCCCTTCTTCTTTCTCTGCTCTCATGTCCCTCTGTTTTTCTCCCTGCCTACCCCACCTCTGCACCTCTGCTTGTGTGTCTGTCTCCTGGTCCGTGTCTGTCCATGATCTTCCCACCTCTCCCAGCATTCAGACTCCATTCACCCTGCACTGTTGTGCCAGCAAATCAGGCAGCTTTCAGGTCCCCCTAGTTCACAGGAACCCAGGAGGGTACCCTGGGCTTGCACACATGCTCCCATGAACATCCATAGGTGTGACTGGGTCTGGGTTTGATCGGCTTAACGTTGGCATTGAGGACCCGCCTCATCTAAAGGCCCCCAGGTGGCAGTGTTGTGTGCTCTGTGGACTCCAGGGATCAAAGGTGAATGTAAGATCAAAGGAGATGCAGTTCACCCATGGGTGGTGGGGTGCTCCATTACCTTCCACTCTCATCCCCTTACATCAGATCAGGGTGGACCACACCAGAGCACATCATGGTGGATGATTATATCATTACGTAACTGCCAAATGTCATCATCACATAACTATCAAACGACATCATTATGTAACAGCCAAACCATTATGTAATGAGAATCGTCACACAGCCAAGTTGACATATATTTTGGGGACAGAATTCAATCCATGGCACAGAGAATGGGGCTGAGATGCCTTTGAGTCTCCATGCTGGGCCTGCAGTTGCTGAGACAGGGGCCCCTGCCCTATTGAGTCCCCCAAACACCTCGAGAGGGATGCAGGGCCCCAGCACTCAGAACAAGAAGGCGACGGATAGCTGGGATGAGGGGTGAGCTAACCAGGCTCCTGTGGTCACAACCACCGCATCAGCATCAGGCGAGACCCGGGGCTCTCTCCCAGGCCTCAGCAGCTGTGGGGACACGCGTGCGGCCCAGCCGCTTGGGAAGATTCTGTTGGGTAAGAAAGCAGTGCTTCTTTCATGTTTCATTCCTGCCTCGTGATTCTCCTCAGGAGAATCGTGCTCTCGTGGTCACAGTGCCCAGTCAACTCCAGAAGCCTTTACAACCTCGCACACCTCCAGGGGTGTTTGCAGGCTGAGATAGAGTCTTTATGGAAGCAGACTCCTGGGCCTTTCTTTCACGGCACCATCGTCCTGCAGGTGAGCAGTGGAGCACATGCTAAGACACAGTTCTCCTTGGTAACACGATGCCATGGCTGCAGGCTCGGTGTCTGGTTTGGTCATGTACGATATTCTGTGTCATTAGGACAGAAGCCCTCATAACCAGCCCTTAGGTGGACACCCCCCTTTGTTGTGAGCTGCTGTCCAGTCCGTGCCTGACTTGTCTGGAAGCTGATCACCGTCACAGCAGCACGCATGCCTCCAACAACAGGCCATGTTGACTGTGCCGGAAGCATGTGGGCAGGGGAATCAAACCTGGGTCTCCTGAAAGGAAGGGAAGGATTTGACCACCAAGCCACCACGATACATCCATACACACATGCAACACATATATGCAACATAGTTACATATGCACAGCACGTGTACAATACAGTGCACACATGCACATGCCATACACATCCACGCATGCATGTACACAGCACACACAACCACACATGAACATATACAGGTTGTATCATGCACTGCACACATGTACACACAACCTGTATGTCCATGTACACACAACCTGTATGTCCACGTACACTGCATATGACATACATACCAGTGCATATGTGTCCATATACACACCACACATACAAGACACATGAACATATGCAGGTGTGTGCCATACGCTTACACACAAGTACACAACACATGTGTGTATGTATGCAAATCACATATGCATGTCACACACATGTGCATGTATGTGCATAAACACAGAGAACACATGGACATATACAGGTGGTGTGCCATACACATAAACACATGTACAATGCACACAACATATATGTTCATGTACAGTGCACACACTGGTGTATGTGTGTTCATATACACACAGCAATTAGACACACATGAACATGTACAGGATGTGTGTGGTATACATATATGTATGCATACACACAGCATATATTTATGGGTACAATGCATACATGCACATGTCATACACACCAATGCATTATGTGCACATACATACAGAACATGTACCACACATGAACATATATAGGTATGCCACAGATGTACACGCACACCTGACATATATGCACATATACAAGTATACACATGCAGTGCAGTGCCAAACATGCACCCACACATGCATATGTCATATGCTTACATTTACACTGTGTATACACACACACAACACACATGTGCATGTACAACATGCACACACCCAGCACAAGTGTGCTATATACATACACACAACGCTCGTGCATGTATGCACATGTGACATGCATGTGTGCTGATATACCCACATGCACACAGAACATATACACATGGGCACACACGCACTCCTTACATGGGAAAACACTCCCTGGGAAGCACAGGTGTTTCACAAGCAAAGCGTGTGGGCTTCCTTTGGTGCCACTGTCAGTGCTGGGCAGGAGGCCCCCCAGGATGCACCCCAAGTGTGTAAGGAGAAAGGTCTGGGCAGGGCAGCCTGGTAAAATCCATGCCGCAGATGAGGAACTTTTTAAGGCGAAAATGAGAGAGACTGGCTGTGGAGAAAACGTGCGGCTTCTTGTGTTCTGTTCTGAGCATAGTGCCCCTTCAGCAAACCACTTAAAACTCCCATTAAGCTGACAGTGCGCTCAGAATAGAAAAATGATTTTTTTATGGCATTTACAGCTCAAACCTGCCCACCTGCTGAGAAAACAGAACCCACTAAGAAAGCAAATTGGATTTGGTCTCCCTACGGTGTCTTGTCGTGTCTGGAATTACGCCCACAGTGCTCCGATGCCAAGCACAGAGGAGGGATGAGATAAACACTTGTCACAGTCAACAAATGAATGAATGAATGAATGAAGGCATGTGGTCTAGAGCCAGACCCTCTGTAACCTGCACTGGACAGCCCCCACGTTGCTGGACTTCAGTAGTGAGAATATTCCAACCCACCTGACAACTACATCAGCAAGTCTCCACACAAGCACACTGAAAACAGGCCTGATTTGATGGTTTTGATTGTGACAACATCTTCTGGGGAACAGAGCTTGGCCACAGGGAGCTGATGGTGGTACCAAAACAGCTACCCTCAAAGGGACTAGCAGGACACAGGGCACAGTGACTTTATCTCAGCAACTGGACATTGTAGGGAGGTATATAACAGCCCATGTCCAAGTGTGGAAAGGGTGTTCTCAGAAGTAGTGAGCTCAACATCCCCAAAGGCATGCAAGAAGAGTCTACTCAGCCATCAACCGATGGATCCAAAGTTGGTCTGGGGACCATGTAAAGTCAGTGCCAAGTGGTCTGAGTCAGAGGAAGGGAAGCTCAGTGCTGTGGCCACAGGGGACTTTACTCTCTAGCCAGGGGGCTCAGGGAAGCAGGCCACCTGTTGTAAGTGCCCCAGGAATGGTTGTTTCCACCTGGGATGGGGAGCTCCCAGCTTCCTTGCCTACAGCCGCTTTCCAACACAGTTCCCTCAGACTCTCGATGAGCTGCTGAGGTGGAAAGTTGCCCCTTCTTGTAATGGAAAACAGACAATCCCAGGGAGCCCAAGGCACAGAGGTGATGTTGAGCCACTGGGAACCATCACACAGACGCAGATCTCTGCCCACAGCCATACTGCCGTTTTCCAAAACCTTCTGTGTGCCGAACACTCAGCTAGGCTCATAAGGGAAGCTTAGGATGTGGACCCCACACAGCACCTTAGCATGGAAACCTCACATCCCAGTTTGTAGATGAGCCCAGCGCTGGGAGAGGTGAGAGATGCTCAACAGCGTACATGGACACTGGGGAGGCAGGACAGACGAGGACGCAGACCAGGGGGTCGGGGCTGCAGTACATGGCTCCTGACAACATACCGGGCCCAGCCCTGACCCTCAGGTCCTGGTGATGTGGCCACCAAGATGCAGGGTGATCCCCATCCTGCTAAACCAGACAACTGAATACAGTGCCAGGTGTCCCTGGACTTTCTCTTGCTTCTTTCCTCCTTTCCAGTGCTGTACCCTGAGGCAGAGCTGAGCCAATGGACACAAAAACACACCAGGAACCTGCCCTACCATGGACTGTCTCAGTCTCCTGAGGTTATAGGAACAGAAATACCACATGTGGGTGCTTTAGCAAATGGAAATTTATTTTCTCACAGTTTAGGACACTTGTTATTAGATGTCATCAACATAATGTCTGTCTTCTTCCTCTTTGGTTCAAATCTCCTCTTTTTCATATCTTCAAACATACCCAACACTGAAATGGGCTCATACACATAGCAAAGAGAACCGTATTCCCAAATAGAATTACAGCCACAGGTACAGGAATTAGCATTTACAGCAAGAATTTGGGGACAGTGCCATTCATGACAGGTTTTATCCTGACTGTGTTGCTACCTGTGACATTCCACAATGCAGAAGAAGGTGACACACTGGGACCAAGTTGGCTCAATCCCCAGCACAAGGCAGTACCTGGACTATGAGTCAGTACAGAGGGCTTACCAGAAGTCAGCTCCAGTCTCCCAGGACTCTGCTGGCTGCTGCAGTGGAAATAATCATTGGTAACCAAAACTGACTACTGTCGAACCGTACTACTCGGTCATAAGGAGAAACAACCCCAGTGTCCACCCACAGAGGATGGAGACACACAGTGTGGTCCATG
>NW_006408837.1:1864420-1865329 GCF_000296735.1 Chrysochloris asiatica | reverse complement strand
TCAGTCACAAAAGGACTGTATAATCTGTAAAATCTGCTGTATACAAAATGCTGTATAATCTCAGGGACATGAAACAAGACATTATACACAAACTAAAGTTTGTTAATGATTCCTAGAAGGGATAAGGGGAGTTTTTGCTGAAGGGGCAGAGAGTTTCTATAAAGGTGGCAGAATTATTTAGAAAAGGACAGTGACAATGGTTACACAGCTTGAAGAGTACAGTCGTTGTCACTTAAGTGTAGAAACTCCTGAGATGATATATGGTTTTTTATGCGTAATTTCACCATATTTTTACTGGGTAGTAACAGAGCTCTGACCCCACGTCTCGTGGGTCATCTGGCTTCATTCTACATAAAACCATGGCATGAGGACAGACTTGAAGCTGTGTACCCTGGGAACTGACCCCTCCGTCACTTGGAGACCTTTAAGAAACAAACAGCACAAAATTATTCATTCAAAATTGTGTTTTTTTACAATGACACCAGAGATGGAGGCAGAGATGAGGACATGGAGAGAGACAGCAGCTGAGGATTCTAGACTCATGGAGAGAGAGGGTCTGAGTGCTGGTGGCCAGGAGGCAGGCTTGGAGAATGTGCCCTTTCATTGTTTAAATGATTATATATATTCCTGAGTGTTTTTGTGTACATCCCCCTCTCCAAAAAAGAAAAAAAACAAAAAACAAAAAACAGAGGGGATAGAAGCAAATACTGTTGAATGATAATCCACAGAGGAGATTGTAATCATTGCAATGAAACAATGAGTGTAAAATCTATGTTCTCCCATGTAAACTACTACTCAATTCACAATAAAAACTTCCCCAAAATTTACCTTTTTTAGGTGAACATTTATTTATATCATAATTTTACACATTCCTAAAAGTTGACAGAAACCATGAATATTTAAAAATCC
>NW_006408837.1:1854798-1862294 GCF_000296735.1 Chrysochloris asiatica | reverse complement strand
TCCTCATGAGCACCATTAAGTGTTCTAGAATATTCATACTTTGCAATGCTGTCTACTATTTAGCACTGTATTTAGGAGAATCTAATAGAAGTCTAGTTACCTTGGGCTCCATTGTTCCTTCATGGAAGGTTAGGTCCTAAGTCAATTAGTCCTGAACTGGCTCAGGGCTCCCACAAGGACTAGTGTGGTCCTCCTCCTGCACGTGAGTCAGGATATCTTGGACTGTAAATAGGTAGAAGGCAATCTGCTCGCATTCCCGCTTGATTTCACACTCAAACAAGCAGCCAAATAATCCCTCCTCCACAGCAGCCATATCAGAGTAGCCACAGGGCCCATAGTGCAAAATCCAGGGATGGGACCAGCAGGTGGCCTCCAAGGGGGCCTGGTTGAGGTAGATGCCGAAGTTGATCCTCTGTTTTTTATTAGTTGGGTGTGAGTACAAGAGCCATGATTCTGACAGTGTTCCAGCTTCCTGCTCTAGTCTTAGTGAGCTATCTAGTAGGGGGCTCTGCTGAACAGTGGGAACATCTTGGCCACAAGGGTCCTGGCACTTATGTGGGTGCTTCAGGACCCAGAAACTCGTTAGGGGTCTTGCCTTGGCAGCCATGTGGGGGCTCACAAAGCTGGCAGTTCAAGGCTGATCTCTGAAAGCTTTGACCATGGTCAGTGCTTAGAGCTTCTGCCCGATGCCTATTTGGTGTCCAGGCACTGCAGTACAGCACGGGTTGGCCAGCCCTCCCAGTCACCTCTGCCACCTGACTAAGGTGCACCTGACCCAGGCCATTGTGTTTTCAATAGCCTCATATGGATGCGAAAGCTGGACAGTGAATAAGGAAGATTGTAGAAGAATTGATGCCTTTGAGTTGTGGTGTTGGAGGAGAATACTGAAAGTGCCATGGACTGCCAAAAGAACCAATAGATCTGTTTTGGAAGAAGTGCAGCCAGAGTGCTCCTTGGAGGCCAGGATGGCTAAGCTTCGTCTCTCTTACTTTGGACATATTTTCCGGAGGAAACAATCACTGGAGAAGGATGTCATGCTGTGTAAGGTGGAGGGTCAGAGAAAATAGGAAGACCTCTAACGAGATGGATTGGCCAGGTGGCATCATTGATGGACTCAAGTGTGGCAGCGGTAGTGAGGTTGGCCCAGGATCGGACATTGTTTCGTTCTGCTGTGCATGGGGTCGCTATGAGTCGGTTCCGACCGATGGCACCTGACAACAACAACAATTGAAGTCTGGTTTAGTTTTCATAGTAAAAAATGTCCTACCCTGAGCATAGTTCTCTTTCAGGATCTATCCTCTGGGGCCAAACTGACAACAGCAGCTTGAAAGTTAAGGTAGGAACCTTGGGAGGGTTTACATCCATGAGGGGAACAACTCAGAAAAGGAGGCTGAGAATGTTTGTGCATGTACTCAACAAGAACAATGAAACTAAAAGCCATGAAGTGTGAAAAAAAAAAGTACAAATAATCAGCATCGAGATTCTATTCCTTGCCCAACAGGCCTGGGGATTACTTTTTCAGATGTGTTGTGTTTCTCACGCTGAATCATGACATCATGAAGACTAGAAAGATAATTCTCTCTTTCCTCGGTCCAGTTTGGTGAAAATCTCTCTTTGATTCGTGCTGGTTTAGAAGAGTTTTCTGTTTTTGTTTTATTAGTTTTACAACTCCTAATGGGTCATGCTATGAAATGAAGCAACTTTTCAATGTGTTCCCACCGCCCACCCCTCATCATTAACACAATGGTCCAACCATTCAAGAGCTATTCATTGCGTGTATTTAAAAGTTGTCTTCTTCAGAACTGCTGCTGCTGACCAAAGCCGGTCCTAGCGTTACTGTCCCTTCTCAACGCCACTGAGTGGCCTCTCTCAGCCTCTGTTAGTCTTTCTGCCTAATTTTTTCTACATTTCACCTGATTTCTTCCTCATTCCTTACCGGTGAGATACAGAGTGGACAACCAGACTCCTTTGATGTGGATCCAAATCCAGGAGTCTGCAGTTTCTCACCGGCTCTATTGGAACACTCCTGACTGTCTTTTGCAGCTGACAGTTTAACAAGCACAGCTGAGCTTTCTCCATGTGGAAGAAGGGGATTGCGTCTCATTCATGTTCCTGTATCTCTTCCAATGGGTGGGGGCATGGGTTTGATTTTGGTGTTCCTTGTTGTTGTTGTGTGTGTGTCAAGTGGGTTCCTACTCATCGGGACCCTGTATACATGACAAACAGCTTTGTGATGGGCAGACCATCCCCCGTGGTTTGAGAAGAGCCCACGTTTTAACACAGCACCCTGAGAGGCCAGCATGCAATTACAGCACCCACGTGCTTGGTACCAGGAGAGGGTTTGGGGAGGGGGGCAAGGCTGACAGCTTCTCAGGGTCCAGGGAGCAACTTCCCCTACGCCTGGCTGCACTTGAACCTTCATCCTCACTAACAACTGATCCGGAATGTGCTAGGGTGCATGGGGCAAAGGTCAAGGGAGGAGGCTCACTGGGGTTTAGCATGAGGCAGGATCTCTGGACTCCTTGCCTGTTAGAGGGACTGGCCAGCACACAGACCTAGTCTCCTGGGGTATTTGGAAACAATAATGGATTATTTCACCCTCATTATTAATTGGTTTCTGCCTGTTGCTTCTATTCAAATGTTCCTTCAGCAGTTATCAGAGCTTATAGCCCATAGCTAAAAATAATCACCCTCAGATGGTTTGATCCTTGGTGGGTGGGAGGGTGAAGGGTGGATTACTAATAATTAAGGTAAGCACTGGCTTAGTTGTGCTTACTTGGTGTGGCGCTGTGTGTTAATGTGCTGGAATGCAAAGTTGATTTGAACCTCAGGGTCGGTGGTTCAAGCTCACCAGCCACTCCTCAGAAATCGCTATGAGTCGGAACTGGCTCAACAGCACTTAACAACAACAACTAATACTCTGTAGTGAACCGTTTCACACCTTCTTCACCACATCTGTGGGATTTGAACCCCTTGTGAAACGGTTCACTGCAGATTAGTAAGCACAAGCAAGCCCATGCTTACCTTGTTTCCTGGGTAACTCTGGTCCGGCTTTGGATCGTAAGTTTGAAGAGGTTTGGGTATTGTGGGAAGGGGCTGTGGGGTTGGGAGAGGGACAGATGCCAGCCAGACCTAGAAGCAGAAGCTTTGATGTGGTGAAAACATGTGAAACTGCCGACTACAGATGAGTAAGTAAGTACCGGTCAACCTATGTTTACGTTGCTTTGTGGGCGATCCACCCCTGACCTTGGCAGATCCTTAATGATACCTCCAGGGTGACAGCAATACCCCGAAATACCCATTATGGCTGACCTGCAATTGTCATACCTAGTGTGACAAGGACTCTGGGGAGTGGGCAGGGTCTGATTCTGGGGGGTGCTCGACCATCTGCTCCCGGGGAACTGGGATGAGGCACCCACAGCAATTGCCTCTCTGCCACATGGGGGGAGGGTGCCTGGGGAGGACTCCCAGTCTGGCAGAAACACCTGGCTCAGACAGCGGAATGGCCCCTCGTGGGATGGAGGGGTCACACTGAAGAAAAGCAGACCTGTGGTTTCATCTCAGGTCGGCTGCCCACTGGTCTCTCCAGAACCTGCTAGGTGTGGTGAAGCCCACCATGTGTCTTCCCCCACCACACACCACCAACACCAGGGTTGGGGATGGTGAAGTCCCTATGCAGACCCTGAGCAGGGGGTGGGGTGGGAGGTGGGCTGCCGTCGGACCAGGAACAGCTGTGCACCAGCTGCCCCATAATCACTTGAAGGTGCTTCATTAAGAGTTCTGCTCAGCTTCTCAGGGCGGTGTGGAGGCATCTATCCAAGCCGGAAGTGCAGCCCAGCCCTGCCCCCCCAACACCCCAACTAGGCTGGTTCCTGGGCAGAAGAGGGTGGGTAGGGACCAGACTGTGTGTCCCCCAAATAGGCATGTTTGTGTCTTGACGTGTAACGGTGACTTGTTGGGAAATAGGATCTTTGATGCGGTTGTTGGTTGATATGTGCTGATGTCAGCTGGGTCCCAGCCCGTATCAAAGAGGCGAAGACAGACAGGCAACGACAGAGACCTGCAACCAGCAGGCTTCCAGTCGAGGCTCGGCACACAGCCCCGTGAAAGGTACAGCTCCATTTTACAGGTAGGAACACCGAGGCTCAGTGTGTATACGCAAGGGTACATCCCTGTGCAGGGCTTGTTGGTGGAGGGAGGGATTGAAGGGGTGTAAGCCGACTCCTTGTGATGTTTTGGGTTAAGCACTAGGCTGCTAACCATAAGATTCAAAAAGCCCACCAGCTGCTCTGTGGGGGAAAGCTGTGGATTTCTGCTCCCATAAAGATGGCAGGCTTGAAAATGCTAGGGTCCTAAGAGTCAGGATCGGATCGACAGTGGTGGGTTTGGGGTTTTTGAAAACGGATATCAGGGCGGGAGTATCTAGGGTCCAGTGACCTCCCTGACCCTTTCCCTCATCCTCACTCTCCCCTCTTTCTGTACCTGTTTTCTGCCACCCCTTCTCTCCTCTAGCCTCTACACCTCTTGCTCTCTTGACCAAGATGAATGAATCTTTCCTTCAAAGATTTTTCAGGGCATCTTCCCATAGGCAGGTCTTCCCTGAGTCCAGCTGCATCCTGAGTCTGTGGTGTGTCTGGGGCTAACCTGAACTGTAACGTCTGCTTGCCAGGCCCTAGTCACTTCCTCGCAGCTACTTCCAGGCCTGAGCTGGACAGGGGCTAGCCCTGGAGTCACGCAGTCCTGCCTGGACACTGCCCAGTCCTTGTGTTCACTGTTCAGAATGGAACCAGGAAGGACCACTCGTGGCCAGGAAAGGTCCCCTGAGAACAGAGGCCTGAGCTGGACCCCTAAGCTTGGTGAGTACTGACCTTGTGGTGAGAAGGGTCCCCCTGAGCTGCAGAGAGGACTATCAGCAGTAGGGTGGCCTCTGGTCTGAACCACTCACAGACATTCCCTGGCCACATTCTGTACTGGGGACACTTAGAACCAGGCAGATGCCATCCCAACCACTGTGGGGAGGGGTAGTCAGGCCCCCATGGGACAATCCCACAGACAAATGTGGAATCATGTCAGGCTGCGAGCAGAACTGCAGGCTTCCTGGAGGAGGTGATCAAGGCAGAGATGGGGGAAGGCAGAGGCATATGGGGGCTGTGCACAGAGCATGAGGACATGAGGAACCGGGATGGGGGTGGTGGGTTCCTGTCTGTCTTCGTGAGTCTTTTGTGCCAATTCTAAACCACAAACAGACAATACTTCAGCAAGCAGGAAATGTTTAAGATAAAACAAGAAGGGGGTAGGAGGAAGGATGGGAGGGAATAAGAGAGGAGGGAGGGAGGGAGGGAAACAGAAGGGGAGCAAGTCCAGAGGTCCAGCGAAATCAGCGATAGCTATGGACCAGAGCCCACTCCTGAAGGCCATGGATGCTTGGGGGTCATCTGTCCAGAGGAGGGCCAGGAGGTATGAGCACAGACAGGGTGTACCTGTGGACCACTGTAATGCAGACCTCCCCCCCAAACAGGTTGACTCCCCCCACTGAAAACTGGCTTTCCTCCTTGTAACTAAGGGAGGTGGGAGTCGAGGGAGGTTGACTCCTCACCCCAGCACCTTCCAGCATCAGAGAAAAAGTAAGGTCCCTCTGATGGATGGGAGTGAGACCCCACCAGGCCCCCAGACTGCAGCCCAGTCCACTGGAGCTAAAGACCCAGAAACCAGCAGGCAGGCACCTGGAGACCAGCAGGCACAGACCAGTACAGGGTGAGCCCTTGTGGGGTGTGGGCCTCAGGATAGGGGCAGGGAGTGCTGGATCTCTCTCTACAAGCCCCACCTGGGGATTGTCCTGCAGAGCAGCCCACTTCTTGAGGCCTTGGGATAGGAGCAGGTAGAGATATCAAACAGGGCCAATTTCCAGTGAACAATCTGAGGTCAGGGGGCAACCAGATGAAGAAAGACCCCACTGAGGTCTCCATGCACTTGGATCCATGTTTGAGACCTCCCAGGATGCGTGTGAGCTCCACAGTCTGCCTGGAACCCAGCCTTTGCCCACAACAGCTATGTGGTCTTGAGAGTGCTCCCTCGCCCCTCTGAACCTCAGTTTCCTCATCTATAAAATGGGCTCACAAACACACCCAGCCTCTGAGAGGACTGAGTGAATCAGCACATGGGGAATATGGAACACTTACAGAGTGTCCCCCAGCTCAACAATCAATACTGTCAGCTCTGATGGGCCAAGCGTCCACCTGCCCCATGAAGGTGGGCATCATGCATCACTGCTGTAGAGCAAAAATGGAAGTTCATGGGTGTAGGAGGCTTTTAGAGGTCACCAGCTGCAAGGACAGAGCCAGGCTTCCAGGCCAGGTCCTCCACACCAGGACACACATTCATGACCTACCAACCCATCTGCTGGAACCCCCATTCCCATGCACCAATCAAAGCAGAAATGGCATTTGACAAAACCTAACATCCATTCCTGATGAAAACACTCAACAAAATAGAAGTAGAAGGAAAATTTCTCCTCAAGATCAACATACAAAAGTCAGTTGGATTCCTTTATACTAATAAAGAGAGCTCTGAAAAGGAAATCAGGAAAATAATACCATTTACAATTGCCACCCAAAAGATGGAATTCTTAGGAATAAATCTAACCAGAGACACAAAAGACCTGTACAAAGAAAACTACAAAACACTACTACAAGAAGCCAAAAAAGATTTACAAAAATGGAAGAATAAAGGCGGGGCTTGATGGTGGCTCGGGTAGAGGTTTAGTGAAGTTCACCGTCAGTAATAACACAGACTACCAGGCAAAGCAGATCCAGGGCAGAGCTCCAAAACTCGGAACTACAGAGATAGGAATATTTTAAAGGTTTGAAGGCTTATAGCTTGTGGAATTTGGAGCTGAAGTAAAAAATTGCGTACTTTTGAATCTGCCGGGCCGGGCTGGGAGACCTGAGCTGACATCCTGGGTGAGACCTAACAGCAAGCCAAATAGGTAGAGCAGAAGCACCATGGGAAAATGCCACGGGAACCTTGGGACAAACGTGGACAGTACACTTTGTCAGTTTTGCTTTGGTCTGATTTTCTTTCTCTTTTTTCTTTTTTGGTATCTGGTCATTGGCGTGCCCACTGTTTGCCCACCACCATTCTGGTGATTAGAGGGGGAGCCTGAGCGTGCGGTCACCCCCCAACCTCACCACTGGTGGGTTCTTCTGCCACACATGAGCACAGATACTCAGCCCAAGAGCAGACCCTGAACTTTTCTTGTTTGCTTTTTATTCTGTTTTTGTTTTTTTTTAAACATGGGAAAGAGAAGGAGAGGGTGTAGGAAGGGAAAGAGAGTTTAAAAGCAAAACAGGCCGAAGGTTGGATTGGAGCCTGAGGTGTAGCATAACAACCAACACTGGAAACTTGAAATCTCTCTGGCAGCTTTGAAGGCAGGAACCTGAAAAGAGGACATTAAAGTCATATTCATATTAGGCTATAGATTTTTCTCCCCTTCTTTT
>NW_006408837.1:1836994-1837919 GCF_000296735.1 Chrysochloris asiatica | reverse complement strand
AATGAAACAAGACCTATATTTCACACCATATACAAAACCAAACTCTAATGGATTAAAGACTTAAATGTAAAACTAGAAGTATAAAGATTATCAAGAAAAAAAACAAGAACAAACTTAGGGACTCTGATACATGGCATAAATACACTATCAACTATAATTGAAAACCCACAAATAGCAAAAGACAAAATAGATGACTGGGACCTTCTAAAAATTAGACACTTATGTTCATCAAAAGACTTCCCTAAAAGAGTAAAAAAGAGGACCTACAGAATAGGAAAAACAACAACAACAATTTGGCAACAACATCTCAGACAAAGGACTACTGTCTAAAATTTACAGAACACTTCAACACCTCAATAATAAGAAGAAAAATAATCCAATTTTAAAACGGGCAGAAGACATGAACAGACACGTCACTAAAGAAGACATCTGGGAGGCCAACGAACATATGGAGAAATGCTCATGACAATTAGTCATTAGAGTGATCAAAACAACAATGAGACATCATCTTATCCCAACATTAATAGCAAAGCTCCAAAAACAGCAAATGCTGGCAAGGGTGTGGAGAATCTGGGACATTCCTCCACTGCTGGTGGGACTGTAAAATGGTGCAACTGCTGTGGAAATGTCCTGACATGTTCACAGAAGGTGGAAATAGAAAGACCCTAACCAGGAATCACTCTACTTGGTATACACCCACAAGAAATACATGTCGTAACATGGATAGTTAAATACATACCCATGCTGATTGTCCTCCACTCGTCGGTCAGTTTGTTGTATTATGGTGCCTTGGGTATTGCTGTGATTCTGGAAACTATACCACTGGAAATTGAAATACCAGCAAGGACACCCACAGTGGGCAGATTTAAGCTGAGTTCCAGATGAAGACAGCCTAGGAAGAAGGAGAGACGGACTACTTCTGAAT
>NW_006408837.1:1792205-1835249 GCF_000296735.1 Chrysochloris asiatica | reverse complement strand
GCACCTGACCCAAACCATGGTATTTTCAATAACCTCAGATGCATGTGAAAGCTGGACAGTGAATAAGGAAGACCATAGAAGAATTGATGCCTTTGAGTTATGGTGTTGGAGGAGAATATTAAAAGTGCCATGAGCCACCAAAAAAACCAACAGATCTGTGTTGTAAGAAATATAGCCAGAGTACTCCTTGGAGGGCAGGATGGCCAAACTTCGTCTCTCATACTTCGGACATATTGTCAGGAGGGACCAGTCACTGGAGAAGCATATCATGTTTGGCAAGGTGGAGGGTCAGAGAAAAAGAGGAAGACCCCCAGTGAGATGGATTGGCCCAGTGGCAGCATCAATGGGCTCAAGCGTGGCAATAAGTGTGAGGTTGGCCCAGGAAATGAAATGGGCAGTGTTTTGTATTGTGATACATAGGGTTGCTATGAGTCAGTACTGACTTGATGGCACGTAACAACAACAACAAAATGTTTATTGTGGAGTTCTGGTGTGGTACTGTAGGATAAGCATTGGACTGCTAACTGTGTAGTACTGTAGGATGAGCATTGGACTGTTAACTGTAAGATCAGAATTTCAAACCCACCAGCCACTCCTTGGAAACCCTATACAGATTCGCTATGATCCAGAAGGGCTGAATGGAATTTAACAATGACAACAGCAGTGTTTATTCAGCACTGTTCACAGCAGCAAAAACATGGAGACAACCTGGATGACCATCAGCAGAGGAATGGGTGACCAAACTTTGAGGCACCCACACAATGGAATATTGTGCAACGTTAAAGAGTAACGAGGAATCTGCAAAACACCTAACATGAATGAACCTGGAGGACGCTATGCTGAATGAAATTAGTCAGTCACAAAGGTTAGATATTGTATGTAAACACTACTATAAAAAGTCAAGAAAAAAGTTTCGTTTTGTAATACACATTCTATGATTGCGCTGAGTTATGTGTAGGGTCTGTATGAGTCAGTACCAACTCTACAGCACTTAACAACAGCAACAAGTGATGGTTACCTGGGATGGCTGGCTGTGAGGGTGGTGTGCCGTGGAGTTGGTTCCGACTCATAGTGAGCCATTATAAGGTTTCCGAGGCTGTAAGTCTTTACAGGAGCAGAAAGCCTCATCTTTCTCCTGTAGAATTGCTGGTAGTTTTGAACTTCTGACCTTGAGGTTAGCAGCCCGACTCATAACCACTACGCTACCAGAGGAGGGAAGGAAGAATTATTCACAGGGTCAAATGTAGACATGTGCTAACTTGGGTGATGAGGAAGCAGAAAAGGGAGCAAAAATAAAACAAAATTGCTTTCTTCTTCGTCTTCATCTTCTTTCATGTACTGGAAGGAACACAATATTCATTTGATTTTCTCATTAGGACAAACCATTGGAAAGTTTGCCACAAATGGAAAAAAGGAAAAGAAGGCTAGAAAGGGAAACAAAGACTTGGAAATGGATGCTGGTGCCGGGTGTGAAACGTGGGGAGTGTGGTTGTGTACCTGGATTGTAGGTGGGAGAAAGTTGAAACGGCAAATATTTTGTTGTTTAAAAATCATCATCATCATCACTGTTCTTCTGTTTTGACCAATAAAGCTCCTTTCAGCCCTTTGAATTGCTCTGGAATAGGGGTCCCCACTCCCATCCACCACAACCTGAAATGCTGGAGAGCAGGTGGAAGGTGGGTGCAAGCAGAGGGTTCACCTGCAAGGGAGGAGGCTCAGGTTCTTCCAGGTGGGACTGCAGTCCTGGCCTAGCAGGTCCAAGGGTCCAGGGATGCCTCGGAGTGCAGGGAGATCTCATTACTAAATCCCCTGTATAACCTTGAGTCCCTCTTTTATGAGGGCGCAGACACAACCCCACAATCACAACCTAGCACATCTCTCTACACTGAAAAACAAAGGAATTCCTTTGGATGCTAAACTACTAACCAAAAGTCGGTGGTTCAAACCCATCCAGAAACACCTGGGAACTAAAGCTTGGGGATCTGCTGCCTCAAAAGCTTTAAGGAAGGCGCGTAGTCAAAGCAGAAATGCAACCAGAATGTTCCTTAGAAGTGAGGATGACAAGACTTCAGCACATTGACTTTGAACACATCATCAAGACAGACCAGTCCCTAGAGGAGCATGCTGTTGGATAACGTAAGGGGCTCAAACATCACAGCCATCCTAAGGAATGGCCATACATGGGTTCTCTTGGTCCTGGAGGGCTGCCAAGTCGGCTTCAACCTGCTTTTCCAGCACATTGAGTTGGGGGTCATATTGCTTTGTTTTTCCTGGACTTTCTTTCTTTTAACATAGCTTATTGCTATTGTTAGGTGCCATCAAGTCGGTACCGACTCATAACGATCCTACGCACAACAGAACAAAACACTGTCCAATCCTGGGCCAACCTCACAATGGTTGTCACGCTTGAGCCCATCGATGCTGCCACTTTGCCAATCCACCTTGCTGGGGGTCTTCCTCTTTTTCTCCAACCCTCCACTTTACCAAACATGATATCCTTCTTCAACGACTTGTCCCTCCTGACAATATGTCTGAAGTATGAGAGATGAAGTTTAGCCATCTTGGCCTCCAAGGAGCACTCTGGCTGCACTTCTTCCAACACAGATCTGTTGGTTCTTTTGGCAGTCCATGGCACTTTCAGTATTCTCCTCCAACACCACAACTCAAAGGCATCAATTCTTCTGCGGTCTTCCTTATTCACTGTCCAGCTTTCGCATCCATATGAAGAGCTGCCCTTTGTTAAACACCACTCTGCCTAGCACGGACACTCTGGGAAAAAACTCAATCAAAGCTTGAAGGACAGATGTTTGGGCTCAGGTCTCCAGGGCTAGGCCACGCTCTGCTTGTTTAGAAGCATCATTGTCTGTGCCCAGGCCACAGAGCATAGTGCGTATGCTGGATTCTAGCCTTCTCTCTCCCAGTTGCTGCCTGGCCTTGAGCACTTTCAGAGGACAGCAGTGCTGGCTGTAAGCTCTCACAGAGAAACAAAGGATGTTGTAGCCCCTCTTTGGCATACCCCCTCGTCCCACCCATCAGAAGGGCAGCTTATAATGAAGGTCAGGACACTCATCTCTCCAAGGAGGTGGAAGTAGCAGGGACACCAGGGCAGACGGATCTGTCCAAGGTGCTGGCGCCCCACTGGGACCCAGGGAGCTGGTCAGGGTCAGCTGCCAGTAGGGACTCAGAATGAGCAGAGGCTCCAAGTTCAGGGGGAGTGAGAAGACAGGACTCCAGGAAGGTCCCTGACTCAACATTGTTGTGTTGTTAAGTGTTAAGAGTTGGTTCTGAGTCATAGTCACCCTATATGGGGTTTCCCAGGAGTGGCTGGTGGGTTTGAACCTCCCATCTTGTGCTTATCCTACAGCACCACACCAGGACCCCCTAGGTACACCTAACATACTCCTTTCCCACAAACCCAGACTGTCTCAGCACCTTGTTCCTACATTCCCTCCACCATGTTGTGCCCAATCCAGTCCCGGTCAAGGGGGCTCAGGATTATCTCAGAACAATGCAAGTCCATCTGGTGTTCTGCCCTTCCCACTGCCACCTTGACCAAGACCTGAGTTACAGAAAAGCCAGGCAGGGCCTCCCCAAATCTCCCACAGAGCTGGGGTTGGATCCCACCCAGCTCACTGCTGGGAGAGGGCTCCAAGGCTGGAGCCAGGGCCTTTGTTCCTCATGAGGCAGGTTGGTTGGCAGGAAAAGAAATAGGTGTTTCCAGAGTGAGGTTGGTAAAGCTCTGAACTCCGGGGACCCCACCCAGAACGCTGTAGTGTAGTCTGAAGTGACATTAGGGTTTGGTTCTCATTTTTAAACATGGAAAGACAGCATTTAAAGCAGTCCTGGGATGGCGCTGTAGGGTAAGCACTGGACCGCAAGGTTGGTTTGAACCACTCCTCAGAAACCCTATACAGGGTCGCTATGACTCACAGAGTAGAACCAAACGCCCATAGGGTTTCCAAGACTGTAAATTGTTACAGAAGCAGACGACCACAGCTTTCTCCTTTGCATTCAAACTTCTGGTGGGTTAGAACTGCGCTTGAGCCACTGCATCACCACTCCAGCTGCCACCAGGCCTGGAGGACAGCACGTGGGCAGGGAACCTCCGTTCACGGGAGCACCACCAGGCCCGGACCCTGGCCCCTGGGTCTCCCAGGAAGAACGGGGGAACACTGGGGGCAGGGACTGGCCTGCAGCCCCCTTTCTCCACCCTGTAGCTCTCAGTGGCACACTGAGTCACCAGGCCTAGGGAAGGTTAAACCAAGAAAAGCAGCGGTGGACCCAGGAGTCCTGGCACCTCCCAGCTTTAGGGGTCAGTCAGAGCCCTCCCCATACGCAGCCTGTGGGGTCGGGGGATGTAGTCTGCTTGTGGCCCCAGGTGCTACTTGTCCCTAGGGTCCCTAGGAGGCAAAGGAGGGGGCATGGGCACAGTAAGACCCCACGAGGTGTGGGGGGCGGGGTGGGTGGGCACAGCCCCGTGAGCTTCAAGCCCACTGGGTGGGAGCTGAGGCATCGTGTGAGAGTTTATAGCCAGGGGACACGCAGGGACATCGGGCGACAATGGTAAGGTGACTGTGGACCTGGACTTTGTCCTTTAGATAAAAGCGCACAGGTGGGCAGGCCCAGCCAGGCTCCCAAGCCCGGATCCAGGGTGGCTGGGGAGTCAGGGCTCCCCTTTCCCAGCCTAGAACCTGGGAAGGGGGGTCCACCGCACTCCCCTGCTCTGCTCAGTCCCATTGCTAAATGGTTGGGTGGGGGGGAATGACCTAGGCCTATTTCAAGGGTGGGAAGACTGAGGCCTTCGTTGTCCACAGTCTCCTTCCCCTCAGTTAAGTCTGTTTCCCCGCAAAGGAGGCTGCGGTGGTTGTTAACACCAGTGGACGCTGGAGGCCGATCACTGGTCGAGGGAGGGATTTGAGACCTGCCTGGCCAGGAACAGTGGGGTCGGTGTCCAGGATCAAAGGAGTCCCATGAGGCCTCTCAGAGGCCAGTGGGTGTTCTACGACTCTTTCCACACATTCAATACGACCGACAAGTGCCCACACCTGCCAGTCAGGCTAGCCCTGGCCCCAACTTTCCTGGTGGTAGGGGAGTGGGGCCCGGCCCATGTCTCCAGGGGTACTTCCTGATCCCAAGTCTCCCACCCAGTCCTCCTGACCTAGCAAGCCCCTCAGAGCGCTTGACTATCAGGTCCCGAAGGAAGCCCAGACCAGGATTGGGTGGTGGTGGTGGGGGCGCTCACCAGATTCTTGGAGGCCACACCCCACCCTCGGCCCACTGTCCCCATAATGTCTGGGCTAGCAGAGAGGAGGTGGGCACTAGGCCAACAATGGCCTCACCTGGAAAACTCAAACCGAATCCCAACCACAACCAAGATATACAAACAACAGGCGTGGCTGTGGGCTGCCCTGTTTGGTTTATTCCTGTGAGTTTCCCTACATTTTAGAGCACAAGGGCCTGGGATTACAAAGGGAAGGCCATGTGGGCGCAGGACCTGCCCCACCCCTCCAGATTTGGTCCCAAGGGGCCATGACTGCAGGAGTCTGTGTCCCTCCACTGTGAGTTGGAGTGACCACACAGTGGTGGTGACCCCATTCAGGGACTGTCCCATCCTTTCCCCGGGGAATGGTGTGAGAGCTGAGACCAGGCACACACTCCCCAACTTCTTCTGGAGAAGGACTTGGTTTTGTTTTTGCTTCAGATGATGATTAGGGAAAGCTCTGGAAGGGGTGGGGGTCCAGTGTATGAGGTGGGGAGCCTGGTGGTCCGTTGTTGTCCCCAACCTTGTCTCTGCTCCCTAGGTTCCTTCAGAGAACTTTTGTTCTCCTTGGGTTTGGGGAAGCCTAGGAAATCAAACCTCTCCACAGACGCCGGGAGGAGGGAAGTGGGGAGAGGGCTTGCAGCCTCACTGGGCCCCAGGATCCTGCAGTAACCTAGAGGAGAGGGGTGGGGTGGTCATAGTGCTGACATGTGTCCCCCTCCTGACTTGACTAGCTCTGTCCTGCTATTGTCTGTTTTTCAGTGGAGGAAGCTGAGGCTCAGAGGCTATAGCACCCTCCCCTCAGAGCCCACTTGCGTGGGTACCCCTGTGGTCACATGTGACCAGATGTACGCTGGGGCAGCCAAGGGGAGAGAACCGGCAGCTGTTGGTATTTTGGGTTCCAGAATTTCTCTGCTACCACAGACCCCATGTGTGACAAGGTGGCAGGAGGGGTGTTTCAGAGAGTGAGGTGGCCACCCCCCATCCCTCCCCCCGCCCCACCCCCAAGCTGGACTAGCCACAGACTTCCCAGACAGGCTCCTCCCCCAGTGGGCAGCCCCACCCAGCCCGAGTCAGATCCCAGGGAGCTCTGGCTCCTTTTCTACATGACTTCCATGCCTATGGGATGCCAAGTCCTTGAGTTTGTATCTTCAAATTGGAGTCGGTCCACCCTGCCCTAACCCACCTGTGGAAGCTCCTGTTAGAGTCAAACCTCTTGGCCCCTGTGCCTTTGTCCTTAGCAGATTTGGCTGCTTCTCAGCACTCATTCCAAGGAGAGACACTACCCTTCTCATGTAGTGGGGGAGGGGGAGAGTAGGGTTCAGGAAACGGGTGCTCCAGAGACCCAGCAAACAACTCCTGGCTAAATAGGAAGGGCCCTGGCTGCAAATGGTTATAGATTCGAGTCTACCACCAAAAGGCACCTTGGAAGAAAGCCCTGGAGATCACTTTCCAAACAATCAGCCATTGAAAACCCAATGAAGTCCAATTCTTCTCTGTCCTAGAGGTTGGACACGTGTCACAATCAACTTGGCCATCACTGCTGTTTTGTTTTTTTTCTTTTCTGGAGAACCATGTTGGCCTCTAATGTTTACTTGTGTTTCTTTTCCTAAAGGGTGGATTCTGGGGAAAGGAAATCCACTTCCATGTTGGATATCCACTGAGACTCCGAGGGACCCAGGTGGCAAGTGGGTTCAGTGTTCAGCTACTAACCCAAGAGACCGGTGGTTTGAACCCACCAGTCACCACTGCTTCTGTAAAGATTTACAGCCTTGGAAACCCGATGGGGCAGTTCCAATCTGTTCTATAGTGACGCTGTGAATCTGAAGCCTCGCTACATCAATGGGGAAGCCACACGGAGCACTGCCCTCTGGTGGTCTTCTGTATGAATTACAAGCAGAGAGATGCCGTGGCTTGGCTGCTGGGCTGAGCTTAAGTTCCTCTGGGCTGGAGACCCTCTCACCCACCACTGTGAGGAACCACACATCAGGGTGAGCAGGTCCCCTCACATCCCCACACCCCAAGCAAGCCACTGTTAGGTGTCATGGGGCAATGAAGACGGAGAGGGTTCAGCCGGCCTCCCCCAGACCCCCAGACTCCACACAGGGTGTGCCCAGAGCAGGACCTGGGACCTGGAGATTGTTGGAGGAAACAGTGAATGAATAAATGAAGCCACCGCCCTGCTCTGAGGTCAGTATCTTAGTTCACTGTGGGATAAGGATTGTCTTTGTCACGTGGGTTTGCTGTAGCAGAAATACCACATGTGGGGGCTTCAAAGAGCAGGAGCTTGTTTGCTCTGGAAGTTCAGGAGGCTAAAATTGCAAATCAGGGCCTCGTGTTGATTTCCAGCTTCATGTCTGCTGCCGATCTCTGGTGTTTCTCTGCTTGTAGGCGGGTCTTTTCTGCTCTCAGAATTACTCTGGAGTGATGTGGTTTTGGACCCACCTGATACTGCTATGGCCTCATTAACACAAGAAAAGAAACCTTATTTCCAAACAGAGTCACATATAAAGATAATCAGCCAAAGCCCACTGCCAAGTTAATTTTGACTCATAGTGACCCTATATAGGGGTTCCAAGACTGTAAATCTTGCGCAAGCAGACAGCCTCATTTAACTCCTGCGAAGTGATTGGTGGGTTTTATTGTCGCCCAATCCACAGCCCCACCAAGGATCTTTATCCATTGTTGTTGTTGTTAGGTGCTGTCAAGTCAGTTCTGACTCAGGGGGACTGTGTGCACAACACAACGAAACACCATCCGGTCCTGCTCCATCCTCACAATCACTTACGCTTGAGCCCATTGCGGCTGCCACTGTGCCAATTCATTTTATTGGGAGTCTTCCTCTTTTTCACTGACCTTCCATGTTACTAAGCATGATGTCCTTCCTTCTCTAGGGACTGGACTCTCCTGATAACATGACCAAAGCATGAGAGACGAAGTCTCACTATTCTGGATTCTAAGGAGCATTCTGGCTGTACTTTTTCTAAAACAGCTTAGTTAGTTCTCCCATGGAACTTTTACTATTCTTCTCCAACACCTTAACTCAAATGCATAAATTCTTCTACGGTTGTTGTTGTTAAGTGCCGTCGAGTTGGTTCCGACCCACAGCGACCCTGCATAGGGTTTCCAAAGAGCAACTGGTGAGCTCGAACCACCAAGCTTGTAATTCAAACAAAGATCTTCTACTGCCCAGCTTTCTCATGCATATGAGGTTATTGAAAATACCATGGCTTGGGTCAGGCGCACCTTAGTCCTCAAACTGACATCTTTGCTCTTCAACACTTTAAAAAGGTCTTGTGCGGCAGATATGCCTAATGCAGTATATTACTTGATTTCTTGGCTGCTGCTTCCATGAGTGTTGACAGGTACAAAAAACAAAAAAACAAAACACCCACTGCCATTGGATTGAAGTTGACTTATAACTACCCTGAATAGGATTCGTGAGGGGGTCCTGGACTGCTAACAGAAAGGTAGTTCAAACCCACCTCTCACTCCTTGGAAACCCTGTACAGGGTTGCTATGAATCGGAACAAACCCGACGGCACTTAACAACAACAAATTGATGCTGGGAGCAAAAATCCTCATCTTCCTCCCAAGGAGCAGCCGGTGGATTAGAAATGTCAATTTTATAGTTAGCAGTCCAGTGCTTATCCTATAGTACCACCAGTGTTCCTCTACATAGGTGCAGGGACCAGGAAGTCAGCACGTATTCGGGGGACACAATTCAATCCGGAGATAAAGCAGCCTCGTTGTGAGGCTGACGGAGCGCTGGGGCTGGAGAGGGCTGTGTGAACCATGAGAAATGGCACAGACAACAGTATTACCCCCTGCTGGGTATCTCGAAAGTGGCACAGTGCTTAAGCACTCAGCTAGGAACTGAGAGGTCAGCCCCTCTTCAGGAAACAGCTGTGGCAGTCTGCTCCCATAAAGGTTACAGCCTTGGAACCCCTAGGGGCTGTTCTGTTCTGTCCTAAGAGTCGGAATTGACCCGAGGGCTCTGGGTTTCGGTGTGCTGTTTACCTATCTGGTCCCTGGGTGGTGCAAGCAGTTTGCAATCAGCTAGTAACCTAAAGGCTGGTGATTCAAATTCACCCCAGTGGCACCTCAGAAGAAAGGCGTGGCTCTGTGCTTCCATAGTTTCAATGGCTCTTGACATTCTTCTGGCTCAAGGCAATCAGTGTGTGCAGAGGGTTTCCAAGGCTGTGACCTTCCGGAGGCAGATCACCACCCCTGTCTGTCTTCTAAGGTGCCTCTCAGTACCTTTGAACTGCCAACCTTTGGGCTAGCAGTCAAGTGCTTAACTGTCTGTGCTACCCAGGGACTCCTCTGTAAAGATGAATCCCCAAAACCAAACCTACTGCTATCAAATCAATTCCATCTCATAGGGGTCCTATCTAGGGGTTCCCAAACTGTATATCTTTGTGGGAGCAGACAGCCTCACTTTTGTTCCTCGGAATGGATGGTGGGTTTGAACTGCTGCCCAACACTTAACCTACAGAGCCACCAGGGCTCCTCCCAAAGGTGACAGCCAAGAAAACCCTGTGCAGCAATTTTATTCCGGAAGGCACAGCGTCCCCATGTGTCGCAGACGATGCAATAGCAGTGGTCTTGTTTCTTGGTTTTAGCGTTTACCTGACGGGGCTGCCGCTTTCTGTCTGCGGTCCCACAGGCTCAGGGGAACAGACTGTGAGTGGAGAAACTCCCTCCCACACAGTCCAAAAACCTTGGTTACGATTGGAGAGGGGGCAAGAAGCATTTTTAACCCCACTTCAGTTTTACCTCATGGCAGGCCCCCAAGCAGATGCCAGACTTTGTTTTATACCAACATGCTCACTTCAGAAATAGCATGGGGCTTGGGTACCAGGGAATTTGAAGAGGAAAATGCAAGATGTCCTATCTCTGCCCTGAGGTGTAGCTATTTCAAGTCAGTTCCACAAACCTCCTGCAGGTGGCGTCCTTGGGACAGGACAGGCGCCCAGAAAGACCTTGACTCTTCACATAAAGCCTTAAACTAAAGCATCCTTGGATAAATACCTCCACTGCCCTCACATCTAAAGATACACATGGACAAGCCCTGCGAAGTCAGGTGAAGTGTGGACACAGTCCAGACAATTCAGGTCTAAGAAGTTGTTTCATTTCATCCTCCTGGGTCCTAAGAGTGCAAATGTTACCAGAATTAGACACAAAATTGTTGTTGGTGTTCAGTGTGTTGAGTCAGTTGCAATGCATAGCAACCCTGTAGAGCTCCAGTAGCTTAGTGGTTACAAGACGGGCTGCTCACCTCAAAGTCAGCAGTTTGAAACTACCGGTGGCTCCGCAGGAGAAAGATGGGGCTTCCTGTTCCTGTAAAGATTTACAGCCTCAGAAACTCTATGCAGGGTCGCTATGAGTCAGAACCGACTCCATGACATATCACTACTACCACCACCACCACAGGGTTCCCAGGGAGCCGCTGGTGGGTTTGAACCGCCGACCCTGTGTCCACCATAGTGTGCTCAGTCAGACGGTCAGCCCCTTAGATGGCTCCTGACTCCACAGCAGTCCCTCTGCCCACCACTCACTGTACATCTGAGCCCGGGGGCCTGGAGTCCCTCTAGACATCCAGATTCCAACCACCCTCGGACTCTCATACCTAGCTCAGCGTACCCTCCAGCGTTCATCCCTGATGTTGTTGTTGTTGTTGTCGTTGTCAGGTGCCATCAAGTCGGAACCGACTCACAGCAACCCCATGCACAGCAGAACGAAACAATGTCCAATCCTGGGCCAACCTCACCACCACTGCCACACTTGATGCCATCAATGATGCCACCTGACCAACCCATCTCGTTGGGGGTCTTCCTCTTTTTCTCTGACCCTCCATCTTACCCAGCATGATATCCTTCTCCAGCGACTGTTTTCTCCTGACAATATGCCCAAAGTATGACAGACGAAGCTTAGCCATCCTGGCCTCCAAGGAGCACTCTGGCTGCACTTCTTCCAAAACAGATCTATTGGTTCTTTTGGCAGTCCATGGCACTTTCAGTATTCTCCTCCAACACCACAACTCAAAGGCATCAATTCTTCTACGATCCTCCTTATTCACTGTCCAGCTTTTGCATCCATATGAGGCTATTGAAAACACAATGGCATGGGTCAGGCGCACCTTAGTCCTCAAGCTGACATCTCTGTTCTTCAATACTTTAAAAAGTTCCTGTGCAGCAGATTTGCCCAGTGCAATACGTCGTCTGATCTCTTGACTGCTGCTTCCACGAATGTTGATAGTTGATCCAAGAAGAATGAGGTCCTTGACAACTTCAATCTTTTCTCCATTGATAAGAATGTTGTTTATTGGTCCAGTGGTGAGGAATTTTGTTTTCCTGACATTGAGATGCAATCCATACTGAAGGTGTTGTTAGGTGCCATCAAGTCAGTACCGACTCATAGTACCACTGCACAACAGAACGAAACACTGCCCGGTCCTGGGCTAACATCACAATTGTTGCCACACTTGAGCCCATGGACACTGCCATTTTGCCAATCCATCTCGCTGAGGGTCTTCCTCTTTTTCTCTGACCCTCCACTTTACCAAACATGATATCCTTCTCCAGTGACTGGCCCCTCCTGACAATATGTCCGAAGTATGAGAGACGAAGTTCGGCCATCCTGGCCTCCAAGGAGCACTCTGGCTGTATTTCTTTGTTGTTGTTGTTGTTGTTGTTGTTTAGTGTTTTTTGTGAATTATGGGATAGTTTACATGGGAGAACATTAGTTTTACATTCATTCTATCGTATATCATATAATTGTCATGGTTACAATCCCTTCCATGCATCATCAACCAAGCAAAGGGTATACCCTACAAGCCACAGCCCCTCTCCCTCTCTGGATCTAAAGTCTCCAGCCGCTCCATCTCTCCACGTCATCATCTCTGCCTCCATCTCTGGCGTCACTGCTTCTCTGGGTAGGGTCCTGCTCTCGGCTCTTCTCCATTGATGGTCCTAGGGACCTCCGCTCCTAGACTGAAAAGTTAATCACTCCTCTCCTTTTTATAAAACATCTACCTTTACATTTCCAACCCTCACAATCAGTCCTGATAACAATTATTCACTATTGTATCACAAGTGACCTATCTGCATTTCATTTTTATTTCTTCCAACACAGATCTGTTGGTTCTTTTGGCAGCCCATGGCACTTTCAATATTCTCCTCCAACACCATAACTCACACACATCAATTCTTCTACGGTCTTCCTTATTTACCGTCTAGCTTTTGCATGTATATGAGGTTGTTGAAAGTACCATAGCTGGGGTCAAGTGCACCTTAGTCCTCAAGCTGACATCTTTGCTCTTCAACACTTTAAAAAGTTCCTGTGCAGCACATTTGCCTAAAGCAATACATAGTTTGATTTCTTGACTGCTGCTTCCATGAGTGTTGATAGTTGATCCAAGAAGAATGAAGTCCTTGACAACTTCAGTCCGTTGATAAGAATGTTGTTTATTGGTCCAGTGGTGAGGATTTTTGTTTTTTTGCATTGAGATGCAATCCATACCGAAGGCTGTGGTCTTTGATCTTCATCAGTAAGTATTTTAAATTCTCTTGAACTGGTGTGGCATTGTGGGTTAGTATGCCAGACTGCAAAGCCGTTTGAACTGCAAGGTCGGTGGTTCAAGCTCACCAGCTGCTCCCCAGAAACCCTATACAGGGTCGCTATGGGTCGGAACTGACTCGACGGCACTTAACAATAAACAACAACAAAGTATTTCAGCAAGCAAGGTTGTATCATCTGCATATCACAGGTTGTTAATGAGTCTTCCTCCTGATGCCACGGTTTTCTTCACAGAACCCAGTTTCTCGGATTATTTGCTGAGCATGTAGGTTGAATCAGTATGGTGAAAGAGAACAACCCAGTTGCACATCTTTCCTGATTTTAAACCGTTCAGTGTTGCCATGTTCTGTTCTGATAAATAACCTTAATGATACCTTTCTCCCAGAATATTGCTTCGTTGTTGTTGTTGTTGTTGTTGTTGTTGTTGTTTAGTGCCCTCGAGTCAGTTCTGACCCATAGCAACCTTGTATAGGGTTTCCGAGGAGCTTCTGGTGAGCTTGAACCACTGACCTTGCAGTTCAAACGGCTTTGCAGTCTGGTGCATTACCCTACAGCGCCACACCAGAATATTGCTTTGAGAACCTTCATTTTGTCATTAATGAACGGGTCTCATGCTGAGCACACACACTAAGCTAACAGTGAAGACACTTAGCTGTCCCTCCCTGCTGTCTCAGGCCCCCCAGCTCTCTCCCAGGTGTCTCCCAGAGATAGGGGCATCCACCCATCAATGGGTGCATGTGCCTTGTGAGGGCCCTGGTACCCGGGTGGCTCCATTTCAGGACACCCCTTCCCCTCCCTCCCAGCTGAAGAAGGCAGCATGGGGCCAGCTCCCTGTGGCTGCTCATTCAGGTTGTCCCCAACATCCCATTCTTACAAACACCTGGCATCATCACTTCCCATGGGGCTTTGTGGGGTTTAGAGCATGAAACACAATCACGTGTGTGAACGCCCAGCCCAGGGCAGCCTATGGTCAGGGCTTGGGAGGAGAAGGGGCCGCTGGAAGTCTGCTGAAACACTTCACTTCCCTCCATGGAAAAGGCGAGGAGCTGAAGGCCCTCCCTCCTGATGTCACCCCACAGAGTGCTCTGCATGCAGGAGAGGCAGCTCAACAGGCCCAACCAGAATCCGGTGCCAAACGGGGCAACCCCAGTGGGCGCCCCGCCCTGCCCCAAGACAGAAGGCTCTCTAGCAGGAGCGAGCGGCCCCGGGCCTTTGTTCTGGCCTCGCTCTCCACCCCCAAGTTATTTCCAATCAAGATCACGGCCAGCATGAGCTGCCAGAGGTCTCCAATGGTTTGGATAACTTCTAGCAGGAATCTGCCCACACCACAAGGTGTTCTGGTATTAAAACCAGACCTCCTGCACACACACACCTAATCTTAAAGTGACCACAGCTTTGCGCAGCTTCATGCTGACAGACAGACGTCCATACCCGACGCGGGTCTCCCAAAACTGAGCTGCCTAGGGTCACTTGTGGACATCAATGGCAGCGCTACAACAATCGTCGCCCTAGAAGAATCCGGAAGTTCGCCCCCCCCCCCTCCCGCGCAGGGTTCCCTCACACCCACCAGCAGAGGGAGCGCCCCTTCACCTCTGGTGTACGGAGGAAGAGGTGGCGTCTGGAGACTAGGAAAGTCGGCGCTGAGTCTCCACCCATGAGCTCCCAGCTCCAGGCCTGCGGTTTCCTGGGGTGATTATCTGTCTCCAAGAGGACTTGGCAGCCCACTTTGCAACAGTGGGGGGCTCGTGAAGATTGTAACTGTTCCCAATCTACCTGCGGAGCAGTTGGGTAGACTGATGGATCGGGTTTACCCTGAACCCGATCTGGGGCGGCGGGTGAGCAGAGGGTGAGAGAAATGGTTTCAGGGTGGAGGGAAGACTGGTTCACATTCGGAACTCACGACCTTTCATCGGCACCCCCTTGGTGCCAGGAGACGGTTGTGGGGGGGTGGTGGGGAGGAGGCCTCCGCAAACGCTCCCTGGTGTCTGTGGATTTGCCAAAAGGGTCTTCCCCTGGCAGGCAGGACGACCTCGATCGGCGGAACCCCAGCCCACAGACACCGCTGCTCCGAGGAGTGAGGGGCCCCGGTGAGGCCGGGGGTTGGGTCACCACTGGGGTGGGGGGAAGTGAACCCTGCCCGCGACTGTGCGGGGGACATCCGGTCATCTCGGGCCTCTCACAACCCCATCCCTTCTTCCCCCCCTTCCCTTCCTCCCCCTGCCCCTCCTTCTTCCTTCGTTTACCTCGCCCCGCCTCTCCCTCCTCCCACTCTCGCCTCCCCTCCTCTCCCCCTCTTCCCTCCGGAGTCTGGGCCCCCTTCTTCGGATGTTGAAAGTGAGAAGACTACAGGAAGGAAGACGCTCCAGTCACCCCCCTCAAGGCAGCCCAAATCATTTTGAGACATTTGATCTTTTTCAAAGCAAACTTTTTAAATATCTGCTAAGGGCTTGTCAGCCCCTGGCCCTGGGTTGGCTGTCCCTATGGGTCAGTGGAAGACACGAGGCGGCGGGAATGGGGGTGAGGCACACTTGCTCAGGACCACAGCGGGCAGGAGCTGCGTGTCATGTGACATCCTGGACAGCTTCAAGGACGGTGGGCATCTGTGACCTTTGCCAAGCCTAGGAAAAGGTACAGAGAGGCCTGTGAGCCCTGGGATAGGGGCAGAGAGTCTTCACTCAAAAGCCACTTTCAGCATCCCTGCCCCCCCCCCCATAAATACCTGAGACAAAGCTCACTGCAAGGTCACTGCCCTTCTGGAGGGACCAAGATATAAGGCACAACACTTCTCTGCCTTAGGTCCCCTCCCCTCTCAGACATCCACAAATCCACCTCCCCCCCACACGGTGGGATCACTTTAGAAGCTTCCCTTTGGGCATCCTATCTCTTGCTGTTACTGTCAGATGACTCTTGGCAAGACCCAGTTTTAATCACATCACTTCCCCAGCTCCACAACCTTCAATGGCTCCCCAGTGCTTTCCAAATTAAGACCCTTAATCTTTCACTTTGGCTGCAAGGGCCTCCTTGGCCTGACTCCAGCCATCATCCCTCCTTCTTGTCATCCACCTGCCTTTGGTCAGACAGTTCCTACAGCAGTCTACGTACCACCAGAAGACGATGACTTCAAATGACCAGATTTCCCTTTCCAAGGGTTGAACATGGAAAAGCCAGACAGAACTGAACACTGGCAAAAAACACCAGGCAATAGAAGTCAACGGGAACAGAGGAAGTCTTTCTAAAGACCTGTGTTCTGACGTGTGCAGTTGAGTGTGCATACACTTGTGCCTGTTCCATCCACCCTAGGGAGATGTCCCAACAGTCCCTTAAAAGGACAGGTGTGTCCATGCATTCCAGCATTCTTCACAATACCAGAGAGTTGGGAGCAACCCAGAAACCCACAAAGGCGAGAAAGGTAGCCATCCTGTGACCCAAGACCTTGCATGTAAATGACCACAATAGGATTCCCCATGCTCCAAAAACTTCAGACAAAGACACTTCAACTTTCTCTCAACTGGGAGATGGGTGCAGGTCTCTTCCCCTCAAATTATGGGCTCTGACTACTTCCATCAACAGTGGGGCAGAGCTATGCTACCAGGTTTCCAGACTGGGATCCTCCTGGATCTCTCTCCAGATGCCTTTCCTGGATGACCATGTTGTGAGGAAGCGCAGGCCACCTGGAGAGGCCTAGGCCAGGAATTCCTCAGCTGACAGTCAAGCACCATCCACCCCACCAGATAGATAAATGAGTGAGGCTTTGAGGAATCCAGTTCCCAGCCTCCAAGTCTGTCTTCCACTTGAGGCCCCCAGACACCACGGAGTGGAGGCGATCCAGTATCCACAGAATCTGTTAATGTAATAGTAGCTGCTTTGTATCACTGAGTCCTGAGGACATTTAGGATACAGCCAGCACAACTGAAACATACAAGGTGCATATGTCAATGTGTGGTTGCTACATTGTTGCTACATTTTTGTAGAACTGCCTCATAGGATTCCAGAGGCAGACAAACTAGGAAGAAGGATTGACAACTACTTCCAAATCTTTAGTCACTGAAAACTTTATGAATATCAGAGAAACACTGTCAAGATCTAGTGCTGGAAAATGAGCCACTCAGGTTGGAAGGCACTCAAAATATGACTGGGGAAGAGCTGCCTCCTCAAAGTAGAGCTGACCGTGATGATATGAATGGAGTAAAGCCTGCGGGAGAAAAGCCTGCTCAGGATGAAAGGAAGAGAAGGTGGAGGGTCAGAGAAAAAGGAGGAAGACCTCCAATGAGATGGATTGGCCAAGTGGCGGCATTGATGGACTCAAGTGTGGCAACAATAGTGAGGTTGGCCTAGGATCGGGCAGTGTTTCGTTCTGCTGTGCATAAGGTCGCTATGAGTCAGTACCGACACGATGACACCTAACAACAACACGCCTCTGAGTGGACCCAAACCACCAACCTTTCAGTTAACAGCCAAACAGGATGATCATTTGTACCAGCCAGGACCTCCGTCAGTATCACTAGATCTGAAAGTATTTTTTAAGATGAAAGCAAGAACACATATACGATACTGTTTCATAGATGTAATAAACAAAAGCAGGGAATTGAGATGGAGTGGAGTAGGGGAGGGGCTAAAGAAATTGGGATGAGGGATAAAGGAGTAAACCAGCGATAAAATTTCTGTAGAAATGGACATTGTATAAAATTATTCCAAAAGAAGCAGCTCATGAAAAGGAAATGAAGTGTGGAGAGGTATGTACTATGCTGCCCACCGAGAGCGGTGCTCTTGGGATTTATCCTAGTTGTCGACACACACACACACACACACACACACAACGTTTGTAGGGGCATCTTAGTCTACCAGCCCTGAAGCAGATACTGGGAACATAGAGATGACTAGGCACAGTACTAGCCAAAGGCAGTTCCAGGCCAGTGGAGAAGCTCTCTCTCTGGACTGCTTTTAGGATCGTTTGGGGGAGCTTTCTAAAGTGGCTCCATGGTAGGAGTGACAGATACCCACAGCTGGCCCTGGAGTGGAGAGGCGGTGGTGTAAGGAAGGACAGAAGTGGACAGAGATAAGTGATGAAGGATGGAGATGACCTGGGAGTGTCTTTTCACAGAAAAGGGGAGGGAGGGGAGAAGGGGAGGACACCCTGCTCTCTCCAGATTTCTGTCTAGTGGCCAAAGGCGACCAGAACTCTTGGGTCCTGGTGCCAGGAGTGCCAGAAACCCTTGCTCAGGGTGTCCACGCTGAGGGGTCACTCTTGGAGAGAGCGCACCAACTCAGAACAGCCAGCTTCTCAGACAGGACTTGCAGGCCACGTCCCAGTGCAAAACCCGCAAAACCGTCCGCAGTGAGACATCATCCGCTCCCAGAGCACAATCTCCAGCCTTCAACTGGGCACTGGGGGGGGGGGGAACCAACCAAAACACCCACGGAAACAGTGGCCTGTAGGCTGTAGGCTCTCTGACACCTTCCTATAGCCCTTCCACCCAGCCCACCCCACCCTACTCCCATGTTTCAGCAGGCATCAGAGGCCCCGTTATCCAGAACGGATCAGGGACCGGCTGTCCAGGCGCACCAGCCGCAGTCATGTACCCGGCAGATGGGCTCCAATCTCCTAGGTGCAGCATCCCCTCCCCCAAGCTCTGCCCCAAAACAGTGGGATGATACTCTTTGAGCGCTCAAACCCGTACAAAAACCAGCCTGGACTCTCTAAGTCTCCGCTCCAGACAGCCTAGTACCAGCCCGGGCGCTTCTTTTCCTAAAATTACAGTAGAGGGAATTGAGGATCAGAGAGGTGCACATGTATCCCAGGGCTGCACAGCATGGCAATGGAGGTGACTTGAAGAAAACACACTTTGAGCAAAAGCAGCTCAGAAAAGGGAGTGGCTTAGGAGTGGTTGAAGTTCAAGGGTTAAGGTGGGGAGTGAACACGGGTGAACCTCAGGTAACCTGCATAGATAGCTAAGCACCCAGACACCCCCTTCCACCCATCCCCACTGCCAGGGAGCCCCAAGGTGGGTGACATCTGAAAGAAATCTTGTCTTTTTATCAAGGACCCTATCTAGCCTTGAAATCCTATGTTGTTGTTAAGTGCTGTCATGTCTATTTCTGACCCATAGGATTTCCGAGGAGCAGATGGTGAGCTTGAACCACGGCCCTTGCAGTTCAAACGGCTTTGCGGTCTAGTGCATTTACCCACAGCGCCACACCAGGAAATCCTACACCGGGTCACTATGAGTCAGAATCACCTGGACAGCGCTTACAACTCTGACCTCAGAGACTCAGAGGCATGGGCCCAGGGCCAACACTTCTCCAAATGGACATGTGGTCATTCTGTCCCCTTGACCAGACCCCCTCCGCTGGGATCCCCAGATGCCCCAGATAGCCCAGAGAGCAGGACTTGGAGGTCCCAGGTCTTCCCTAGACCCTGACTCACTGTGCCTCAGTGTCTTCTCTGCCCTTTGAGAATAAAAAGGCCCAAATTGGCGGCTGCTCCAGGGTGGCATTCAGTAGTACCCGTGAGTCCTCGGTGATTGATAATGAGGGTCTGAGTATGGGACTGGGCCTGAATTTTATTTTCCACAATGGGAAGTTGTATGGGTGAAAAGGAAACCAAAATGGTACAGTTAGTTACCGCCAAGTGATGATAGCAACTCTCTATCTCTATGTTACTGCCCCCCAGACTTTCCAATGGCTGAGATCTTTACTGAAACAAACGGCTGGTAGATTCTAAGCACCCATCATTACCATCCAATCAACTCTGATCACAGCTGTTCTGTAAAACACAGTAAAACTGCCCACAGGGTGTGATCTCTACTGGGAGCAGACAACCTCATCTTTCTTCTGCTGCTGGGTTTGAACTGCTGACCTTTCTGTGGTGTGCTTTAATGATGTGCCACTAGCTAGCTGCTATCTTTTGCTGTTGTTGTGTCTTGTGAAGTCGGTTCAGACTTATAGCAACCTTGTATGCAGTTTCTGAGAGTGGCTGATGTGCTCGAACTGTCGACCTTGCAGTTAACAGTCCAGTGCTTATCCTACAATACCATATCAGGGCTCGACAAGTCACTGTTTATTAAGCACTTTACTACTTGTGGGCACCAGGACACCTCGCCCTGGGTTTCTGTAGCAAAGACAAACAGGCTCGGCGCAGCCGGTGGCGCGCAGGGGTAGTACTTGGTGCAACGTCTGGTGTGCAGCAGATCCGTCCTACCCACCCTGGTACCCACCGCAGAGACTACTGATTTGTGCCCACGCGACTAAGGAAATGACGCCTAACCGGCCCGGCGAGGCCAAGGTCGTGTAGTCAACGTGTATCAGAGGCCCTTCCCTGACGATCCCGGCCGCGCACCTGACCTCACACGGCTCCTAGGCCTACATGCCCAGATGGCCGCTGCGCCCCTCCCCCGCGCTCGGGGTGTGGATGTGGGCGCGCCGGGGGTGTAAAGCATCGGCGTTCCAGGCCTGCGGGAGTCACTTACCAGCTGGGCAGTCTCCCCTCTCCTCTCACAGCCCCGTTTTCCTTATGGAAAATGGGGGTGATGGTCCCTCCACCGTGGTTGCTCCAAGACTAAACCCAGGCAAAAATCTGGGGCCTGCAGCCGCCCTCTGCAACGCGGCGACACTCGGATTGAGCCAGGGCCCTGTCTGGCATCGGGGCTGGAGTCGTCTCTCCGCGATGACCCGCGTCCGGTGAAGCCGGTTCCAACCATGCCTCCGGACTGCGTCCCGGTGACTGCGTCGCCCTCTCCCGATGTCGCATGGTCAGAAGTTTACTCCAGAAGGGTCACCGCACCCAGGGCGGATGAGGTGCGGGGGGACATGTCTGTCACCGCGCTCCGGGCCTTAGAAATGCGGGGGACTCCCCAGCGAGGACTCTTGGACGTGCAAAGAGCTGTGGGGCCCGCCTTCAAGGCTACCGTCTGCAGGGCTTTAGCGGGACTAGAAGCTCCGGTTCTTCCTAAAGCCTGGACCGCGTGTGAAAGGGGCGGTGGGAGTGTGAGCGCAAAGGGGATCCGCTCTCACCCTAAGCTACATCCGGCGGTTCACTGCGAGAGAGAGCCGGGGGCTGGCACCTTTTCGCACACAGAGACTGCGTCTGGGAACCAGAGTTCTACTGCATCGCATCTGGCCAGGAAAGCGTATTTCGTTCAATACAGATATTTTTTAAATGTGCCTCAGTTCTGCAGCTTGGTTCTGGCAGTTTACTCATTTGAAAACGACACTCGGTTATTTAAAAACTAAAAAACGATTGTGGCCTAGCTTCTGGCCGTTTCTTGTGAGCTCCAGGATCTTCGCGCCCCCTCTGAGCTCACGCACACCCTCCGGAGCAAGAACAGTGACCCCGATGTTCCTCGAGCCTCTGCCAAGGGTAATTACGACCCCCACAGCCAATGGGCGACCGCGCCGCCAGGCCCCGCCCCCACACGGCGCGGGTGGTGCGTCCCGGGAACAGATCAGGAGGGGCAGCCCGGGCCCTTCGGGCCCCTAGCCGCGCCGCCGCTCAACAGCCTGCCAGTCAGGCCCCCGCGCTAGCGCTCAGGCCCGCTAGGCGTCCGCGGGCGGTGCTGGCGGCCCGGCCCCGCCCCTGACTCCTCCCCTGCCCTTCCCCCTGTGTCCCCGCGGGCAGCAGGGCGACCAGTGCTGCGACCCGGAGGCCAGCGAGCGCGGCTGCCGGGCGGCTGTCGGAGGCACCGCTCGGCCAGCGCAGCGCGCTGCCAGCCCTCAGGACCCGACGCCGTCTTCAGAGCGTTCTGTGCCGGGCCGCCGCGTCCGCCGCGCCCGCCAAGTCCCGGGCACCCGAACCGGAGCCGCACGCGCTAGGGGCCCGGACTGGCCAGCGGCGCAATGCCGGACGAGCTGACGGAGCCCGGGCGCACCACGCCGGCCCGCGCTTCATCCTTCCTCATCGAGAATCTGCTAGCGGCTGAGGCCAAGGGCACTGGGCGCGTGGACGAAGAGGGCGAAGACGACGACCCGGAGGACAAGGCGCGGCGGCGACGGCTGCAGCGGCGGAGACAGCTGCGCTCCGGGCCAGGCGGAGAGGCGCGGGCCCGGGCACTGCTCGGCCCTGGGGCTCTGGGCCTTGGGCCCCGGCCTCCGCCCGGCCCTGGGCCACCCTTCGCTCTGGGGGGCGGCGGCGTGCAGCGCTGGTTCCCGCGAGCTCACGGAGGCTACGGAGGTGGCTTAAGTACTGACAGTGAGTTCCAGCGTGGGCCTGGGGGATGGGGTCTTGCCCGCCCCCTCACTTAAGGTGACCCCTTCTGTGCAGGGAGGTTTGGGTCGGGTAAGGCCCAGCGGAGTCCCTGACTGGGCAGGGTTCGGGGTCTCCCTCTGGGAGGCCCAGAACTAGAAGTTTTTTCCAAGGTCCAGCCTCTCGTGCAGAAGCGCTGTGCTCACAGGAGGGAGACCGAGAGCCCGCGGAGAGGGGGCTGGAGACAGAAAAAATGGAAGAAATAAGAGAGAGAGAGATGAAATGTAGAAGGTGGGGGGGGGGAGTCAAGAGAGAATAAAAAAGATGAAGACAGTGGAGTGTGGGGAGAAGAGAGAACTGGAGAGGGAAAAGGTCCACTAGAGATAGAGAAAAGAGGGGGACTCCATTGGAGAAGTTTTCATCCACAACGGAGCCTCCGTGGCGTTGCTGGCAGAGAGAGCCCGGGCAGTGTCCTGTGCCCCTGTCCTGTCCCCTCGGGCTCCATGGCTGTGCCAGGCCCCAGGGAGCAGTTCCAAAGCCCCCAGGTCCACCCCTCTCTTCATTCTCTGCCCCTCCCCCTGTCTTTGTTCCCTGCTGAGGAATCCGAGCGGGTGGGGGTGTATCTGGGGAGGGGCCCAGGGACCCTAGCACCACTTTACCCTGGCCTTCTGACACCTGAGTTCTGCCCCCTCCCTAAGGCCGTGACTCCCTTCTTGGGAACCTGGGAAGACAAGGGGGATCAGAAAAGAATTTCCACTGACCAGCCCCCCATATTGAAACCAGTGATGCCTGGATTCCAGGTTCTAGCTGAGTGTGCCTCCCCAAGGAGCAGGTGGTTGCTCTTTGGCACCCTCTCAATCCTTGGAGAGCTCCCACCCTGGTGTGGGAGTGACCTCCCCTTTACAAAGGGACTCTGGTTTCAGGGTGGTCTCAGTGCCCACCCCCAGAAAGTCCAAGTTTCCATCCCTTCTTGTAATCTTGATTTGGGGTCTCCTCAATTTCCCTGAAATGTAACAAATAAACTTCGGTCCTTCTGGGGGTGTTTCTGAAAATAGTCTCTCTGTGTGGGATGTGTCCTCCCCTTGACCCTGGGAACCATCCCCACCACCACCACCACACACAACCTCTTGGGCCTGCTGAGATCTCTCTTATTTCGTGAGATGCGGGTTCAGGTGGCTTCCCACCATAGCAGAAGGAAATGTCTTAGTGTCTTGTGGCCACATGAATGAAGTTGGGTACTTGGGGCTTAGTGGGCTCAGGAGCAACCCCACATCATCCTAGTGCCTGAGCCCCGTGTGGCCACGGCAAGGGTCCTTCTGAGCACCTAAGTCAGCACACATTGCAGACATCCCTGCCAAGTCTACCACCTCCTTCTAGGATACACACCAGCTTGACCTCCCATCCCATCAGCCAGGACATGCCCTCTCACCAGGCAGGCAGGTCTAGCTGCATCAGGAGCCCTGATGGGTCTACAGTCTAGAGAAACTCCTAGTTTAACCGTCTCCCCCTGCCCCAAAGACCAGGCAGAGCATGGGTCTCTGTACCCTCAAACCTCCCTCCCCGCAGAATCACAGGTCTGGCTGTGTCCTTATGTGTTCTGTGGGAGTGTGAATGTGGGTTCAAGTGGTAGAGCTCTGGGTTTCCTGGTCAGGGGTGCAGGGGTATGTGGGGATGGATCAGTATCACCTGGGTGGAACTGGATTGTAGAGGATGTCTGTGGGGGATGCTTAGGTCCTGGTCTGCTCCGGAGTGCTCCAGGAATCCTGGGGCTGGGGGCCTGACTTGGGCTGCTGGAGGCAGGGAGTGTTTCTGGGCTTGGTTCCCAGGGTGTAAAACACACCCTACGTCTTGTCCCCCTATTTCTGTGCCATTTGTATGCTTTCTTGGGAAGCTGGTAGGCAGCTGCGGCGGGGAGGTCCTTCATTTTGTGCCTTTGTTTGAATTTTTTGCGCAGTTTCCTTGTCTCTCCGCTCCGTTCATTTCGTTTCCTCTCTTGGTCTCTGGGTGTGAAAATGGGCACATTTTTGTGCTGTGTGTGCTTGGAGACGTGCAGTATTGGAGTGCTTCCCTGGACTGTAGATCTCAGCCCTTATGTCCCGGCCTCTCTCTACATCCTGGTGTATTCCGCTGTGGACCGTGCTAAAAAGTCCAAGGCCCTGTATAAGGGATCTTTCTTGGTTCCTGGCTGTGGGTGACTCCAGGGGGAGGGCGCTGGCCTCACAGTTTGGATCTGGGGATCAGGTCCCCAAAACAAACCCCTGTGCCGCTCTCCCTCCTGCAGCGAGCGACCGGGACTCTCCGGAGACGGGAGAGGAAATGGGCCGCGCGGAAGACGCCTGGCAGCGGGGTCCCGGACCAGGAACACTGCATCAAGAGGCGGCAGAGCTGGCGGCGCGGGGTCAGGCGGCCGGCGCGGAGGAGGCGGTAGTGGCGGAGCTGGCCGAAGCCCCCGCGGCGACGGCAGAGGCACGCGGCGTGGGCGGCGGTGGCCGCAAGAAGAAGACGCGCACAGTCTTCTCCCGCAGCCAGGTCTTCCAGCTTGAGTCCACTTTCGACCTGAAGCGCTATCTGAGCAGCGCCGAGCGCGCGGGCCTGGCCGCCTCGCTGCAGCTAACCGAAACGCAGGTGAAGATCTGGTTCCAGAACCGTCGCAACAAGTGGAAGCGGCAGCTAGCGGCAGAGCTGGAAGCAGCCAGCCTGTCCCCGCCGGGCGCGCAGCGTTTGGTCCGCGTGCCGGTGCTGTATCACGAGAGTCCCCCAGCCACTGCCGCCGCCGGAGGGCCGCCTACAGCGCTGCCCTTCTCGCTCGGCCCTGCAGCTCCCGCGCCGCCCCCGCCGCTGCTCGGCTTTTCAGGGGCCCTTGCCTACCCACTGGCTGCCTTTCCGGCCGCCGCCTCCGTGCCCTTCCTGCGGGCGCAGATGCCCGGCCTGGTGTGAGCGCCTGCCGCCGACCTTCGCGGCCGTGGACCTCTGCGCATCAGCCCTCGGTAGCGCGGTACGACCATGCTGCACGCGGCCAGAATGGAAGGGGAACTGCTCCAGCCGGGGTCCTCGAGGCAATGCCAGGCGCCCACCCGAGAAGCAAATTCGGCAAGCCCCCTGGAACTGCTCCCTGGACCTGGCCCGGCTCTCTCAACAGACACTCCATACACAGACCGTTCACGTGCTGTGAGACCCTTCCCTCCTAAGTTGCCCCTCCAACACCAAACATCCCTCTCTGGGCACTAAGGGACCTGGGCAGCAAGCTGACCGGCGGACCCAGAATTAGACTCACTACAACCTCTCCCTCGGGGGCCACTCCAGAGGGAACAAACCCCTGCGGGGTGCAACTGAGGCCAAAGGCTTGCCTGACTCCCCCTACCCCTGGGAGTGAGGGCTGCACTCTCCCGCATGGGGCCTCTCCCCTGGTCAGCAATTTTTTTTTTTTTTAATTGAATCTCCTTATTTACGTATGGAATAAAAGGGACGTTTTCTGGACGGTTTCTGCTGCTTTGTGTTCACTGGGACTGGCTCCTCAGCTTTTTGGGGGTCTCATCCCTCCCTCATCAGCAATCATCAGTCCTATGAGCAGAAAGTGGACCCCGCTCGGAGCTCCGGCCAGGCCAGGCCAGGCACAGGTGGGCAGGCAGACGTCTGAGTTTGGTGACGGAGCTGGATGAAGAATGGTGTCAAGCTTGACAGGTATAACAAGCCATGAGGTCGGTCATAGCCGAATGGCAGGTCACTAGCATTTGGTTACATGGGACCAGATTCATTCATGACTCTCTGAGCCTCACACCGAGTTCACCTTTCAGGGGAAACAAAACAAAAGCTCTGGGTGAGGCTGGGGGAGGGCAACACTCCGAGGTGGAGTCCCAGTCTCAGATTTGTTGGGAGATTCAGGGATCGTAGTGCAAGGCGCCCAGCTGCCAGCAAGCATGCAGGAGTTCTCCAGGAAAGCAATTTCAATAGCCCAAGACTCCATCTATCCACTACCTGCCAGTTTTCGGGTGTGGACAGGGACACGTGGGCACTAGAAAAGGATGGATGCTTTATTTAGGGTGGGTCTGAGCTGAGACAGGGATCCCTGGGGATTGGGTGGCAGAACCAAGCTCCCTTCTCTGTTTTGACCAAGTAGAGAGGCATGACTGGCCATCATCCCAGCCTGGGGTTCTCATAAAGGGTGTACTCCTTCCTAGGCACTCGATAGGTCTCCTCTCAGACAGATGGTCCATCTATCAGTCTGCCCAGGCCACACGGACTCCCAGAATCTTTTCCCTGACCCAGCTGCCCAGGCCAGGATAGCTCAGAGGATCCTCCTTGGATAGATCTGTGGTCTTCTGAACCCGCAATTCCTCGTGATTAGTCCAGAATTCCTGGTGATTAGACATTAGGCTGTTAACTTCAAGGTCGGTGGTTCAAACCCACCAGCAGCTCCTCAGGAGAAAAATGAGGTTGTCTGCTCCCATGCAGATTTATAGCCTTGGAAACCCTCTCCTCTGACCTACAGCTAGAGTGTTTCTATGAGTTGTAATTGACTTGACAGTTGTGGGCTTTGTTTTGGTTTGGGTACTGAAGGCTTAACTCTCAGGGACTCTTTGGAGGTTCGTGGGTAGGGGGCTGTAACTTTTCATCCTGTAAAGTCACCCAACACACACACACTTCACCATCCCTCCTCACATCACACTCCCAGGCCCTTCCAGATGTGAGTCTGTCCCTCTCCTCAGATGGGCCCGTCTGTAGCTGTTTCCCTCGGCTTGTCCCTTGTCCCGGAGGGAGGGATTTATAATCCACTTCAATGAAATTATTTTGTTACAATTTACTATTTTTAGCATGTTGTTGTTGTTGTTATGTTCCATCGAGTCGGTTCCGACCCATAGCGACCCTGTATAGGGCTTCCGAGGGTGTAAATCTTTACGGGAGTAGAAAGCCTCATCTTTCTCCCGCGATGTAGCTGGTAGTTTCGAACCGCTGACCTTAAGGTTCGCAGCCCAATTCGTAACCACTACGCTACCAGAGCTCCTTATAGCATAGTGGTTACAAATCTCAAGGTCGGCAACTCTACCAGCTGTTCTGCTGGAGGAAGACGAGGCTTTCTGCTCCCATAAAGATTTACAGCCTCAGAAAACCTGTACAGGGTCGCTATGAGTCGGAACCAATTCCATGGTACTTAACAACATCAACAAGGGATTGAAGGTTGGGCTCTTGGTCACAGTGGGATTAGAGAGGTAGTGGTGTCCCCAGAGGTCCATCTCTCCCTGTCCCTCTCTCACCATGGGGTTGTTCCAGCCTAGGCTTCCTGACCAGGCTTGCCTGGGACGCTGGCCCTTTGTCACCTTTTCTGTTGATTTTTTGTTGTTGAGCTGTGGCTAAGGAGACCTCACATGTTACCAGTAAAAACTGCTCCACAGGGTTTTCTTGGTTGTAATCGGTACTGTAGCAGATTTCCAGACCTTTCTTCCGCAGTGCTGCTCATTAGTTCCAATGCCAATATTTTGTTACTAGTCAAGGGCAAACTTTTGCACAACCGCTGGGAAGGGCTTTGGGCCTCTTGTCACTCACCAAGTCTTCCTCACATGACTCAGTTCTGCAAGAATGCCCTCCAAGCTGGTTTAGGACAAAGCCCCAAGGTCCGGCGCAGACGCGCCAAGGTACAGAGCTGTCTCTCTCGCCATCCTTGTGGTCAGCTGCAGCCCGCAGGCAGCTTTGTGTTGTCAGGTCAGGGGACTCTCAGACCCCAAGAACAACTCCTCTCAGCACGAGGTCATGAAGACCGAGTTCAAGGGGTGATCACCTGCAAGCAACCGTTCTGTGACTTCGAGCGGCTGAAAAGAGCCCTAAATGGCTCTGTAAGTTACGCGTTGGACTGCTAAAGTGATTCCAACCCACTAGGCCCTCCGAAGGAGGAAGATGAGACCGTCTGCTTCCATAAAGATGTAGTCTCGGAAGCCCTATATGGGTGTCTCTGAGTTTGAATCAGCTCATTGACAGTAGTTTCTTGGGTGGTTAGGCGTCTTTCGAGGTCTCACGGTGTCGCTGAGAGCTGAGGAGAAGCCCAAAACCGATCATCGAGGGGCGCCCTGTGTGGGGGAGCTTTGTGTGGGCGGCGTAAACCGCGCTGGGGAGAGACTTTGCGCAGGACTTCGGCACGCAGGAAGGGGAAGGACCTTGTGTGAGCCGGGACTAGAGCCTTCTCTCCGCCGTTCCTAGGAATCCGGAGCTTGATTGCTAGACCTGGACTTGGCAGCCAACTGTGGGAGGGAGGCAGGGTCTATGTGATTACAAAGCGCGGTGGATTCCGAGAGAAGGAGCTGGTCTTTCGTTACAATTGTCAGAAGGTTACCGTGGAGAGCGGATTCCGTCCCTCCAAGACTCCAGACTCCGGCATCGGAGGGAGGGAATGGGAGGCGGAAGAGGAAGTTGAGGGTTGTTCCCGGAGCGCGGGGCAATACCGGAGTCCTGGCCTCTTCAAGGCTGATAACGTCTCCAATAACGAAAGCAGATCCGCAGTTGCACAAAGCCCACCGAGCCCTTCTCCGTAACGACTGACTTGGCTCCGGCGCCACGAGGGTCGCTCCAGCGACAGCGTTGGCGAGAGCGAAACGGTGCGGAATCCGCAGCCCACGAAGCCCAAAGGGCGCGCGGCCAGGAGAGGACGCCCCGCCCCTTTGCGCCCACCTCTAGCGCCATCGATCGCGGGCAAACCTCGAGCGAGTTGGCTCCGAGGCTGGCAGAAGATGAATGACATCGATCCGTCTCCACCGCGCGCGCGGCCCCACTCCGGACTCTCTTCGCCATCCCCACCTTCTCCAGCGAGACCCTGTTCCAGCCGATGCGCGAAGCGCGGGGCTCCACTGGCAACGTTGCCTTGAACGAGGCCTGTAAACAGGCTTTGGACGCTGGGGCATCAGCTTTGATAGAAGTCTGAACACGCAACCCCTGACCTTGGGGAAGCCTCATCCGCTCTGGGGCCTCAGTTTCCCCATCTAAGGTGGGGTGCACACCTGCTCTGAACCTTGCTGGGGAGGGACTTCTAGGCTCTCACTCTTTGAGGGATTGTGATCCTCCCTCAAGTCCTTGCGCCTTCAATCCAGAGGAGAAGCAGCTCCCTCGGAGACCCAGAGCCGATGCCGACCCTGAGACCAGAGAGGTGCCAAGATATGTCCTCCTCGAAGGGCAGATGTGGATTTGACATAGCCCCAGAGCCCGGTGGGACTGGTCCCCAGCTCCATGGAAGTGGTCCCTGCTCTAATGTGCCTCCGGTGACCACACCAAACAAAGTGGCAGTGCCTGGTCCTGGAGGGTCGAACTGGGCCCTTTTTCCTGGTGATTCCTGACTACTTCCCACCCCACACAGGACATGGGCATTTGGGGCTTATGCACCCCCAGCCAACACTCCCAAGAAAGCCCCCCCCCCCAACACACACACACAGCTCCAGTGGAACCTTGTTAGGCTCCTAGCTGCAGCCGCAGCCTGATGGCACCCGGTGGTCTCCCAGAGCTGAGGCTCTGTGCAGAGTGCAATCGATTGTGTTGAGGCCACAAAGTCCCAGGTGCACCCAGGGTGGGCTTCAAGGGCAGGTGGGAGGGCCTGTTGGCAGCATCTCTCTTGTCTCTGTGTCTCTGGACCCTGTGAAATCTTCCAGCCCCTCCTGGCAACTCACTGATGAGGGAAATTGATGCTTTTGAGAGAGAAACACCGCCAAGTCACCCAGTCACAAGATCCACAGCTGCTTGCTTCTCACCCTGGGCTAGGGAGGTCTCCCCTTCAGGCCCCCCCTGCCGCCGCTGTCCCTAGCCATCCTTCCCAGACTCAAACCTGCAACTGGGGCCACTCCCAGAAAGCCCCCAAACTCCAGAGACACCCTCCCCTCTCACATCTCTGTACCTACTGACCACTAAGTTCCTTCCTCTGGTTCTGGTAGAAACTGAGGGACCTGTGACCCAGAATTGCAAGGTCTGTATGCAGTACCCTCCCATGATCTAACTTGGATTTTAAATTTTATTTTAAAGAAAATCAGACATTGCCCTTGCCTCACTTCACCTCCAAATACGTCCAGAAACAGAGAGGACAGTAACTGTGCTCCGGACACTGAGCTCTGATTATCAGTGGGAAGCGGGCAGTCGGAACAAGGAACAAAGACGCGAAGGAAAAACCTCCGGCAGGCGGGCTCCCCCTCCCACCTCCCCACCTGGAAAGCAGACTTCATTTAAAACGACTTTAGATTTTAAAAGTATTCCCTGTATATAATTGGCTACCTGGGAATTTCAGAAAAGTAGAAACAGAAATAAAGTGTCTGAATTTCTGTCATCCAAAGCAGAGGTATTAGATGACACTGTGAATTTAGCCTGAAGGGTGATTAAAAGCCATTAGGCTGAGTTTTTTGTTTGTTTAAAAGTCCTTATCCGCTAAAGATGCATCAGGAAGTATTTGGAGGTGAAATGAGGCCATGAAAATGTCAGATTTTGCTTTAAACAACAACGGGAAAAAAACTAGTTAGAAGTACTAGGAAGAGGGTCCAGGAAGCAGCGGTTGGGTCCGAAATTGATTCTTGTTGAATACGGGCTTCCAGTTCTAACTCTCTCCACTTTATTTTGTATCCCAAAATACGTATAATAAAAATGCTTGACAAAAGGGCCAGCCAGAAACTTAAGCTTTCTAGCCGTATAGCCCCAATGCTGGAAGCACATTCGTTGTAGGGCTATTTTCACCTGGTGTGTGTGGGGGGGTGGGGGGTAGAGGGAGGGGCTGCACCCTGTTTTGTTTTTTAATTTTTCTTTCTTCGTTCTTTCCTTTCTGCTTAGGTCTAACCTGCGCATTAAATCCGTTCATTTGGTCTGTTTCCTCTTTGGCTGTCTCCTCTCTCCCTCTCCCGGCTCCCCCGGCCCCTCATATGCCTCCTCCCGGTTGCCCGCCTGGGTCTGCCTCCACCCATGAAGGCCTCTGAGAAGGCCCTGACAAGGGAGGACCCCCAAGACTGAAGGATCGTGGCCGCACCTTTTGGGGCCCAAGGCCTAGTCACGGGTCTTCAGCTGCCGGCGATGCGGGCCTTCAACTTGGAGCCCGCAGTGATCTCTGGTCCCGGGTCTGGGTCTTTGGATTCCCGGCACTTTCCTGATGCTCTCCCTGTCCTGAGACTTGGGCAGGATCGGGCAGAGGGCTGGGTGGCCCAAGGCTGGACAGTTGACCCCTGGACAGATGGGACTCTGGCAGGGAAGACAGGTTCCATGGGCAGTCGTGCCCAGACTGTTGAAGGACTTTCGGATTCTGGGATGTGCGGACTCAGGCTCCCCGGAGAGGGATGGGAACGCTCTAGGTGCTCACCGGGGCCTTTGTGGGGACACCAGGTTCAGAGGCGTGGGCTTTCGCTCACGCGTGGGACTCGGTCCCGTATCTGCGTCCCTCCTCTCAGGACCGGAGAATTCGCCCTTCCGCCCAACTGTTCCCTCTGAATTAATTTCCTCTTCCCTAGAGCAAGCGCCCTCTTTGGACCAAGTAAAGTGTGAAATGGGGGTTCTGGGCCCTTTAAAATGCTGTTTCTCTGGGAGATGTCTCCTCGGCTTAGGTTACTGGAACCGCAGATTCGAGGACGCAGCAGAGCCCGGCCCACCGGTCCTGCTGGGCCCCTAGGCGTCCTATAACGTTGGGGAGTGGGAGCGCGGCTCCGTGGCCCGGACTCCAGGAGACGAGATGAGGGTAAGGAGGCTTGACCTGGCGCGTTGATAATCCACCTTCACCCTGGGGACATTCTGCCGGGGATGGAGAGGGCGGACCCTCCCCCTTGTGGGCCAAGGCCAAGGCCACGCTCCGACCTTCTAGGCCCCTTGTGGCTCCCGCCCCCCGCCGTCCTTCAAGCCCCTTCCCCCACCCGCTGGCGCCCCAACCACGCCCAGCTCACCTGGAGTCTCGCTGGCGTCTCCGAGTCTGCTTCGGCGCATTGGTCGCCTCCCCACCCCCCAGCTCGCCCCTTCCCAGCTAAGCGTCTGCCCCTGTTCCTGAGGCCTTAGTGGCTGAGGCGTACGTACTCCGAACTCTTAAAAGCCAGCCCAGTGCTCTGCGAAGGGCCGAAGAAAGCGCTGGCGTCCTTGACTTTCCGGGGCTGGGGGTTCTAGGAGGAGGCAGTCTGGAGACCAGAGGAATTGGAAGAGGGAAATTCGCGACAGTGTAGACGCGGGCCGCCTGGGGTCTTGGCCCTAGGTGAGAGAGAACAGACATCGTCTGCTCTCAGCTGCCTGCCGCTCAGTTACGTCCCCTCCATCCCTACTTTCTGCCCCCTACCACCATGGTTAGAGTGCAGTTAAGACTCCAGGCTACGTGCTACACTCTCTACCTGTGTGGCTTAAGGAAAGTCACTTCACGTCTCTGAGCTCAGTCTGCCGGTGTGTAGAGAGGAGAGCCAGCCCATACTTCCGCTGCAACGGTGATGCTGGTGTGAGGGCTCGGTGCTTCCTGGTGTGTGCACAGCAGCTGGATATCCTGGTATCCTCACGGACAACATTCCCTGGGTTGTGCCTGGATCCGCTGGGCAGGGTCCCATGCAGGCCCGCACTTAAGCACAGTCTTGCTTTTCATGGGGTCTCAATAAAGCCACTCCCAAAACACCTGGGGTGCCAGGCATGCCCATCCCAGCATGCCCATGCCGTCCATGAACTTCACCACACCCCTAACTCCTCAGGCACCCTCTCCACCATCAATCCAGCCTGGGCCCAAGCTCCCTGCTACTCTCATTCCCCATATACCTAAATTCTGCTGGAGACCCTGCGCTTGAACCACTTGCGCCTCCTCATTCCTAACTGAGGGGCTTCAGTCTCCAGGGGTAGACACAGACCCAGGCCTGGAGCCTACACAGCTGGGGTCCCTGCTCCAGCTTCCAAACTATGGAGACAAAGTCTCCTCTCAAATACACTGGCCTGGGAGCTGTTTATGGCTGAACTAGAGTTTTCTCATTACACTCCATTTTATGCATGAGAATTCAGGTGTCCTGCATAGCTTGAGAAAGAGCTGTGTGTGTGTGTCCCCTCTTTCAAAGGGGGACAGGTCACCGAGTTCTTTCCTCACTCTACTGGAGGCCTCTTCTGGTGGCCTCTTCCTGTTGGGGGCTTAGTGCAGCCCACTTGGGACACCCAGACAGGGCAGCCTGGGGAACTGTGTTTCTTTCCTGGGCTCAGGGATATAAAACTGGCAGACTCATTGGGGTAACTTATATTGTTGGAGTCCTGATGTGGTGCTGTGGATTAATGCGCTAGACTGCAAAGTTGGTTTGAACTGCAAGTTTGGTGGTTCAAGCTCACCAGTTGCTCCTTGGAAACCCTCTACTCCAGGGTCACTTAAGAGTCAGAACCAACTCGACTGCACTTAACAACAAATTGTTACTATAGACAGGGAGGGACCCCACACAAATACTTGCCTGGGGCAGGCACACCTCAGAGTGGCCCTTTCAAGAACAAGAATGGGGGTGGCCTGAAGATCATAGATTCTGTCCTGTGGGTGACAGTCATTTTATCTCCCAGCCAACCCTCAACCGGGGCTCCCCAGAGTGGTTCCCCAGATGGCCCCCTGAGTGGGGACCAGGGGGAGGCAGACCCAGTGGGAAGGGTCATTGAGGAATTCCACTCTGTCCAGTGGTAGGATCTTGGGTGACTCAGAATTTTCCACAAGGCCACAGTCTGAGGGACACAATCCTTGGGGCAGGGACATCTTCTCTAGCACGCAGGGTATGTTTGTGTGAGAAACCCACATATCTAGGCCCCTAGGAGGGGGCTGGACAGCTCAGGGAGTCTTAGGGTGTATGCCAGCTGTGCCCCACCCCTCCCCCGCCTGGTGAAAGTGCCCATTGTCCCGGACCTCTCAGGGTCTCTGCCCTGATGGGCCTCTGCTTCCTCATAGAGGCTCTAGGATCTAGTGGACCCCTGGGCCCCTTAGGAGTAGCAGACGTCCGGGCGCCCCCCGCCCCCAGGAGCGCAGCCCTGCAGCATGCCTGTTTAGTTCTGGAAAGTTCCCTGAGTGCTGCTGGGAGCCGCTTGCCCATTCTTCACCCCTGGTCCGTGTCGGGTTCCAGGTTTCCGTCTGTGTCTCTAGATCTCACAATCTCGAGTTCCCCCGCTCTTCCCGCTCCCCACTGCGGCTGCCTCCTCCCCCTCCCCCGCCAGGTCTGTTCCCCTCAGTGTCAGCATGGGTCTCACTTCCCTCGGTGGAGTTGCTTCTTCAAATCTCAAAAATCCATTTTCCCCCAATGGGCGGGGACTGCTCTTGCAACAGGAGGGGGAAGGGGGGGGCTCCTGCCTTTGCCCCCTCCCCGGCCAGCATTGATCCGCAGCTTACAGTACATCGCATTAGGCCTAATGGTGTAGCTGATGATTCAACTTCTTTTTCGTTAAAAGCCGCCCCTCATTCCTCACCCCTCCTCCGCCGCCTCCCTGCCCTGCCGCCGGCCCCACGCGGCGCGCCCGCAACTTTGCGCTTCTAGGACCCGGTGGCCGGTGGAAACGCGGCTCCGTGTAGTCGCCACTGCTGAAGAGCGCGTCCCCTGGGTTGGGGGGGCGGTGAGGGTGCATAAAATGTAGACCTGGTTCTGACCCCAACCGGACAGTCCACAGACAGACTCTTAGAACCTCCAAATTTATCAACCCGGCCGGAACCGCAGAAAAGTCCAGAATCTGGGGTCGCAGCTCGGGGGCTGCTCGTTCTACAGTCAGGGAGACTGGGGCAGAGGTCAGGCTCCAGGTCGGCAAGCATTTGGGGTAGAGTCTGTCTGGATCCCTCAGCCCCTTACCCTTCAGGACTAACAGCCAGACCCAAAGTCGTCTTCATTAAACCTCGTTTCAATCACATTCTCCTCGTGGTCGGAAATCAGACACCACCCGGGGTAAGCTAGGGCTTTCCTCACACACTTTTTTAAATAGTTGTTTTTTTAGAATAGACACAATTCGAACGTTTAACATGGCTCTCCGAGACTGCCTTTGCAAAATAAGGGGAAATTAATCTTCGTGAAAAGCACATACAACCCGGTAATCACCATCCTATATATATACATATATATATATATTAAAGAGAATTACAAACTTCCACAGAGAATCCTAAAACTGAATCTGCATTTTTCTTTATTACATCATCACCATCATTGATACTACATGACATTACTTTTGTTAAATATACATCATCCTTTCTGTCTACAAGGTCTAGATAAACTGCCACCAAAAAAAATGCCCGTTTTCCCCGAACGCAGCCGCCACCAATCCTGCCAGCTCTTTCCATTTCCACTTGTCCCATCTCTCAAAGCTGCATACTTGGGGTGCGATTTCTTTCCTTTTTTTTTCTTTTCTTTTCTTCTTTACCTTTTGCTTGTTTCTTAAAAGAAAATCCACTGCCTGCCTGTCAGCCGCTTGCTCACTGGCGAACTCCTTCAAACACCAGCCTATCCATTGCCCCCTCTCCCCGCACCCCCTCCACTGCTGCCCAGTGCTCAGGGGCCGTATCTGACATCCCTGAGGGCTCTGAGCTCCCAGCCACCCCTCATAGCAATGCCGGGATCCTCCCCACCTGTGTGCGCACTCTCTCTCTCTGACTACCGTATTTTGGATTGGAGTTATGGGAAGGAACCCTGATGGTTCTTGATTTTCTATGTGCTTGTTAGACATCTGTCCCCAAACCCACTTTCAGAAGCGTCTGATTTCTCCCCAGGTGCCCCACAAACCAGGTGGGGTACTGCCAGCACACGTACCTGTGTCCTATCCTCTGAGCTGTCAGGGCATCTCTTGCCAGCCACCCCATCTTCTCCAGATGCCCCCCCCCACTGTGTTTGGGGATGGGGACAAAGGAGATGTCAGAGTAGATGGATGCACCTTGTTACTCCAGTACCATTGCTTCTGTCTGCAGCAACATCCCAAAGGCTGGGAGACTTCCTCTCTCCTCCTTCTCTATTGGGGGTGGTCACGCTCCATGCCCGCGGGAGCCTGGCAGGAACAGGTAGGTGGGTTTGCCCATGCCAGACTCCAAATTTCCTGCAGTCCTGCTTAGATGTGGGCCCTGGCTGGGGCTGCAGGGTCCCCTGAAGAAGGAACCTACTGCTAACCACCCTGGGGAGACCTCTCCTTGAATGAGGTGCTGCCAGGTTCCAAGGAGCGCTGGTGGTACAATAGCGAAGCTCTGGGGTACTGGCCAACCCCCACCCCAGTGCTCCTTGGGAGATAGACTTGGTGATCTGTCCTCATAAAGATGAATGACAGCCTGGGAAACTTACAGGGCAGCTCTATGCAGTGCCATATGGGGTCACAATGAGGCAACAGCATCTTTGGTGATGGTTATGTGCCGTGGAGTTGGGTCCAACTCATAGCCACCCAGCATAGGGTTTCCAAGGCTGCAAATCTTTACGGGAGCAGAAAGCCTCATTTTTCTCCCGCTAAGTGGCTGGTAGTTTCGAACTGCTGACCTTGAGATTAGCAGCCTGATTCGTAACCACTACGCTCCCAGAGCTCCTTCACCTATATAGCCCCACCCAATGACAACACTTGCTGTTAAGTGCCATCAAGTCAGTTCAGACTCATAGCAACCCTGTGTAGGGTTTCCAATGACCACACTAGGTACCAGGCAATGCCAACATCCTTACTCTTACCCAGGATCCTCCCTCTGGGTTATCCCCATGGGGGGGGGGGCGCCCAGCTCTGTCCCACCCCTCCCCTGCATCCCACAGCCTATCTTTTCATCCCTGATTCGAAGCCATCTCTGCTGCCTCTTGTCTGTTCCCCTATGACCATGTGGTGTGAGTCAGGTGCCCTTAACCCACATTGCAGCTTGGAGGACTGCCCTGTGGGGTCTCCATCAATAGTTGTCTGAGAAATGGAAGAGCAAGTGCATGAACTGGGGCTGGAGTCTGTGAAAGGGCATCTAGTAACATTGGCCTTCAGGTTTGGGATGAAGGAAACCAGCAAATACTCTGCCTGCTTGGACCAAGCACATGAGGACTCTAGTCCAGACGTGAAGATGCCGTGAAATAGGAACAGCGTCCCGCCATGGACTAGGATGGTGGAGTCAGTTCTGACTCATAGTGACCCTGTACAGGGGTTCTGAGGCTGTAAATCTTTACGGGAGCAGAAAGTCTCGTCTTTCTCCCACAGAAAAGCTGGTAGTTTCGAATTGCTGACCTTGAAATTAGCAGCCCGACTCATAATCACTACATTACTTGGACTAGGATGTTGTTGTTGTTGTTAAGTGCCATTGAGTCGGTTCCGACCCATAGCGACCCTGTACAGGGTTTCCGAGGGTGTAAATCTTTACGGGAGTAGAAAGCGTCATCTTTCTCCCGCGGAGCGGCTGGTAGTTTCGAACCGCTGACCTTAAGGTTCGCAGCCCGATTCGTAACCACTACGCTACGCACTGCTTATTGGGGCGATCTGTCTCTCTCTTTCATACACACTACCATGTCGGCATGTTTCAGCATGTAAAAGATGGTTCTTACTACGGCTTCTACTTTTTATGCGTCATCGAGTTCGTCCTGACCCATAGCAGCCCTGTATAGGGTTTCCAAGGAGTGGCTGGTGAACTTGAACCACTGACCTTGCAGCTCAAATTGACTTTGCAGTCCAGCACATTAGCCCACATCGTCACCCCAGGACTCCCACTGTGGTTATAGAAACAGTGAATACTTGTGGGTCCTCTTGTAATTATTATTTTTCCTTCGATTCCACATTTTTAAACCTAATGTTGTTGCTAAAAGTGTATCGCTTCTATTTCGACTCATAGCAGCCATGTTTAGTGTTTCTGAGAAACAGCTGGTGGCTTTGAATCAGCGACCTTGCAATTCGCAGTCCTGCGCTTGTTCCACAGAGCCACATTGGGACTCCTTCCCACCTAGTAGGAGCAACAGTACCCATTTCTTGTCATGTTAATAGTATCTTGGTCTCCCTGTTCCCCAAACTCATTTACAGTCACCTGACATATGCTCCCCAGTTTATACACACCCCAATAACTCACACACAACACTCACTACTCCCCACTACCCCCCACCCATACATGTATCACATACACACCTACTCACACACACTCTCACACACCATATACACCCATGTATATTCACACACACCACCCTCTACACACTCACGATAAATGTCCATTTGCCTAAAGAGAGCGTTCCACATTTATCACCACCCTTAACCTTTGATCTGTTATGAGATGCTGTTGAATCAATACCTACTCAGAGTGACCTTGATGCACAACAGAGAAAACACCACCCGCTCCTGCGACAACTTCACAATCATTGCTTCGCTTGAGCCCATCTCTACTGCTGCCACCGTGCCAATGCATCTTGTTGGGGGTGTCTTCCTCTTTTTTGCCAACCCTCCATTTTACCAAACATACTATCCTTTCCAGTGACTGGTTCCTCCTGACTATATGTGCAAAGTTGGAGAGGTGAAGTCTGGTCATCCTGGCTTCCAAGGAGCATTCTGGCTGTACTTCTTCCAATACAGATATTATTAGCCCATTCTTTTTATTACTCCTTCTCCTAGCTGTTTTCTGTACATGCTATTGGGTGGTCCAATTAGTATTTAATCCGAGAGAGAGAGAGAGAGAGAGAGAGAGAGAGAGAGAGAGAGAGAGGAGTTTAGGCATTCTGCTCCCAAGATGTGAATTGGGGTCTGCTTAGATGGAACTTAACCCTGTGGACTAGAACCTATGCTGCGGGGAACCTAGGCTGATGATTCTGTGAGGAATAGATGCCTGGCGATCACACCATTGGAATTGTCTGTTCTGTGCTCTACCCCAAACGGACCTCCACCAAGCACTTGTGTATAGAGTGACCTGGCTCACACACACAGCCACACACAGCACGCAATGCACTCAGCCCACAATCCCCAACACACATTCAGCACAGGTATCCACACTGCATTGGAGTAAAGGGGTACATCACTTCAGTTGAGCAGCTCTCTTAGGGCCCCAGGTGCAGCCTGACATCACTCTCACCTCCAGGGCTGGCTTACAGCAGCCATGTACACGACTGTCTCCTGACCTCTCCCCATCGAGTTCCCAGAGGGCAGGGATGTGCCTGTAGGACACCCAGGGCTCACTGAGGGGTGCAGGGAGGGAATACGAGGGGAGCACAACAGTGGCTAAGGCTGGGCACAGAGCAAGCAGTGCTGGTGTTGCAGTGCTTAAAGCATTTGGCTGCTCACTGCAAGATGGCTGATTGGAAGCCACCAGCGGGGCCGCGGGAGAAAGATCTGACAGTCTCCTTCGGTAAAGTTGACAGCTTTGGAAACCATGTGGGGCAGTTCTACCTTGTCCTACAAGGTCACTGCGACTTGGAATCAACTGATAGCAGTGGGTTTGGTTTTGGTTTTGGACCTAAAAGATCCACTTAAGTTTATTTCTGGTTAAGGATGTCAATGCAAAATCTAACACATGCTCTCTGGAGTAGGTACATCTGTTCTCCCCTTCTTCCATTTTAACTAACTGAACCCATCTGAATTTTAGCTGGCAGTTCCGCTAGAGACTCCATTTCCCGGCATCCCCTGAAACTGACTACATTTCTCAGCATCCCTTGAAAATGGCTGCCTTTCCCAGCATTTCTTGAAACTACATTTCCCAGCCTCTCTTGCAACTGACTACATTTCCCTACCTCCCTGCAGCCCAGTCTGTTCCTATGATGAGAGTCTGGTCAGGGGGCATGAGGAGCAATGCCACGTGTAGCTTCCAGATCATTCTCTGAACAGGAAGTCACAGGAGTCCCAGTGCCCTTCCATCCCCACACCTGTCTGCCTGGAATGGGATTCTAATGGTCAGATAAGGACAAGCCAATCAGAAGGAGCTGGGTCTGTGGTGAGGTCACAGACCAGAGCTGTCCTACTGTCCAGACAACTTACCAGCTTGAACTTCTATGTGAGAGACAAATAGAGCCTTCTGTCTCTGTGTGAGAGTCGTGGTGTGGTGCTGTGGATTAATGTGCTGGACTGCAAAGTCTGAACCACAAAGTCAGTGTTTCAAGCTCTCCCTCCAGCTGCTTCTTGGAAACTCTATACAGAGACACTATGGGTTGGAGCCAACTCAATAGCACTTAACAACAACAATCTCTGTGTGGTTCTGTAGGATGAGCACTACACGGCAAGGTCAGCAGTTCAAACTTACCAGCTGCTATGAGTCGGAGCTGATTCAACAGCATTTAACAACAAAAGCAACAATAACATCTCTCGTAAGGAGTCCCTGCCTAGTGCCACTTATTGATTAAACTCTCAACCACTAGCCCAGAGGTGCTTCAGAAGAAAGACATGGCAATCCGCTTCTGAACTCTCATTCCCACTGCAAACCCCGTAAAGATTTCCATCCTCGGCAACCCTATGCAGGGTCACTATGAGTCAGAACCGACTGCACGGCACATCACATACCCCCCACCACCACCACTCTGACACACAAGGGGCCACCATGAGTGGAATCTCTTTGTGAAAAATCATCCACTGAGATCCCTGTGTTTTTTGGTTTTGTGTCGTGTGTAAGCTCTGTTTTAGAGCTCAAATGAGCACTCGCATAGTACAGGTGCCCTTTCTAAGCTGGACCAGTAGGGAGTTGACAGCATCGACTCTGTGGTGAATGAAGTCTCCCGTCTGTGCTCGAGACATCCAAGTGGGTGTAACTGCTCCACAGAGACCTCTGGAACCAGCCTTCCTTCCAGCCTGTCTCTTCTGCCAACGTAGTGCAGAAGCACTCTTACAAATTGAACCGTATCCACCGCAAAAGGATATGTTGAAATCCTCTTCCCTGTGCCTTTGAATGGAACCCTGTTTGAGGAAATGAGATTTTTCTTTACAGATGTTACAGTTAAACTAACAAGGTCATACAAGGATAGGGTGGGTCCTAACCCTTTCTCATTAGTGTCTAATGAAAGAGAGACATTCTCAGACAGACCCATGTGATGGTATGGCAGGTTCATCTATAACCGTCAACAAAACACCAAAGATTGGTGGTAGTCACCTCAAGCTAGGAGAGAGGTACACAATGGTATTTTGGAAGGAATTGACACTGCCAAGAACTTGCTTTGAACGTCTGACCCCCAGAGCTGTGAGACCACTAACTTCTGTTTTTCCAAGTCATTCATTCACTTTGTGGTAGTTTGGAAATGCAGTGTAGGGAAACCAAGACAGGTTCCATTTGACAGGTCACACCGAGGCTGCTGAAGCTCCAGCCCTCACCTTTCTATCCCATTTAAGAAGAAGGGGAGGGCCAGGGAGACGTGAAGGCAAGGGGAGAAGGGATCTCCTCCTAGTTTGTAGAAATGCCCTAGCGACCATTGATTTCAGTTTCTGTGAAGCAGGAAGGTTGGGCAGAGAAGAAACAAGGAAGAGTTGGGTAAATGCAGTTGTCAATCTACACACTAGGTGAAGTGGGGGTGGGGGTCCTCAGGGAGGTGACACCTATCTTGAGTCTTTTATTTATGCTCTGACAGTATACACACATCAATTCAAGAATTCCTACCTGCACAATTCAGTGACATTAATGACATACTCTTCAGGTTGTACCTCTTGCCTCTAGATCCTTGTCCAAATGGTTCCACTTGCATCAACACCAATGCGCTGCCTGAGTGTCTCATGGGAACTTGCCAGTTGCTGGTGTCAGTTTGAGGACACATAGAGCATTAAAAAAATTTTTTTAAGGAGCTCTGGTAGCGTAGTGGTTACAAATCGGGCTGCTAACCTCAAGGTTGGCAGTTCAAAACTACCAGGTGTTCCGCGAGAGAAAGATGAGGCTTTTTGCTCCCGTAAAGATTTGCAGCTTTGGAAACCCTGTGTAGGCTCACTATGAGTCTGAACTGACTCCACGGTACTTAACAACATAGCATTTTTTAAAAGCACAAGGTTCAACGGAGACATTCTTTTTAATTGAGCCAGGATCGAGCAGTGTTTCGTTCTGCTGTGCATAAGGTCACTATGAGTCAGTACTGACTCGATGGCACCTAACAACAACAACAACAAACAACTATAAAGCCCTGGACCTCAAGGTCAGTTTGAACTGAAAGTTCAGTGGTTCAAACTCATCAGCCGCTCCTCAGAAAACCTATACGTGGTTGCTCTGAGTTGGAGCCAACTCTATGGTTCTTAACAACAACAAAGTACTGTTTGGTTTACAGATGACTTCAGGAGATATTTTGGTTTTAAGGTTCAAAGACTTCCTAAGGGTAATAGTTTGTGGAGGTTGGTCATCCAGCCTCAATTACTCCAGAAAGTCTGGATGCTGTAAGAATTTGAAGTTCTGTTTCATGTCTCCCCCGCTTTTGACTACTTTGAGTCTTGAAGCGTGAATGGAAATTACCCAGATGAAATGAAGAGGACATGTAGCTGGGAGAACCTTCCAGACAAAGAAGGAAGTTTGAGCAAAGCTGCAAAAATGGAGGTGAATACAGGTGGGTCACAAGATTGTGGCTGCCGAGGAGCTGCTGCCGAGCTGAACTCAGGGCTGAGGACTGGGAGCGTGGCAGGGTCGGGCTGGGGGGGGGGGGGGGGGCTGACTCCAGTGCTGGGCTTCCAGGATGTGGACACTCTCCATCTTCAATTTTGAGACCCCCTGAGGGACCATGTGGAGTAGAGGCTCCACATGACACAAGCAGCAAGAACCAGAAGTCCACTTTAGGTGGTCAGTCCACCCAAGGTTTTATCTGTTCCTATTGTATACCTGTCTAGTGTGGTGAGCAAAACACCTGCTTCCTTTCAAATAGGAGGGTTCCCTCCAGTGGGTACGTTCCAGATGGTCTGTGAAGAGTGCTTTTGAGACATTAAAATGGTTCACATTCCACCCCCTGCCCATCTCGGCAGGTTGCATGTTAGGCTACACAGTGCCCTGGTGTGTGTCATGGGTTAAATTGTGTCCCCTGAAAAATGCATGTCAACTTTGCTGGGTCATTCTCAGTGGTTTGGGAGTTCTGAGATGGCCCCCCAGGCTGTGATGTGATAAATCAGAAAGAGGATTAAGGGTGGGGTTGCAAGACCCTTAATCCCTTCACAGCTCCGATTGGATGCGTTCTCTCTTCTGAGTGTCTTTAGCTCTCCTTGTTGTTGTTGTTGTTGT
>NW_006408837.1:1790798-1792105 GCF_000296735.1 Chrysochloris asiatica | reverse complement strand
GTTTAGCCATCTTGGTCTCTAAGGAGCACTCTGGCTGCACTTCTTCCAAAACAGATCTATTGGTTCTTTTGGCAGTCCATGGTACTTTTAGTATTCTCCTCCAACACCACAACTCAAAGGCATCAATTCTTCTAGGATCTTCTAGCTCTCCTTACAAGAGATAAAAGGAGAGCTAAGTGAACACAGAGAGAGGGACCCACGAACACCATAAGGTAAGAGCTGGGAGCAGAGCTTGTCCTTTGGACACAGAGTCTCTGCTCTGGGAGCCTCCTAGACCCAGCAGAAGAAGATTGATGTTAAGTCACATGGAGATCTCCAAGGAACACGGAGCCCACACATGTTAAAAAGGAGACAAGAACCTTCCCCGAGTCAGCACTTAGAATTCACAGTTCTAACCTCTGAAACTATGAGAGAATACATTTCTGTTTGTTAAAGTCACTTCCTGTGGTACTTGTGTTATAGTCGTGTTAGAGAACTGAGGACAAGTTCAGCGACTCTGTCCCTGGGACAGATGCAGTCCTGTGAACACTCATCCTGAGGAGCCGTGAGTAAAGAGTGTGTCTGGCCATGGATGTTAAAACACATTTTACAGTGGCAACTGTACACGTTGTACAACTTTCTACTTCCATTGTTGTGACGTGTGCTTGTAAGTGATATTCATTGCATCAATAACATTCTGCAGCCATCGATTTCCCAAATATTCATCCTCTCAAACAAACACGCTGTGCCTTAGTCCCCCTGCCCCCAGCTCCTGGTAACTGCTAACCTGTGTTCTGTCTCCATGCACGTGCCTATTCTAAATATCTCCTATAAATGTGATCACACAATATTTGTCCTCCTGTGTCTGACTTCATGTACTTAGCATGATGCTTGCAAAGTTCCTGCGTGTGCTAATGTGTGTCATAACTCCCTTTCTCTTTTCAGCTGCGCAATACTCACGTGTGTACGTATTCACCATATGTTGTTTCTCTGTCGTTTGTTCATGGATGCTTGGCTTCTTTCACCATTGGCTATTGTGCATAACCCTGAAATTAACATCATGAGTATCTGCATGAGTCCCTAGGTCCTAGTTTCTGAGTAGATCCAGGCTCCTAGTGACCTGTGGTACTGTGAATTTATTTGATACGGTTCTTCTATCCAGTCTTTGTAACTCCTACCAACAATCATTGGGTTGTTGTTGTTGTTAAGTGCTGTGAAGTCATTTCTGCCTACCTGGTGGTATGGATCTCATCTCAATGTCAAGAAAACAAAAATCCTCACCACTGGACCAATAAACAACATTCTTATCAATGGAGAAAGGATTGAAG
>NW_006408837.1:1767335-1789806 GCF_000296735.1 Chrysochloris asiatica | reverse complement strand
GCAGCAGATTTGCCCAATGCAATACGTCGTCTGATCTCTTGACTGCTGCTTCCGAGAGTGTTGGTGGTTGATCCATTGATAAGAATGTTGTTTATTGGTCCAGTGGTGAGGATTTTTGTTTTCTTGACATTGAGGTGTAATCCATATCGAAGATTGTGCTCTTTGATCTTCATAAGTAAATGTTTCAAGTCCTCTTCACTTCCAGCAAGCAAAGATGGAGTGGTAGCATCCATCAATGAACTCAAGCATGGCAACAATTGTGAGGTTGATCCATGAGTGAGGAGTATTTCGTTCTGTTGTGCATAGGGTTGCTATGAGTTGGTACCAACTCGATGGCACCTAACAACAACAACAACAACCTAGTGGTTAACAGCTCAGCAGTTATCCTACAGTGCCACAAATTGGATGTATGGGACGCTAACATGGGGGTTGGTCCATTTTGTCTTCCCATTGGGTTTTCAATGAGCCATCTTAGAAGGAGGAACAGAGAATATCAAGACCATCAAGAAAGAAGAGCCCTGAGTGGACCAAGTCCCCTCAAGAAGCCGCAGCTGCAGAAATGGCAGCAGAGGCAGCAGCGTGGAGAGAGAGAGCAGCCCGCTTAACAATGCACAGAATGAGCAAAGCTGATTGTCTTCAGGCAGGAGGCTGGTGTGCAGAATTGGATGCTGGGAAGGAGTTTGCAACATTTAGCCAAACAAGACAGAGGCCACAGGGCTGCCTGGCTGAGAGGTTGAGAACCAGAAAACTGCTGTATCCTGAGTTGTTTCTGATCCTGAATTGTGCTGGTAACTTCCCTAAATGCCCCCATAATTATGAGGACTGTCTGTGAATTCTGTGTGGCCACTGCAGTGTGTTATCAAACCCAGCAGAGAAACAGAGAGCTGTGGAAGGGATGACTGAGTATAACAATAGAAGCAAGGCGTCAACCTTAGGCTAGCGATTCTCCTCCGTCCCCCTTGTGAAGCTGGAGGAGGGCAGACACCACCTCCATGCCTTACTTTGCACGACCCTATAGGACAGAGTGGAGTCCTGGTATGATGCTATGGAACAGCACTGGACTGTTGGACCACAAGATTTCCAGCTGCTCCTTGGAAACTCCCTATAGGGTGACTGTGACTCAGAACTGACTTGATGGCACTTAACAACAACAACAACAACAACCCAGAACACAGTAGAGCTGTTCCCACAGGGGTTTTCTAGGCGGTCAGTCTTTACAGGAGCAGCTCCCTAGGGTTTTTCTACCATGGACCCGCTGTGTGGGTTCGAACCACCACTCTTTTGGCTAACAGCTAAGCATTTGCCCTTGGCACCCTCAGGATTCCTGGCATGGTGACCCTGAAATGAATCATTGCAGAGACAACCCAGTAGAGGCACTGCTGAGCCAGCCAGTCTGGGGTTCCAGTTTAAAGGGAATTAGAAGGAACAAAGCATCAAGCTGGTCCCTCATCTTTCAGTGAGCAGTCATCCTTCCATTTAATCCACCAACATTACCTTTAAATAATAATGTTATGGAGAGATGTTTAAACCCTTTTGAAGTATAGAATTCTGTGGTTTTGAGTACATTCATAGCATTGTGTAACAACTATGATTATCTAATTTTTTACTATTTTCATCGTTCCAGAGAGCGCCTCAGTGACCACTTGCCGGCGCTCCCATCTCCTCTTCTGTTTTCCCTCAGCTCCTGGAAACTGCTAACCTCTTGTCTGTCTCTTTCTGGGACATTTCATATCAACGGAATCGTATAATGTTTGGCTCGAGACGGTTCTCACTCAGCATAATGCCCTCAAAGTTCATCCATGCTGTAGCATAAACCAGCACTTCATTCTTTGTTGTTGTTGTTGTTGTTGTTGTTAGGTGTCCTTGAGTCGGTTCTGACTCATAGCGACCCCATGCACAACAGAACGAAACACTGCCTGGTCCTGGACCATCCTCACAATGATTGTCATATTCAGGTCCATTGTTGCTCTGTTAATCCATCTCCATTTCACTGAGGGGTTTCCTCTTCTTCGCCAACGCCCCACTTTACCAGCCATGATGTCCTTCTTCAGGGACTAACCCCTCCCCACAATATACCCAAAGTATATGAGACAGAGTCTCGCTAGCCTGGCTTCTAAGGAGCAGAGACTCTGGTTGTACTTCTAAGACAGATTTGTCTGTTCTTCTGGCAGTCCATAAATCAGAGGCATCAATTTGTCTTCAGTCTTCCTTATGCATTAGTTCATTGAGTTTTATTGCTACGGTACGGATGGACTATGTCTTGTTTGATCGTTCATCAGTTGATGGTCATTTAGGTTATTTCTACTTTGGGGGTTATGAATAGTGTTGCTATAAACATCCATGTACAAGTTTTTGTGTGGACATGTGTTTTCAATTGTGTCTATAGAGCCCTACCTGCGGAATGGCTGAGATTAGCGGTAACTCTGTGTGCACAACATTTTGAGGACCTGCCAATTCTACCAGTAATGAATGAAGGTTCAAATGTCTCCACATCCCTGCCAACACTTGTTACTCTCTGGTGTTTTTTATTATTATTATTATTACTATTATTGTCAACCTCCTGTGTGTGAAGTGGTACCTCTTTGTGGTTTTGATTTGCATTTCCCCAATGCTAGATGGAAATAGTCTTTATGTGAGCTTATGACCTATTTACATACCCTCTGTTGGGAAATGTTCATTAAGCTCCTTTGCGTATTTTGTAATTGGGTTGCTTGTCTTTGAATTGTTAAGTTGTTGTTGTTGTTAAGTACCATGGAGTCTGTTCTGACTCATAGCGACCCTGTACAGGGTTTCCGAGGCTATAAATCTTTATGGGAGCAGAAAGCCTCGTCTTTCTCTCACGGAACAGCTGGTAGTTTCAAACTGCTGACCTTGCCGTTTGCAGCCCGACTCGTAACCACTACGCTATCAGAGCTCCTTTGTTAAGTTGTAGGGGAACTTTATATTTTTAGTACAAGACCCTTCTCAGATATGTAATTTGCAAATATTCTCTCCCATCGTCTGGATTGTCTTTTTTACCTTTCTTGTTGGTATCTCTGAAGCAAAGAGTTTTTAACTTAGATGAAGTTCCTGGGAGCAGCCGTAAGCCCAAGACAATAAATCACAAAGCTGACTTCTAGGAGCCATGGTAACGAATGTAGTAAATCACAAAAGCCCCACACCAATCCTGCCATTGTCCTCAGGGTACAGTCGGGGAGACAGAGGCACAGACAGGTCAAGTATGAAGCTCAAGGTCAAGCACGAGGCTAGTGGATGGCTGAGATAGATCTGAAACCAACAGCTGGTTCCAGAGCCCAGGATCTTAACAATCATGTTACTGTGACTCTGTGGGTGTGTGAATTAACTTTTCTGTTGTGAATTTGGTGATGGTTTACAGAGCAGGTCAGTTTCTCATTCAACAATTGATACACATCTTGTTTCATCTCCTTGATTCCAATCTCCACGATGAAACATCCCAATTCCTCGCTGTTTCCTGTTTCCACTCCTCCTTCCTTCCTAACCCTTCTGAACTTTGTCCTTGGGTAAAAGCTGCCCTTTTGACCTCAAATGGTTGATTGTTCTAAGGCGTGTGTATACCTCCCACTGGAGACCTGTCGACTGTGTGGCTGATAACTGAGACACAGGGGTGAGTCCAGTTCCAGAGCTGAAGGGTGACTCAGGGTCATAGTGTCATCATCCCCACCAGCACACTGTGACTTTTAATGCTGGGGAGACAAACGGGTGGACTGAAGCTGTACTGCAAGGTAGCACTGCAGATCACGTGCCAGCCATCTTCAGAGGGGTGAGAACGCTCTTCTAGGACATGGCATCGGAATGATGTCTCCAAGGTGATTTGGCAGACAGGGATGCCGCTGGGTCTCACCACATCCAGGCTTCTCATGCTGGTCCCCCATTCCCTCATCAGAAGGTCATCTTCACCCTAACCAACATTTCTCCCATTACGATCATCATCGTCATCATTATGATAATGAATCACCACCACTATCACCACTACCCTGGTGTGGCACTGTAGGATTAGCACTGTACTGTGAGCCACAAAGTCGGTAGTTCAAACCCAACATTTGCTCCTCAGAAATCATATACAGGGTCAGTTTGAGTTGGAAGTGACATGACTGCACTTAACAACAACAACAACAACAATCATCACTATCAGAATCCTGGTGTGGTGCTCTAGGATAGGATAAGCACTATAATGAGAGGTGGGTTTGAAACACGAGGTCAGCGGTTCAAAATCACTACATGTTCCTCAGAAACATATAGGGTCACTATGACCAGGATCTGACTCAACAGCACTTAACAAAAACAACAATCATCACCATCATCTTCACCATCGTTATAGTCATTCCATCAACAGCACCACAATTATCTCTCCATCATCACTGTCATCATCACCATCATCATTCTCACCATCATTATAGTCATTCCATCAACAGCACCACAATCATCTCTCCATCATCATTGTCATCATCACCATCATCTTCACCATCATCATCATCATCATCATCATCATATTCATTCCATCAACAGCACCACAATCATCTCTCCATCATCATTGTCATCATCACCTTCATCTTCACCATCATCACCATCATCATCATCATCATATTCATTCCATCAACAGCACCACAATTATCTCTCCATCATCATTGTCATCATCACCATCATCTTCACCATCATCACCATCATTCTCACCATCATTATAGTCATTCCATCAACAGCACCACAATCATCTCTCCATCATCACTGTCATCATCACCATCATCTTCACCATCATCATCATCATCATCATTATAGTCATTCCATCATCAGCACCACAATCATCTCCATCATCACTGTCATCATCACCATCATCTTCACCATCATCATCATCACCATCATTATAGTCATTCCATCAACAGCACCACAATCATCTCTCCATCATCACTGTCATCTTCACCATCATCACCATCATCACCATCATTATCACCATCATCATCACCATCATTCTCACCATCATCTTCACCATCATCACCATCACCATCACCATCATCATCACCATCATTGTCATCATCACAATCATCTTCACCATCATCATCATCATTATCACCATCATCTTCACCATCATCACCATCACCATCACCATCATCATCATCATCACCATCATTGTCATCATCACAATCATCTTCACCATCACCATCATCATTATCACCATCATCAGCACCATCATCAGCACCACAATCATCTCCATCATCATCACTATCATAATCAGTCATTATCATCACTGTAATCATGATAACTATTTTCAGCGTTATCATCACATCCTCATTATCCTCACCACCGTCACTGTTACCACGGTGCTCATCCTTATCACCCTCACCATCATCATTATCATCATCATCACAATCAACAGCAGCATTACTGTCATCATCACCGTTATCACTATGATGGCCCAAGACTTTCTATTAGCCCTTTGTTTGGTGTTGTGTTTGAGGTTCTATACTTTACACCTATCACTTAGTTTAATGATCCTAAATTCCCTGCAAACTGACACTCGGAAAGGTGCAATTACTTGTGACACTGTGGTAGAACCCAAATCAAGTTTGTTGGACTCTGAGCTTTGCTCTTCACCGAGCGCCTCCATCCATCTACTGATTTCAGGGGCTGTGGGTAGGGGAAGTGCACCTACTGTAAATTACTGCTGAGGCTGGGATGGGATCCTTGAGGGAGTCCTGAGAGAAGGAGACTGGAGGCTGGGCTGCCAGCCACGAGGCCCTCTCTGACAAGGGCAAGGGTTAGGCTAGGGCCACAGCTGACCTTGTCAATTAGAGTAATTAGGTGTCAGCATGAAGACCCGGGCTCTAATTGTCTGGTGGCCACCAGAGGTGCTCAGTAATGTATTAACCCGGTGATGCAGTCACTGTGGGGGTGGACTTTGTATTCCAGGGTCAAGGCCAAGTGCTCCAAAGATGGTTTCTTGCCCCACCCCCCACACAGCTGTGGTCCTGCCCCTCCCACAGCCCCTGCCCGCTCCCCAGAACTCAGGAAGGCTGGCCCTGGGTACTTTACCATGACCCAGGATGGGTAGGACTGAGGTCCTAAACCAGGGGACAGCGCTCATTCTCTAGGTGTTGGGGACCCTCTTCTTACAAATGGACTTAGCGAGGGCTCACCTCCTCATTCTCACCTTCTAACCCTATGAGATGGTCACCCTGGTCCATTCAGCCTCTTCACTCTCAACTGCTCTGACCATGCCTCATTTATCCCTGCCACCTTCATCACCATGTGCCTGGGGTCCTTCTGTGTCCATAGCCACACTTCCCATCTCCATGTCTACATCTTGTTGAGTGTGGGGTACCAGGGGAATTCACCCTACCCCCCAGCATTCTATAACTCAGGACCAGGGCAATGGTGTCTGCAAGTCTCTCTCTGTACCTGGTGGAGGGAAGTGCTCTGCAGTGTGGGCTCCCAGAATGCTGGGCTTGGTTGTGGCCAGGGGTGGTTTTGAGCCCCACCTGCTCCCATTCCCATGATCAGTAACTTCATTTCCCTACCCCTGGAGAGTCCCCTGCACTCAGCTCTGAGCATTGGGGTTCTATTCACTCCCAACAGGGGCTATGCCCACTGTGAGTGGGGATGGGTGGGGGTCTCAGAGTGGGAATGCGGTGGGGGTCTCACACTGGGGATGGGGTGGAGTCTCAGAAAGGGCATGGGGTAGGGGTCTCAGAGTTAGACAGGGTGAAGATTTCAGAATAGGGATGGGGTTGTGGTCTCAGAGTGGGAATGGGTGGGGGTCCCAGAGTATGCATGATGAAATTGTTGAATTGGTGCATGCTTTGCTGTGAATATGGGGTGGAGGTCTCAGTGTGGATGGGGTAGTAGTCTGAATGGGGATGGGGTGGAGGTCTCAGAGTGGGGATGGGTGGGGTTCTAAGTAGGGAGGTCTCAGTGTGCACATGGGGTGGGAGGTCTCACATTACCATGCACAAGACCCAAACTAGGGGATGCAGAGTTGTAAGGGAGCTGGCCGGGGGCTCTAGTTTCCAGCAGCAGAATCTGATGACCACCATGAGGCAGGACATCTCAGACCCCTGTGTGGACTGGAACCAGCTGAGAAACAAACACACTTTCTGATTTAGGAGGTCTGGGGTGGAGTGGAGACTCAGAAGTGTGCATTTCTAGCAGGCTGACATTGTGGGTACCCGGACCCCACACTGAGGAATAAGTTAAATCTGCACTTCAGGAAGCAACTTGAGGAAAACCCAGTGGTTTCTTTTTCTGATTCTAAAACCAACTGGCTTTGTGACTTTGGGGGAGTCAATGGCCTCTTAGCATGCTGTTTTGTCATATGAAAAGTGAGAGGCTGGGATTCAAATGACAGTAATAGCTGCTTCTGTTGGTGGGGATCTTCAAAGGGTTGGGCAATATTTACTTATATCAAATATTGAAAACAGCCCATTTTATAGACAAGAAAACTGAGGCTCGGAGAAGTGTCTCCTTTCAGGGCAGACTCAGCTTTGGACCTGCGTCTGCACACAGAAATGTTCTTTTGTCTCTTTCTCCCTCCCACCCCCCATATCATGCCATTTCCTGTTTTACTTTGGGGATAGAACAAAGTTTTCTTACAATGAGAGATGAACTACAAACATGGATTGAATTTCTAAATCCATAGAACAGCGATCACTCAGGCAGAGACCCTTGTGGTCTTGTACTGTTTCCTCCAACGCGTTTTGGTCCGTTGATGAGAAAACTTCATTTTGTGTGGATGCAAGAACCTGAGTCTGGAGACTGTATGTAAAACTAGCATTCTTACAATTAGCCTCACTTCGCCCTGAGGTATAGAAGATTCCTGGGGTCTGAGTTCCATCTTGTTCTTGCTTCATTCTTACTTAACAAACCAGGACCTTTTTTTTTTTTTTTTTTAAGGTTTTTATTGTGGATTGAGTGAAAGTTTACAGGGCACATCATCAGTTTTGCATTCAACAAACCATATACCTCGTTTTATTACATTGATTATAATCCCCTCCATGTACCATCAGTTAACAGTATTTCTCTCTATCCACTTTAGCTTTTTAAAAAAACAAACAATAAAAACCACTCAGGCATATATAATAATTTACATCTCCAAAGGGCACATTCTGCAAGCCTGCCTCCTGGCCACCAGCTCTTAGTCCTTCTCTTCTTAGTCGATGAATCTCGAGTCCTCAGCCGCTCCCTTTCTCCATGCCCCCATCTCTGCCTCCATCTCTGGCACTGCTGCTTCTCTGGATAAGGTAGCAGGACCATTTCTGACAGGATTTTGAGCTCTGTCAGCTGTGAATGGTGAAGATTTAATTGAAAAAATGAACAGACCAGCCCTCGCTATACAGAAGGGAGTGACCCAGAACCAATTAGAATTCAGTCACAATTGACCACAGAAATCCATGTCGGGAGAATCCGATTAAAGCCACCTTCATTTCCCCTCTTGTTCCTGAACTCAAAATATCATTAGTGGACAATTTCTTGTGATTGTTTTCCCATCCATTTCCCAGGATCTCAAGGGGAATTCCATTGGGGAGGGGGCGCTGTGTGGGAGGATGCTGGCCAAGGCTCTCCTAGGTGAAGATGATGCACAATATAGGTTAGCATCTTGAAAAAGCAGGTCAGCCAGCACAGCATTCCTCCTCAAATTGCTACTGACAGTCCAAACAGGAGAAGATGGAGAGCCAGAGAAAGGGCCTTTCATCTGTAGACAGCACCATGCGTAACTGAGCATTCTTTCTTTAAGCTCTCCTCCTCAACTGGGAGACAGTTCCCAAACAAAGCCAGAGCTTCCCAAGGCAACTTCTTTATCGTTTCTGGCAGAGCCTTTGGAGAGGTGTCAGCTGAGAACTGTGTGCCTAGTGTACCTACCTGTACTCGTGGCTGAGCGACATTGCTACGTTGTCTTGGCTGTGGTCTTTATGGAAGAAACCCTGGTGGCGCAAAGATTAAGCACCCAGCTGTTAACCAGAAGGTTGGCAGTTCGAATTCCCTCAGTGGGTTTGAGGGAGCCAGGTCAGGGAATATGCTTCTGTAAAGATGGCAGACTATGGGAGAGGGTCTACTCTGTGACATGGAGTCACTATGAGTCAGAACATCACGCACAGAAAGTGTTGAATTGGTGCATGTTTGTTGTGTATATTCTCAAGTAAAAGAAAATGTAAAGACAAAGGCCTGTGGGGACATTCTACTCTATCACATGGGGTTGCTACGAGTCAGAATTGTCTTGATGGCACCCATCAACCTTTGCATAAGCAAATTGCCATGCCTTTCTTACGCGGTGCCTCTGAGTGGCTCCAAGCTTTTGATTAGAAGCAGCGCACTAACCAAGTGCTCCGCCAAGGGACTTGTTAATATATTCACTACCATATGTTCCACTGTCATGGAATGGACCCTACAGGATGGAGTAGAATTGTACCCCCCCGACCCCCCCCCCGGGGGGCGGGGCACACTTCCAAGGCTACCATCTTTACGGGAGCATTCAGCCTCACCTTTCTCCCTTGGAGCCTCTGGTAGGTTTGAACGGCCAATCTTTTAGTCATCAGCCCAATGCTTAATTCTCTGCACCCTCAGGACTCCCTTGTTAGTGCATATAAGGTGCTGATCCCATGTCTAGGGGAGGAAGGACAAGTAGATAAACAAAGGACACCGGGAGTCAGAGTGGTCACAGACCCCATTGGAGCCTGTCCAGTGGAATCGCCCTGCTGACCCACACCAGCTTCCTCATGAAGAACAGAAACCATTCTCACTCCCTTAGGACACTTGGGTTCTGGAATCTTCTCTGTCGCCCTGGTCTCCCTAGCCTTCTTGGCTTGTCCCTTTTGCTCCAGGATCCTGGTTCTCATCATGACTCTCATGGACTGAGCACATCCTAGGAAACCGAGACTTGGGACGGGCTGGGGGCTTGCTGAGCAGGGCTAGACGTAATGATGGCACCTGGATTTGAACTGGCATCCTCCCTTCCCAGTTTTCCTAACTCCTGATGCCCATTCTCCATCATTGGCTCATGGAACTTCCAGAAGCAGGTGGGTTATCTACCTATATCTTATCCTGATTGGAGTACAAGACCCCTACCCCAACATTCTGTGCTTGGAATTTGCAGGCAAAAAAAGCAGCTGTCTGGAGGTACTATTGCTCTGTTTCTTGTTATTTTTAACACCCTGAGTTGGTTTGGAAGAGCCCTGGTGGTGTAGTAGGTTAAGCACTGAGCTGTTAACCCAATATGGTTGGTGATTTAAACCCAGCAGCTGCTCATTCTGGAAATCCCAAGGAGCAGATCTGTCCTGTATGATCTCTGTAAGTCAGAGTACACTAAACAGCAGTGGATTCAACCATCCAAGTCTTGGAACCATCTCCAAGCTGCCTCCACCTACAAACTCCTCGGTCAGTTTCTCTTCCTTTTAGGAGTCAAGTCAGACCACAAGGCATGTTTTGAAGCATCGAAGCACAAAACCCCACAGGAGTTTTGACTGTGGAGCCCAGGAAATCTCCTTCAAGACATTTCAGCCTGTTTGCCCAGAAACCTCTGCTGGGGTCCCTGGAAGCAGATCCTAAGACAAGGGCTTGTGGGCAAGTTCTTATTAGGGATCGGATCAACCATCAACACTCACGGAAGCAGCAGTCAAGAAATGAGACAACATACTGCAGCAGTCAAGAAATGAGACAACAAATCTGCTGCACAAGACCTTTTTAAAGTGTTTAATAGCAAGGATGCCAATTTGAAGACGGACCCAAACCATGGTATTTTCAATCACCTCATATGCATGTGAAAGTTGGACAGTGAATAAGGAAGACCGTAGAGGATGCATTTGAGTTCTGGTGTCTACCGGAGGAGGATGTTAAAAGTACCATGGACTCCAGAACAACAAACCAATCTGTGTTGGAAGAAGTTCAGCCAGAATGCCCCTTAGAAGCCAGGATGTCCAGACTTCATCTCTCATACTTCAGACATGTGATCAGGAGGGACCAGACCCTGGAGAAGGACATCATGCTTGATAAAGTAGAGAGATGAACTGACATCAATGGGCTCAAATGCAGTCCTGATTGTGGGGACAGTGCAAGATTGGACCATGTTTTGCTTTGTTCTAAGTGGGGTCGATATATTTCAGAACTGAGCTGATGGCACCCGGGGAGGTTATTTCAAGTCACACGGGTAGAAGAGGGGAAGGAGACAGTCAAAGCCAAAAGCACAAACCTACTACCATCGAGTTGATTCCAACCAGCCTCTTCTTTCTCCCGAGGGGCAGACGGTGGGTTTGAACCGCCGACTTCTTGGTGCTCATTGCACAGCATCAGTTCCACAAGTTTCTGGTATGAGTGTGTGGAGTGTCCCTGGCGCTGTGGAGCCCAGGAGCCAGCGTGGAGCACGCCCCTCACGGCTGTCCCCAGGGCTGTGTGAGCTCAGTATTCATCTACCAGCTCTCCCTTGTGATGGCTTCAGAGATGCTTCTGGGCTAAAGTATCAACTCCCTGGAATTTCTGGACCCTTCAGGACATGGGCAGAGAAGATGGCAGCAGTCAGAGGGAGCCCCCAGGCAGAGACATGACTGCTGATGTTGGCAGTTGGGGGCATAGGAACATCTGCTGAAGATACTGGTTCTGTGTGTTGAAACTGGCACCACAGACTTCACACATCGGGGTCAACATTGGCAGACTTGGGTCTGTCCCCTCCCCTGTCTGCTGCGTGGTCTTGGGAGAATCACTTCACATCTCTGAGCCTCTTTACTCACCTGTACAATGGGGAAAACAGTACTCTCTGGGTAGTTTCCTCATGAGGCTGACATGAGATGCTGCAGCTAAGCCCCCAGCCCTGGAGGGGACTTCATAAGGAATCTCATCCTCATGCTTCATAATGTGTTGGGTTCAGGGTTGGACCAGGACCAGCCATCCCTGAGGGATAGTTCAGGAATCTCTCTGGGTACCTCAAAGTGACTCTGAAATTAAGAGTGATTAGCCTTGGTGTGGCGCTGTGGGTTAATGCGTGAGACTGCAAAGCCATCTGAACTGCAAGGTTGGTGGTTCAAGTTCACCAGCTGCTCCTTGGAAACCCTATACAGGGTCGCTATGGGTCAGAACCAACTCAACAGCACTTAACAACAACCATCTAATTCTGGAAGTGCAATGGTTAAGTGCTCGGCTAACTGAAAGGTTTGTGTCTTGAATCCACCCAGCATCTCTGCTGAAGAAAGACCAGGTGCTCTGCTCCCAGTATTGTTGTCGTTAGGGACCGTTCCGTGGGTTCTAACTCATAGCAACCCTACGCACATCAGAAAGCAACTGCCCAGTTCGGCATTGTCCTCACAATTGTTGCTAACATTTGAACGTATTGTTACACCCACTGTGCCAATGCATCTCACTGGGGGACTCCCTGTTTACCGCTGACCCTCCACTTCACCAATCCTGATGCCCTTCTCGAGGGACTCGTCCCTCCTGACAACATGTCCAACGTACATGAGACCAAGTCTCATCATTGTCCCTTCTGAGGAGCATTCTTCTGGCTTTACTGCTTCCAAAACAGATGTGTTTATTCTTCCAGGAGCCCGTGGTATATGTAGAAAGATTACAGCTGGAGACACTGTTGAGCGGCAGTTCTACCCTGTCCCAAAGGGTTGCGATGAGTCACAATCAATTCACTGGTTTCCAATGCTGTTCTTAAGTGTCATCGAGTTGGTTCCAACTCATAGCAACCCTGTACAGGGTTTCTGAAGAGCAACTGGAGGGTTTGAACCACCGACCTTTCGGTTAGCAGTCCAGTGCTTATCCTACAACACCATACCAGGACTCCCTGGCTCCCAATAAGAACATCTAACTCTTAGTGCCTGAACACACTGGTGGCTCCGTGATGGAATTCTCACCTTCCGTGTGGAAGACCCTTCTTGAGTCCCATGCTTAACCACCACCCATGTGTCTGTCTGTCTATCCGTCCATCCGTCCATGGAGGTTTGTGTGTTTTGGCGATGCTGAGCAGGTTTCAGTGACACTTCCAGACTCAGATGGAGTAGGAAGAAAGGGCTGGCAATCTACTTCTGAAAATCAACCAGTGAAAACCCTCCAGAGCATAGCAATCCCATTCACGGCCATCAGTAGATGGGGCAGCGTTTTGTTCCATTGTGCATGAGGCCACCCTGAGTGAAGGCCGACTTGAGGACAACTCACAACAACAACAGTTAGGGTTTGAGGTGATCCCTGTGTGCAAAGTGTGACCTCAGGAACCAGCTGCGTGACCCCAGAACCTTGGAGCACTCACTGGGTGTCCTGTTCGTTTCGAGGGCCGTGTTGGGAACGACAGGAGAAGACGCCCACTACAGCTGCACTGAAGTAAAGACAAGCCGACCGACGGCAGGAGAGGCAGTGAGCGCCTCGTCCCTGGAGGTGTGTAAGCAGAGGCTGGGTGGGGAGCTCTGCGGCATGGATGGGGGTAACCGGGTGGGATGCCTTTTCAGATCCTTCCACCCCAGAGAGGCTAGAGTTCCACTTGTGTGCATGAGGCCGGGCGCTGGAAACGTGTTCCTCATTTGGTGCCTCGCAGGCCTGACTCTTCCAGGCGCCCCCAGAAGGTTCGGCACTGTGGGCCTGGTCTGAATTAGCAGGACGTGGAGGGGGAGCCTGGCTGAGGGCTCGCTGTGCTGTGACCCCGAGTCTGGAAATGACAGTGCTCAAAGCTAGTCAAAGCCACACTGATGCGCTGCGTGGAGACAGCTGGGCAAAACGTTTCTGCTGAATGCCTGGGGCACCACAATGTTCCCTTTGTAATTGTCTATTGCCACACAAATGTTGCTGTTCATATAATGGGAACTGTGGGTCATGTAAAGACAGGAATGACAGTCACCCGACACCCACTCTGGCTTGTTCCCCTAAGGAGCATTTGTGATGCCATGAGGTGACAGGCCCAGCCAACCGCTGTGAATTCTAGAGGTGTCTCATCATGGTGCAGATAATGACATCATTTGTTCACTCATTCATGCATTCATTTGCTTGTTCATTCATTCAATTGTTCATTTGCTCATTCACTCATTCATTAATTTGTTTGGTCATTCACTGATTCATTCGTTCATGCATGTATCTGTTTGCTCATGTATCCATTTGCTCATACTTGTGTTCATTCACACATTAATTGACGCATTCGCTATGCATCCGCCTGATCATGCATCCATTCTTTCATGCATTCATCCACTCGCCCATCTTTCATTCACGTATTCATTTGTTTATGTATTCATTCATGCATTCATTCATGCACCCATTGGATCATGCATCTGTTTATTCAGGCACTCATTTATTCATGCATTTTTCATTCACGCTTTCATTCGTTCACACATTCATTCATCCATGCACCCATGCATCCGTCTAATCACCAGACACCCAGCCCCTCCCATGGACTGGGAATGCAGTGATTGATGACATCTCCCCTCTGAGAGTGTCCTGGGCCAGCCCCTCCCTCCGGTGTAATCTACAGCAGACATGTATTTTATATCCACTACGTCTGGGTATTTGGGGTAGGTGCAAACTTCATGCATGGCTTTCTCTGCTTGTGTTTTTTTAGTGGAACAATATACCACGGACATCTTAATAGATGACTCTGGTTCCATGTGGTCATTTTCCACAGGCTGACAGCTGGGCTCCGGGCCAGGACTGGACAGGCGGAAACAGCAGTACCGTCCTTGTCCTGGAGGAGTCTAATGGAGGAAGGGACAGGATGAGGCCCCATCCGGCAGTCATGTTCTTTCTACAGAATTCCACTCCATGGAGCCCAGTGCACATCTCTTCAGAGCAAGACAATGGGTCAGTTTACGGGACTGTGGTGATAGTTGTAGCTCTTATCCCAGCCCACCGGGCTTGCTGTTGTGACCTGTGAGCATTCACCATCCCGTGACCCACACTGTAGACAATCCCTTGTGATCACAGGGTGTCCAGTGGTTAATTTTCAGAAGGAGATGGCCAGTCTTTTCTTCCTAGTCTCTGTTAGTCTGGTAGCTGTGCTGAAGCCTTCTCAGCATCACAGGCCTTCAGGGACAGACGGGCAGTGGCTGTGTAGGAGGAGCATTGGCCAGGAGTCGAACCCAGGTCTCCCGCATTGAAGACGAGGGTTCTACTGCAGATCTGATTGTTGCTGTGGTTGTTAAATGCTGTCAAGTTGGTTCTGGCTCATAGCGACCTGAAACCATTTCCAAAGAGTGGCTGGTGAGTTTGAACTGCTGACCTTGTGGTTCAAACCAACCTAAGCACCCTGATTTCCAGAGTAGAGAAGGTCCCACAAAAACAGCAGAAGCGAGGTGCGTGGTGGTGGTGGTGGGGTGGGTACTGCTGGCAAACCCTGGGCAGAGGCCCCCCTGGGAAGTAACACAGCTGAGTCACCCCCAGAGCCGTGAGAAAATAAATGCACAGAAGCTTCTGATTCATATTACCCTGGGCTCAGATTTTGGCTTCACCACTTATCTGCTGTGGGGCCTGAGCAAATTACTAGGGCCCTTAGCCTCAGTGTACCCATCTGTAATGTGGGGATAAGAGTGTCAGGCACCTGAGTCTAGGTAAACTTAAAACCAAATCCACTGTCATGAAATTAGTTCTGACTCGTAGCAACGCCGTAGGGTTTCCAAGGCTGTAAATCTTTACCAGAGCAGACGGCTTCATCTTTCTCCTGCAGAGGGTCTGTCTGGTGGGCTTAAACCACCAACCTTGTTGTTAGCAGTCCAGTGTTTACTCTACAGCACCACCCATCTGTAAAGCAGAGATAAAAAACCTTAGACCCCTGAGCCTCAGAGTGTGGTTTTAAGTGCTGTGGAGTTGTCTCTGACTTACAGCGACCCTGAATGGGGTTTCCGAGAAGCAGCTGGTGGGTTTGAACCACTGACCCTGCAGGTTGCAGCCCAGTGCTTATCCTAAAGCACCATACCAGGAGCCTCAGTGTACCCATCTGCAAAGTGGGAATAAGAATTGGGGCAGTGGGTTGGTAACAGCAAAGCAAAGTCGTTGGTTCAAACCCACCAGCCATTCCTCAAGTGAAAACACGAGACCATCTGCTCCTGTAAAGCTTTAGCCTTGGAAACGCTAGGGAGCAGTTCTAGTGGTCCTATGGGGGCGCACTCTGAGTGAGAATCCACTCACTGGCAGTGGGTGGAGCCTCAGTGTACCCATCTGAAAAGTGGGGTGCTGTGAGCATTCCGGAAAAGCAGGGGTCCATGGTCCTTGGCAGGGGCAGAGTGGAAACCCCATATACCAGGGTGCATTTCCAAGACAGACAGCGGCCCCGTGCCTGGGGCGGGGGAGGCCTGGGGGTCCCTCCCCCACGGAAGACTCTTCCATCTTCTGAGAGGATCCCGCTCACTTGTCTTCTCTGGGTCGGGCAGAGAAGAAACACTTGAAACCATATCCTCGGCTGGTTTGGGGTCACGGGATCAGACCCCTGAGCTTTCCCCCACCGTCAAAACCTCGGTCGGATTTGCTTGAAGTTTAGTTTCACATCATATGGCGGCACATTTGGAATGTTTTAAACGGAAATTGTAGAAAAAATGAAAAGTATTTTGGTCTCGGAACACAATACGGTCCTGGCAGGAAGCCACGGGGAGATCCAGCCGAGCCGGCGGGAAGCGTCCTTCTTGTCAATCTGGATTACTGTGGGCGCGTCAGGCCACGAAGACACTGTCCTTTGTAACTGTACGGCGCTCCGGTTTCACACTGGAGCGAACTTTCCGATCCCATTTCCTTAATTGTAAGCTCTGATTCTTCACTCCCTAGACGAGCCTGAACCCGGAGGAGGATGCTAATCTCCAGGTGAAGTTCTCCAGGCATTTGTAGCGGAAATGGAAATGTGTAGCCTGTTACCCTCAGCGCTTCCACAAAGGGACTAAGGCAACCCCCACCTCCCCCCTCAAACAAAACAAAACAAAACAAAACAAAAAACCCCTCATTTTTGTTGACTTGATTCTAACTTAGACCCTGCTGAGTAGAGAGAGCCACCCATAGGATTTCCAGGGATGTCGTGTTTTTTGTTTTTTTTACAGAAGCAGATCTGCTCATCTTTCTCCCACAGAGCGGCTGGTGGATTCGAACTGCTGAGCATTGGGGTGGCAGCTGGACTCTTAACCACTGCACTACTGGGACTCTTTCTCAAAAAACTTGTCAGGTGCCTGCCTTTGAGTCTGCACCCACTCATAGTGACTCATATACAAGGAAAGGAAGCACTGTAGGTCTTGCACTATTCTTGTTGTTGTGAAGTGCCATTGAGTCAATTCTGACCCATAGCGACCCTGTATAGGGTTTCCAAGGAGTAGCTGGTGAGCTTGAACCGCTGACCTTGCAGTTCAAATTGCTTTACAGTCTAGTGCATTAACCCACAGCGCCACACCAGGACTCCTTAGGGGTGTTAAATTTCAGCCCATTGTTACTGCCATTCTTGTCGTCTGGGCTCTTCCTCTTTTTCTCTGACCCTCTACTTTACCAAGCATGCTGTCTTTCTCCAGGGACTGGTCCCTCCTGATAATATGTCCCAAGTATGTGAGATGAAGTCTCAGCATCCTCACTTCTAAGGAGTGTTCTGGCTGCACTTCTTCCAAGACACATGTGTTCCTTCTTCGGAGAGTTCAGCGTATTTTCGGTCTTCTTCACCAACACCACAACTTAAGGCATCAATTTGTCTCAGGTCTTCCTTATTCACTCTCAGATTCTACACACATAAGAGGCGATTAAAAATACTGTGATTCGAGTCAGGCTCACCTTATTATTTTTTTTTTTATGTTTTATTGTGAATTATGTGATAGTTTACATGGGAGAACATTAGCTTTACATTCATCTTATTGTATATTGTCTCATTGCCATGGTTACAATCCCCTCCGTGCATTATCAACCAACCAAACGGTATACATTGCCCCTCTCCCTCTTTGTTTCTAAAGTCCCCAACACTTCCATCTCTCCACTGCCTCCATCTCAGGCATCACTGCTTCTCTGGGTAGGGTCCTGCTCTCTGCTCTTCTCCCTTGATGGTCCCAGGGACCTCCGCTCCTAGACTGAAAAGTTAATCACTCCCCTCCTTGCTACAAAACATCTACCTTTACATTTCCAACCCTCACAAGCAGTTTAAGGCAGTCTTTTGCTGCAGATTTTCCCAATACCGTATGTCATTGAATTCTTGATTCCTGCTTCTGTTGCTTCTCAAAGGGTTTAAGCCCAAATCAGACTCACTGTCAGGAGTTGGTTACAACCTACAGTAACCGTATAGGACAGAATAGCGCTGCTCCTTGGGACACCTGTGCAAATCTTTAGGAAGCAGACAGCCTCGTCTTTCTCCCAAGGAGTGGCTGGTGGGTTTGAACTAACAACCTTGCAGCTAACAACCCAATGTTTAGCCGACAGCCACCAGGACCCCTTCTCAAAGGACTTACTGTTGTTAAGTGCCATGGAGTTGGTTCTGATTCATACCAAGCCTCTATAATGTTTCTGAAGAGCAGCTGGTGGGTTTGAACTATTGATCTTGTGATTACCAGGCCAGTGCTGATCCTAATACCACATCGGCAGCTCCTGGAAGAATCAGAATTCGAGGCCAAGCTTATTACCCCAAGTCCTGTGTTTTAAGACCCTTGTCAGCACCTTTTCTGTGCTCCTCACAGATTCTGCGTGGTTAGCATCTAATAGAAGCATTTCACAGGGTTTGAAACTGAGAGTCAGGCAGGACTAGAATCAACTAGGTATTATGGGGGAATGTGGGAGGCATGGCTTTCTCTTAAACTGCTGCCATGCCTCAGTTTTTGGTTTGTTCATTTAAAAGCTTGATGATTTGTGTATTTGATTTTAACATTGCTATTTTTAAATTACAGAGCTCTGGTAGCATAGTAGGTATGAGTTGGGCTGCTAACTTCAAGATCAACTGTTCAAAACTACCAGCCATTCTGCAGGAGAAAGATGAGGCTTTTTGCTCCCATAAAGATTTACAGCCTTGGAAACCTATGCAGGGTCTCTATGAGTCAGAACCGACTCCATAGTACATAACCACCACCACCACCACCATTTAAAAACCGTGTGTAGTGCTGTGGGATAAAACACTGGACCTCAAGGTCAGATTGAACCAAAGGTTGGCAGTTCAAACTCACCAGCTGCACCTTGGAAACCCTACACTAGGTCACTATGAGTCAGAACTGACTCAACAGCCTTTAACGACAACAACATCATTTTAGAAGTATAGTTGGAGCAAAAGCTTATAGAACATAATCATTTTCCAGGCCACAATTTACACATTTTGTTTCGGACGTTGGTTACAGTTGGTTACAATATCAGGGAGCTCTTCCCTCATCCTCCTCCCTGGGATCCCCGTTTCCAATCCTCCTCCTTCCCTGCCCCTTTCTGCCCTCTGAGCTTTGCTTTGGGGTCAATGCTGGCCTTTTGGTCTCCCGTGGCTGATTGTTCTGAGGGGCAAGACCCGGTGTTGAGGTCCTGGCTGAAGATCACCTGTTCTTCTTCTTGAGCACTTGGCTAAGTCTACTGTCCATCAACTCCCCTGACTGGGTCCTCTCACTCCTGGACCACAGTACCGGAACCAGCTGTGCTCAGGTCAGCTCTGAGTCCTGGCACCCATGGGCAGTGTAAGCTGTGGCCTTCCAGAAGCAGATCACCAGGTCTTTCTTCTGCGGTGCCTCTGAGTGGGTTCAGACCACTAGACTATTGATTAGCGCCTGGGCACAAACCGTTTACACCACCCAGTAATTTCTTGGACCACTATAATGATGCTGTCATAGCAACTCGATGCACAAAAGACTGAAACACCGTCCGGTCCCAGGCCATCCTCGCAGTTGTGTCCACTGTGGCAGCCACGGTGCCAATCTATCCCATTGGGAGGGTCTTTCTCTTTTTCACTGACCCTCCACTTTACTGAGCGTAGTGTCCTTCTCCAGGAGTCCCTCCTGATGGCATGTCCAAGGTATGTCATTTGTTGATAAATGCTACACCATTCTTGTTGAGTTTGTAAATCATGTGATTGTCAGATTCAAAATGATCAATTCCAGTCCATTTCAGCTCACTGGTGCCTAGAATATCGATGTTTATGCGTTCCATTTCATTTTTGACAGTTTTCAATTTTCCTAGAATCATACTTTGTACATTCCATGTTTGGATTATTATTGGATGTTTACAGCTCTTCCTTCTCATTTTGAGTTGTGCCCCATCAGTAAATGAATGTCCCGAGAGCTTTATTCCATTAGTATCATCATGGTCAACTCTACTTTGAGGAGGCAGCTCTTCCCCAGTTGTATTTTGAGTATCTTCCAAGCTGAGGGGCTCATCTTCCGGCACTACATCTGACAATATTATGGTGTTCTTCATCATGTTTCAATATTCAGTATTCTGGTGCTATTGATATTGTCTTCATCTTCAGGCACTCTATCTGACAATGTTTCACTGCTATTCATAAGATAGTCCTTGGTTAAATATTCAGAAATAGTCTTTGTCTCCTTCCTCCTAGTCTGTCTATCTTGGGAAGTTCAGCTGAAACCTGTCCACCATGGTGAGTTTGTTGGTATTTAAAATACCAGTGGTATAGCTTCCAGAATCACAGCAACATACAAGCCACCACAGTATGACAAACTGACAGAATGAAAATGGGAGAAAGAAGTGGCTTCAAACCATTCCCCCCATAGCCCTTTCTCCTCTTCAGTTGGCTTTGATAATCCATTGCAATGGCCACACAGCCCTCAGACACCATATAGTTACGGGGTTTATTAGGAAAGGGAACACTCAGGGCACAATTGTTGCAGTCAGGATAGCCTCTCCTCGGCTGAGCCCACAGGCAGGCCTCTCTCTGTCTGGCCAGTGTTACAGAGCTCTTTCAGGGTTGCCGATAAGTGCCCACAGGACACATCATTCCACGGGAAGTCTCAGCCTGAAGGCCCTCGGCTATAGCTCTGTGGGTCAGCACACCTCGCTCCCTCATTTCAGTGCCTGGAAGGACAGCACTGTGTAAGCAAGCCTCCTGCCCAGCGTCACTCAGCTTAACTTGCTCCACGGACTGGGAAGCCCACTGCTCTGTCTGGTTATTGGTTCTGTTGCTGTCTGTTTGCCCCTCCCCCAGTGTTACAGCTTCCTGTGTCTGGGTCGAGGAGATTCAATGTGCAGGGCTCTCAGGGTCTGAAGGACACACTCCATCCAGTACTGACTCTTCCTTAATAGTGGTGAAAGCCCCCATTTCTGCTTCTCAGATGACTCATTTTATACATGTTAGAGTTCCAGATTTCTACAATCACAATGAACTCTGTTAACTACTCACAACTGAATCCTATAATCCTGTCAGCATCCTCTCCCACCTCCCCTTACTCAGACCCATCAGGGCAGAAATGTTTGGTGGGAATTAGAAAAACTGTGGGTAGAAGAGCCACGTGCAGTAACTCACTGCCCTGGAGAAGATGATGAGAAGCTGACACATTGTGAAGAATTGTAGCCAATGGTCTGAGACAATTTGTATCAAAAAATATTTAAAGGGGAACCTAAATTTCTGTCATCTCGAACACAATAAAATATTAACAAGGAAATGCAAGAGGCTACTGAAGTAAGTCTGCCGGCACTGAATATACGTGGGGACTTATCTCTGAGGGCTTTCAGGATGGAATGTTCGTCAGCCATGCCTTTCAACAACATTGCTGGGCACTGGGCCTCCACACAGCCTCTGGAGCTGGCCTGGGGGCAGAATCATCAGCATCTAGTGGGGGCAGCAGGCTGGTCGAAAACCATGAGCATCGTGGACTCATAACACTCTCCCAGGTCACAGAGGTGAATTTGGGGGATGGAGTGTGTCTGAGGGTCCCGTTGGCTCCTTCATGAAGCCTCCTGTCTTACTTCTGCTCCGAGATCAATAGCTTGGAACACCAGCAGTACATTGCTTTGAGGTTCTGCAGGCTGGGGGTCCAAGATCATGATATTGATCTTGTTGATTTCTGCTGAGACTCCACAAGGGACACTCTGTCCTTGCCTCAGTCCTGGCTTCTCGAAGTTCTTTGATATTTAATTCTTCATTTTAAATACCAGCAGGGTCATGCAGGGTGGATAGGTTTCAGTGGAGTTTCCAAACAAGACAGACTAGGAAGACTTTGGAATGTATAGTCACAGAAAACCTTATGAATAGCAATGGAACACTGTCAACACCAGAATACTGAATGTTGAAACATGATGAAGAGCACCAGAAGTTTGTCAGACATAGTGTTGGAAGATGAGTCCCTCAGGTTGGAAGACACTCAAAATACGACTGGGGAAGAGCTGCCTCCTTAAAGTAGAGTTGACTGTGAAGACACAGATGGGAGTAAAGCCTTTGAGACCTTCATTGGCTGATGGGGCACAACTCAAAATGAGGAGAAACAGCTGTAAACATCCATTAATGATCAGAACATGGAATGTAAGAGCTATGAGCTAGGAAAATTGGAAATTGTCGAAAGTGAAATGGGACGCATAAACATTGATAGCCTAGTGAGCTGAAATGGGCTAGCTCTGGCCATTATGAATCTGA
>NW_006408837.1:1758544-1760354 GCF_000296735.1 Chrysochloris asiatica | reverse complement strand
TTATCTACCTAATCACCTATATTTGTGTATCCATCATATTCATCCACCATATGTTCTATCTATCTATCTATCTATCTATTTATCTATCTATCTATCTATCTATCTATCTATTCTATCTATGAATCAGTCTATCATCTATCTATCTATCTATCTATCTATCTATCTATCTATCTATCCTCCATCTATCTATCTATCTATCTATCTATCTATCTATCTATCTATCTATCTATTCTATCTATGTATCTATCTACGAATCAATCTATCATCTATCTATTCTATCTATCTATCTATTCTATCTATGTATCTATCTATGAATCAATGTATCATCTATTATCTATCTATCTATCTATCATCTATTCTATGTATCTTTCTACAAATCTATCTATCATCTATCTATCATCTATCTATCTATCTATCTATCTATCTATCTATCTATCTATCTATCTATCTCTCTATCCATCCATCCACCCACCCACCGATCCATCCATCTATCTATCTATCTATCTATCTATCTATCTATCTATCTATCTATCTATCTATTCTATTCTATCTATGTATCTATCTACGAATCAGTCTATCATCTATCTATTCTATCTATCTATCTATCTATCTATCTATCTATCTATCTATCTATCTATCGGTGTATCTATCTGGAGTCCTGGTGTGGCACTGTGGGTTAATGTGCTGAACTGAAAAGTTGGTTTGAACCACAAGTTTGCAGGAAGTTCAAACTCACCAGCCACTCCTTGGAAACCCTATACAGGATCGCTAAAGGTCAGAACCTTCTTGGCGGCAGTTTCCAACAACAACAATATATCTGTCTGTCTATCTGTCTTTCTGTCTCTCCATCCATCTATCTGTCCATCACCTGTGCATCTATCTATGGTGCTCTGGCAGCTCTGGGAGGGAATCAGGGCAGAGATGACAACCCTGTTTTGTAGGGGAGGCATGACACCTCACAGAGGGAAGCAGTGAGAATGAAATCCCCCCACTTCTGAGTGAGCATGACAGAGGGAAGTGGGAACGGGAGCCCTTCCTGCCTGTGGCCACGGTGACCAGGACAGTGACTCGGAGGGGGGAGTGGACAGTGCGGAGGGTCTGCCCCACCTGAACGTCAGCCAGGTGCAAACATGGTGCCACAAGGACTTTCCACAGACCACCATCTCCTCGCCAGCCCCTTCCCTTTGATGAGCCAGGCACCCCTGCATGGAGCACTGCCTCAGATTCAAGTCACTGCCACAGGTCCCAGGGATGGTCCCCTTCACAGGGGTCACTGCCACTGCAGTCCCATGGACCTGGACTCACAGTGACCCCATGTCCAGCAGACTGAGATCAGCTGCATCCCCAAATCCATCGTGACCATTGGATGTACACTAGCGGACTTTTCAGAAGTCCAGGTCTCCCCAGCTATCCCCAAACAAAGTGTTCTTAGGAACCCTTTCATAAAACAAAATGGCATAGAGTGAAGAAATGATTACCAGAAATTTTAAGCATTCCCAAACCTGGTGTGGCACTGTAGGATAAGCACTAGACCATAAGGTCAGTTTGAACGGCAAGGTCAGTGGTTCAAATCCACAAACCACTTCTCAGAAACCTATACATGATCAATATAAGTCAAAGCTGACTTCAGCACTTAACAACAACAACAACAACAAAAACGTAGACCATCAATGCGAAAGCTGGACAGTGAATAAGGAAGTTGTCAGGTGAAATCGAGTCGGAACCGACTCATAGCGACCCCATGCACAGCAGAACGAAACAATGTCTGATCCTGGGCCAACCTCACTACCGCTGCCACACCTGAGTCCAT
>NW_006408837.1:1754661-1757594 GCF_000296735.1 Chrysochloris asiatica | reverse complement strand
GAGACTTGTCCAGCGTCCTAGCAACACACAAGCTGCCCCTGATACTGCGGCTGCACGTGAGGTGCGTTGGCCAGGAGTCCTGGACCCTGGTCTTGGCGTAGAAATGGAGAACCCCACCGTAGAGTCACTGAGCCCTCTGTTGTCTGAGACATGCTGATTCGGACCTGGCCATCCTCTAGGACTGGGCAGAGCTGCCCCATCGGGCTTCTAAGGCAGATCTCCAGGTCTTTCTGCCGTGGAGCTTCTGGGTGGGATTGAACTGCCGACCTTTCGGTTAGCAGCTAAGCAGTTAACTGTTACATCACCAGGCCTCCTTGGAAATCCAGCAGTCCATCATCAACCCTCTTTATTCTGGGTCTTCTGCCCCCACCTTCATCTGACAGAGTGGGTCCCACTTTCCCAGTGTTCTCGCAGGAGCCGGAAGCCCCCTGCATTAGGAGACCCAGCACTCACCAGGACATGCCTCCTCCAGAGCTCTACCTGCCCTCGACGCCCAGATCCAGACTCTCTTGGACCAGCCAGCACCTCCTCCCTGCCCTCCTGGTTTCCACGCTCCCATCTGGAGTGGTTGTTTCCATCACCCCTCCCTGATCTCTGCCTCCCACACACCACTCCCCAGTGGTGGCCAGCACTTATTCAATTGTTGTGTCAACATAATGGTCATTTCACTGCCCTTTTTGCCCTCAAACCATTGTCCACACGGGTTCCTGCTTCCACAGCCCCCCCTGCTGCTGTAATTTCTGGCCGTTGCTACGTGCTCCACATCACCTCCTCCGAGCAGCCCTCCTTGGTTTCCATGCTGGGTCAGGGGCCACCCCTGTATCCCGGTACCCCTGGGGTGCCCGGCCACCTCCCTGCTTCTTGTGTGGTCAACGATATGACCATTCCCATGTTTACAGCCCCTGAGTGATTGTCCCCATGTCTCGGGGGTGGCGTGCTCCCAGCAGGGGAGCAAGACACCCCACTCCTTCTATGTCCTTGCTGGGTGCCCACTGGGTCGACAAATTGCCTGCTGACCAAGGCCGACACCTGTCCAACTGCCCTTCATTAATAAGTGGGCATCTCACGGGTCCCCAGAGGCCTCTTCATGGCCCCGTTTTCAGGGTCATCAGGTCTCTGGAGAATGTGGTTGAGGGCGGCTGCCAACAACAGGGCTCATTGTCCTGACTACAGCAGACAGAGTGGTCCAGGCCCATCTGGACAGGACAGGGGCATGACCCCACCACTCCTGAGGGGTCCTCCTGAGACCCCGGGAGCAGCCAGGCTGTGAGGCGGGTGTACAGATGGCCAGCCCTGTAGTGTCCTGTTGTGGGTCACAGGGGCAGCCTCGTCTCTTCCCACTGTCTCCCCGGACACACGTGAACCCAATGGAACACAGGCCTATGGCCAGCCCTGTAGTGTCCTGTTGTGGGTCACAGGGGCAGCCTCGTCTCTTCCCACTGTCTCCCCGCCTGCCTCATGAGGAGTTTCCTCCTAGCATCCTCATAGCCAAGCCTGGCCACATCTCCACAAATCAGCTCACCACTCCATCTCTGGACACAGACCGAGCCCAGTCCCTGAGTTCCACCTGCCAGGGCCACTAGGAGCCTCCAGAGATGTGGTCCCTCAGATGTCGGCCCCCCACCCTGCCCCAGACACCCTACTCATCATCACCTGTACCAGAATGAGAACCAGCTATTGCCAAGTTGCCTACAATTCATGGCAGCCTGAGTATGTCAGAGGAGAGCTGTGCTCCACAGGGTTTTCACGGCTGGTGTTTTCTAAGTAGGTCACCAGGCCTTTTTTCCAAGGCACCTCTGGATGGATCCCAATGTATGATTTTGCAGCAGCCAGAGATGTCCTGGACATAATAACAGTCACTGATCTTAACAATGGGGTTGTTGGTAGGTGCCATCAAATCAGTTCTGACTCACAGCAACCTGATGTACAGCAGAACAAAACACTATCCCCTCCTGCATCATCCTCAAAATTGTTACATTTCAGCCCATTGTTGCTGCTACCGTGTCAATCCATTTCATTGAGGGTCTTTCTCTTTTATCGCTGACCTATGTTTCCAAGCATGATGTCTTTCTCCAGGGACTGGTTTCTCCTGATAACATGTCTAAAGTAGATCAGATGAACGTCTAATAGAGCATTCTGGTTGTACTTCCTCCAAGACAGATTGGTGTGTTCTTCTAGTAGTCCATCATACGTTCACTATTCTTCCCCCAAGCCACAATTCAAATGCATCCGTTCTTCTTCAGGCTTTCTTATCTATTGTCCCAGACTTTGTATACATATGAGAGGTTAGAAACTACTATGGCTCGTGTCCACTGTACCTAAGTATTCAAACAGATGTCTTTGTCTTTTTTTCTTTTTTAGCACTTGAAAGAGGTCTTTTGCAGCAGATTTGCCCAATGTGATACGTCATTTGCTTCCCCGACTGTTGCTTCCATGGATGTTGGTTATGGATCCAAGTAAAAAGAAATCCTTGACAACTTCAATCTTTTCTCAATTTATCATGATGAACATATGATTGTAACGGTAGGTCCAGACAACCATAACTAAGCATCCATGAGTGCTTGCTGAAAGCCATCACCTGTTGAATAGTCAGCAGACTCATTGGACCTCTCAGCCCCTCTACAGGGTGGATATGTCCCCATTTCAGGCCCAGTAGTGACAGAGAGACCCTGAAATCCAAGAGCCGCCGGCAGGTTGGGACCAGAACATGACAAAGCCCTTTGCTGGGAAGACCATTTCTTGATAAGAAAGGTCGTGCTAATAGGGACACTCAGCTGCTAACCAAAAGGTTGAAGATTTGAGTCGTCCCAGAGGTGCCTCAGAAGACAGGCCTGGTGATCTACGTCCAAAAACCGGCCACAGGAAACCCAGTGGAACACAGGTCTACTATGACACATATGAACCCAGTGGAACACAGGTCTACTCTGACACAC
>NW_006408837.1:1751646-1754561 GCF_000296735.1 Chrysochloris asiatica | reverse complement strand
CAGCCAAAACAAGGCCAGGGGCAGACTATGGAACAGACCGCCAATTGGTCATGTGGAAGTTCAGGCTGAAGCTGAAGAAAATTAAAACAAGTCCACGAGAGCAAAAATATGACCTTGAACATGTCCCACCTGAATTTAGAGATCATCTCAAGAACATATTTGATGCATTAAACACTAAAAAACCAAAGACCAGCAGAGTTGTAGGATGACATCAAGAACATCATACAGGAAGAAATCAAAAGATTATTAAGAAGACAGGGTCGAAAGAAAAGACCAAAATGGATGTCAGAAGAGACTGCTACTTTCCTTCTCTGAGGACGCTGTGGTCACATGAATGAGGGTGACATGCTAGGGTGTGTGGGTATCAGGCTTGGGGAGCTGTGGTCCTGGGGGTACCTCAGGGAACAGAGACACCACCAGCTCCTCGTTTGCCCTCTCTGTTTTGTTGTTACAGGTCACACATTTCCATCTTGCCTCAGCCATCATGCTTGGGAGTCTCTGTTCAGCATCTCAACCTGACCTGTGTCTAATTGACCCTAGGAAGATAATTCCATTCCTAAGCATCTAAAACATGAAATCATCTATGAACTCTCTATATGAGGCCAGACAGAGAACAGCAACTCAAAAGCGTTCATCCGGAAGCTCAGAGAGCGGTGAGTGGATGGTGTGAATGGTTGCCCTTTTTGAAGAATGTCTTCAATGTCACTAAATTGTTCCTGTGGAAACTGTTGATGGATGGGTATTCTGCTTTGAAAATTCTCAACAATCAGAAAGTAAATACAATTTTAGAATAAAGTGATCATTCAAACAATTAAATCATAAATGTATATTGAACCTTGTTGAATTCTGTCTGAGACCCTATTAAAGTGACCAAGAGTCCCAAGGTGATGCAGTTAATGCACTGGGCTGCTCACCAAAAGGTTGGTTCTCCCAGAGGTGCATTGGAAGAAAGATCTGGTTATCTAGGTTGGAGGGTCAGTCCTCCCAGCAGTGCATTGGAAGAAAGTCCTGTTATTTACTTGTGGAAATCAGTCACTGAAACACTTCTAGAGCACAATTCTACTCTGACACACATAAGATTACCATGGGCTGAAATTGACTTGATGGCAAATAGTTACTGTGTACAATGACCAAACACTCCACCCCTTCTCCTTTCATCTCTCTTGTTGGTGTTATTAGGTGTCGTTGAGTTGATACTGACTCATAGCCACCCTGTGCGCAACAGAACAAAACACCGCCTGGTCCTCTGCCAACCTCACAATCGTTACTACGCCTGAGCCCATTGCTGCCACCACTGTGCTGATCCATCTCGCTGGGGCTCTTCCTCTTTTTCTCCAACCCTCCACTTTACCAAACATGATTTCCTTCTCCAGGGACTGGTCCCTCCTGACAATATGTCCGAAGTATGAGAAATGAAGTCTGGCCATGTGGCATTATTTATTATTAAAGTTTTGAACGGAAAACTTACTGTGCATTTCTGGGATAAATGAAAATGACTGTTAGATTTGATTTGCCAGTCTTTTAGTTAAAACTTTTCTTTTTCCATCCAAGTTTATAGCTGAGGTTGGTCTCACATTTTGTTTTCATTAACTGTCATTTTGCTTTGGGCATTAAGTTGTATTCCTCTCAGAAAATAAGTCAAATGGTTTCTTATCCCCCACCCCACCCCTGCCCCCGCCACTTATTCTTTGAAGAAGTGTCCTTTTTAGAAGAATTATCTGCTTCTTGAAGGATTGGCAATTCTTGCTGTAATACTATCTGGGTTTGCTGCCTTTTTTTTTGTTTTGCTTGAAGCTATAAAATTTTGCTAATCAACTTGATTTCTTTATTGCTTATTGGTTTGTTCATGCCTTAAATTTTAACTCAAATTTGTTTTGGTAATTAATCTTCTCTCAAGAAAATGTCCATTTCGTTTTATTATGTAAATTTACCTATTGTATAAAGTGTATTGGCACAAAATTGATCACAATAGCACGTTTGTAATTTCTAGATCTCTGTTGTATTGTTTGGAGCTCTGGTAGTGTAGTGGTTATGAATTGGGCTGCTAACCTCAAAGTCGGCAGTTCAAAACTACCAGCCGTTCTGTGGGAGAAAGATGAGGCTTTCTGCTCCCATAAAGATTTACAGCCTCGGAAACCCTGTGCAGGGTCGCTATGAGTCAGAACCGACTCCATGGTACTTAACAACAACAACATTGTATTGTTACGTTATTTTCTTCATTCCTTATGCTGTTTATTTATAGCTTTAGTTTTGTTCAGTATTGTCAGGAATTTTCCTATTTTATTTTCTTAAAGAAAAAAATCCCAATTTTGTTGCTCTTTTCTATTATTCTTTATTTTCTATTTAATCAATTTCTTCTGATATCTTTACTTGTGTTCTATATTCTTTCAGGTTATTATAATTATCCTTCTTGTTCATTAGGATGTCACTTATTTATCTTCAAGTGTTATTGTTTTGTAACAAACACATTTTGTTGTTGTTATTTTGTGCCTTCGAGTTAGCCCCAACTCATAGCAAACAAGAGAAGTTGGTGGGTTTGAACTGCTGACCTTGTGGTTAGCAGCCCAGTGCATATTCTACAGCATCACACCATGGCTCAATAAACACAGAGTCTAAATATATTCCTAAAACCAACTACACTGCATCCCAGAAAACAAATATATAACCATTTCTTTTGATAGTATTGCTTTTCTATCATCCATCCATCCATCCATATCTATCTGTCATCTCTTGATCTGTCTATCTAGCGATCTAGCTATCATCTATTTCTCTATCTACCTGTTTCTCTATCATCTATCTATACCTGTGTAACTGTTGTCTCCATCCCCAATAGGGTACTATTACCACCAAGTCACCACTTGTCTGGCAATTTGTCTAACCATGGTGGCTAGCTTGTTGCTGGGATTCTAGAAGCT
>NW_006408837.1:1749941-1751546 GCF_000296735.1 Chrysochloris asiatica | reverse complement strand
CTGACACACATGAACCCAGTGGAACACAGATCTACTCTGACATACATGACACACATGAGTTGGGATTGACAATGACGGGTTTCCATGCCCTCATCTGTCTGTCTGTCATGCTGTGGTGGCTTGTGTGTTGCTGTGATGATGAGAGTGATACTGGAAACACCAGCTGGTCCCCCATGGTGGGCAGGTATCAAAGGAGCCTCCAGAATAAAACAGAGTAGGAAGAAAGGCCTGGTGATCTGTTTCCAACAAGCAGACAATGAAAACCCTGTGGAACACAACAAATACTATTCACAATCTTCACTCTCTTACTTAGGACACATCACCAGAAGGAACCAATCGCTGGAGAAGGAGGTCGTGCTCCATTTAGTGGAGGGCCAGGAAGTCAAGGGAAACCCACCATGAAATGGGATAACAACAATGGACTCAAACTTAGCAACAACTGTGTGAGTAAGGATCCGGGGTAGGCAGTGCTTTGTTCTGTTGGACACAGGGTCACTGCAAATCAGAGTTAAATCAATAGAAACTAGAAACAAGAATGGAATCAGTTACCTTTTGGTTAACATCCCCACTGGGGACACATGGACGAGGCCAGGAAGCAGTTTCTGCCCAAAGCTCCCGAGAGAGGCTGGGGACTGATTCTTCTGTGATGTTCCCACAGAATGCTCGAGGCGGCTACAGACCCTGCCAAGGACCTTCCTAACATGACCTCTGGGGGTGGGAGCTCAATCCTTCATCCCGAACTTGTCCAACCAGACCCACTCAGAGGAGTCCACAATGGACGTGCTAATGTCGTGAGAAACCAGCACCCCTCAGCACTGCACAGGATCCTGGGCAAACCCCAGCATATCGATGGCCACAGGGAAGCCCTATTTCCGAATTAGATCCAAAAAGTTCAGAGACATCTGGCAGCCCTGCTGACTCCAGAAGAGCTGCTAATTAAGACATCTCTTGTCTCAGCTCCCTAGGCCCTTGCTCTGTTGCTTACTTGGTTACAGCAGCAGCGGATCAGGTGTTGCCCCTTGGGGGCCGTGTGGGGACAGAGGACAGACTGCTATCTGATTTCTGGGGCAGGCCCAGGACAGGGACAGTAGCCAGAAACCACAGCAATCATGAAACCTTGCTGCAAGGACACCTGTCCACAGGAAGCACTGGTGTGGACACGGCCAGGCCTTCACTCAGCATAGCATCCACAGCCAGTCCTCTCTGCACCTTCCAGCTGTGGTGGTCACCAAACAGTCACGGATCGTCCAGTGACTCTGAATGGCCCCTCCAGGTCAGGGGACTTTGCCTGTATACACAAGGAGCCTGGTATAGGACAGAGCTGTGTTGGACACATTGCTACTGGAGGTTTAGACAGGAATTCTGAAATTGACTACTGATGTCACTGACATCTCTTCCCCCTTTGTCCTCCTTCTCAGATCATCATCACCACCATTATCAATATCACCCTCAACATTGTCATCATCACTATCACCAGCCCCCCCCACCATCACCACCATTATCAGTATCACCATCACCATCATCATCATCACCACCATCATCATCACCATCACCATCATCACCACCATCATCACCATCATCACCATCACCATCATCACCATCATC
>NW_006408837.1:1745329-1749841 GCF_000296735.1 Chrysochloris asiatica | reverse complement strand
ATCACCATCATCATCACCATCATCACCACCACCATCATCACCATCATCACCACCACCATATCACCATCTCCACCATCACCAGCCCCACCACCACCATCACCAGCATTACCAATATCACCATAACCATCATCATTATCACCACCATCATCATCATCATCTCACCATCATCATCATCACCACCACCATCATTACCATCAGCAGCAGCAGCAGCAGCATCACCATCATATCATCATCAGCGCCATCACCATCATCATCACCACCACTATCATCATCATCATCAACATCATCATATCATCATCACCATCATCACCATCATCATCACCACCACTATCATCATCATCAACATCATCATCACCATCATCACCATCATCATCATCATCACCATCATTATCATCAAATCACCACCATCATCACCATCATCATCATCATCATCATCACCATCATCACCATCACCACCACCATCATCATCACCATCACTACCATCATCTCCATCACCATCATCATCACCACCATTATCATCTCCATTTCAATATCACCATCATCACCATCACCACCACCATCATCATCATCGCAACACTGCCACCAGTGTTGTCAGTTTATTATTGCAGCCACTGTGTGAACCCATTTTATTGAGAGCCTTTTTCTTATGATTCAAATACAATTGTAACAATACATCAACAGGGACCTGCCAGCATTTTAAGCTGAATTCAGAAGACAACGTGGATTGAGGGGTATCATTGCTGTCAGATGGCTCTTGGCTGAAAGCAGAGAATATTGGAAAGTTGTTTACCTGTGTGTTTATTGGCTAAGAAAAGGCATTGAATGTGTAGATCATAATAATCTATGAATACTATTGCAAAGAATGGGAATTCCAGAATGCTTAATTGTGCTCATGAAGAACCTGTACATAGACCAAGAGGCTGCCATTCAAACAGAACAAGGGGATATTGAGCGATTTAAAATCAGGTGTGGATCAAGGCTGTATCCTTTCACCATACTTGCTCATTCTGTAAGTAAATTTTCTGAGAAGCTGAGCTACATGAAGAAGAGTATGACATCAGGATTGGAGGAAGGCTCATTAATGATCTGCATGATGCAAAGTCCTGGTGTGGAGCTGTAGGGTAAGCACTGAACTGTTAACCACAAGGTCGGAAGTTCAAACCCACCAGCCACTCTTGGGAAACATTATCAGGGTTGCTATGAGTCAGAACCAACTTGATGGTACTTATCAACGACAACAATGCAGATGATACAATCTTGCTTGTGAAATTGAAAAGAACTTGAAGCATTTACTGATGAAGATCAAAGAATGCAAGCTTTAGTATGGATTACCCTAAAGAAAAACAACAACAAAAAGAAAAAAACAAACAAACAAAGTCCTCATATGAAGCATTGTTGTTATGTGTTATGGAGTTGGTTACGACTCATAGCGACCCTGTACAGGGTTTCTGAGGCTGTAAATCTTTACAGGAGCAGAAAGCTTCATCTTTCTCCCGCGCAACAGCTGGTAGTTTCAAACTGCTGACTTTGCAGTTCACAGCCCGATTCGTAACCACTACATATAAAGCATACACAGTAAAATTGAAAAGGAATTTGAGGGAACTTCAAAAAATTTGTAGAAAAATTGCATTATCTTTTAATTCTGTCTTTCCATGAACTTTTTAAAGACACCTCATATCACGACTAAAGTAAAGAGAATACATACACTGAAACATAAAGGGCCCACATGATAGAATTGTTGACATATTTAAGCTTTTCTTGGCCTCTGAGCTTCCTAGCGGCCAAGGAGAAAGTAAACCAGGTTGACAGTCCTCATGATGATGGGAATGGGAGAAGCATATCCTATCCTCTAGATAAAGCTCTGCCAAGCTTTTCCAGGTTTTAGAATGGAGCTGCTCTCGGAGGGAGGGGGTGTATAAACCATGAATGGGATGTGAATGCATCAATGGCACCCCCAACAGTGTGGCTGGAGACTTGTTTCCCACCAAATTTCAATGAGAGGTCCACTTCAGAATCAGCTGTAAGCAGCATTTCCAAGCTCAAGTGGAAATCGGTGCTTTACTGAATTGCCTCTCCATTTGGTATCACATGGCATGAATTATAGCAGCCGAATGGGCCACGCAGCAATCTCTGCTTTCCACATGAACTGGTCAGCTCTGAGTTGGGCGCTGGCCTCCTGTGGCATTGCCGTGAGCAGGTCGTGAGCCTCGGAAACGCTTTTGACAGGAGCCATTGTGTGGAGCAGCCCAAACAACTGCTCTAAACAGAACTATTCACATGGCAATAATCGGAGGCCAGCCGCTGGACCTGCTGATGGTGCGATTTTCACGTGGATGATGGGGCTTGCCAGGATATTGGGGTCGCAGCAACACAACCAACAGTGTCTCCAGAAAGAGGGGAGGGGGCTCCCAATATGCCTGGGAGCCTGGGTGATGAGGCTCGGGGCTCCTGGGGAAGAAAAGGTTGCTAGTCTGGAAGTCCCACTGAAACCTGTTTGGCACCACAGCCAAACACCAGCCTCCACAGTCAGAGGGTGGTGGCTATACATGAAGTTCTTTGTACGGGTATTGAACCCAGGTTTCCCGGGTGGAGGCAAGAATCCCACTGCAGAGCCGGCGCTGCAGTCTTCTGTGCAGTCTTCATTCTTTAGCGAATAAAGCACATGATGGTGTGTGTTGTTGTTGTTGAGCACTGTGGAGTCTGCTCCAACTCACAGTGACCCTGTGCTGGGTTTCCAAGGAGCAATGTTTTTGTCTTGCACAGAAAACTACGCTGAGGGTTGCTGTCCTGGGCCATGTAGTCCCTGCTTTGCTCAGGAACAAGGCTGCATTCTTCAAGTGGGAGACAGGCAGTGGCTCAGGGAGGGGCCCCGAGTCTGCCCTGAGTTTGAGGTGTAATAGTTGGTCCCCCTAAGTGGGTCTTCCACTCCACCCCCCAACTGCAGCTGTGGGGGGAGGAGACCATGTCCTTTCCTCAGGAATTCTCCAGAAGCTCCTATAGCAAGCCAGCCATGAGCTGGATGGTTCTGGTGAAGCTGGCAGAGGGGCAAAGGCCTGAAGCTCTGGGTGGCAGGGTCTCTTCCCTGGTGAAGAATAGAAGTGCATGTACACTCAGTTCACCTGCATTGAGCACTGCTGTATGTCAGGTACCAGTGAAGTGGCCCAGCCTCAAAGGCCGTTGCTGTTCTGCTGGATGCTGACCAGGCTACCTAACTGGTGACCATACAGGGGAAGGGAGGGGCTGATCCTGGAGGAGGGGCTGTTCTACCCACCTTCACTCTACCTGAACCCACTGGGCTTTGTGAAAGGGACAGAGAGCAGGCAGGGTCTGGGGAGCAGAAGGGTGCCCGTGAAGGGAATAGCCCAGGAAGTAGTGCTGTGTGTGGTTAGAATGAAAGGGTGTGTGCACATGGACGTACATGTGCATTCATGTGTGTAAGCACCCGTGTATGTGTGCAGCGTGTGCATCTGCACACACATGTATAGATATGTGTACATGTGTGTTGTGTGTGCATGTACATGGATGTGTGGGTATGTGTTCATGTGCATGCTTCTGTGTGGTGTTTTCATGCATGCACATACATCTGCATATGTGAACATTGTGTTTTTGTGTCCTTTTGCATGTATATGTACATATGTGCATGTGTTTGTGCATGCATTGTAGGCGTGCATTTTGTATATGTGCATGCATGTGTGTATACATTTATGTGTAATGCATACACATATGAGCATGTGTGTGTTGCACCAGGTGTGCATGTATATGTGCACACATTTATGTATGAATGTGTGCACATGGTTGTGCATGTGTGTTTTGCATGTGCACACATGTGTGTGTGTGCTTGTATGCGGCCATTGCATCCATGTGAACATATTGCATGTGTGTGCATATTTGTACATGTTTCACATCTGTACTTGCACACATGTGTGTTTTGTGTTCATATGTGTGGTGTTTGTGTTGCATGCATTTGTGCATGTGTACATGTGTGTGCTGTGTATATGTATGCATGTTTATCTTAGTTCTTCATTGTCACTGCAACAGAAATACCACGTTTATTTTCTCACAGTAGCAGAGGCTAGAATTTCTAGTTCCAGGCACATTTCTAGGGGGGGTTTCTGTCTCTATTCTTTCTCTCTTGCTCTTTCTGGGCCCTGGGGGATGGACTGGGTCTCCTTTGAGCCTCTGTTCCCCCATTCCTGGGTGGTCTCCATGCAACATGTACCCTAACCCTCCATTAGAGCTCAATCTGCTCTTTTGTATCTCAGAATAGCTGGATTTAAGATACGCCCTACCCTAGTCCTATATTCAATAACCTCATATGCATGTGAAAGCTGGACAGTGAATAAGGAAGACCGTAGAAGAATTGGTACTTGGTGTTGGAGGAGAATATTGAAAGTACCATGGACTGCCAAAAGAACCAATAGATCCGTTATGGAAGACGTGCAGCCAGAGTGCTCCTTGGAGGCCAAGATGGCCAAACTTTGTCTCTCATACTTTGGACATATTGTCAGGAGG
>NW_006408837.1:1742976-1745194 GCF_000296735.1 Chrysochloris asiatica | reverse complement strand
CAACAGTAGTGAGGTTGGCCCAGGATAGGGCAGTGTTTCGTTCTGTTGTGCATAAGGTCACTATGAGTCGGTACCTACTCGATGGCACCTAACAACAACAACAACAACCCTAGTCCTGCCTCCATAACATCACAGAGAAAACTGATTCCCTAATGGGCTCCTATCCATGGGTATCACTCACTGCCATCAAGTGGATTCTAACTGACAGTGGCCCTGTAGGACAGTGTACAACTGCCCCTGGGTTTCCAGACTGTAAACTTTCAGGGGAGCAGACAGGCTCAGGTTTCTCCAGTAGGAGGGTGAGGGGTGACTTTGAACTGTTTCCTTAGAAGCCCAGAGCTCCTTAACCTTAGGTATTTGCTATTTATTGTTAAGGGCCGTTGAGTCAGTTCCAACTTATATAAGGTTTCTGAGGAGCAGCTGGTGAGTTTGAACCATCAAACTTGCAATTCAAATGAGGGGTTAGGATTTACACATACTAGGGGAAGGAGGCCCAATTAAATCCATAGCAATGTTTATGTATGTGTGTGTCTCTGTGTGCCTACATGTATGCGTATATGTGGGTGCATGTGCTGTGTGTGTGTGTGTGTGTGTGTGCATATGTGTGGAGTCCTGGTGTGGCGCTGTAAGACAAGCACTGATCTACAAGGTGGGTTTGAACTGCAAGGTTCAAATGCACCAGCCACTCCTTGGAAATCCTATACAGGGTCGCTATGAATTAGAACTGACTCCATAGCACTTAACAACAACTGCATGCATATTTATATGCATAAGTATGTGTGCATGTACGATGGTGAGTCAAAAATTATCTACACTCTGTCTGTAGAATTTATTTTAATCAACATTTTGTTGTTGTTGTTGTTAGGTGCTAGCGACTCAGTACTTACACACAGCACAATAGAATAAAACACTGCCCGGTCCCGTGCCAACCTCATAGTCATTGCTACACCTGAGCCTATTACTGATGCTACTTTGCCATCTATCTTACTGGAGGGTCTTCCTTTTTTCTCTATCAAACATGATATCCTATTTGTACCAAAAGGAAATGGTTGATGTTTAATCATTTCAAGAGGTAGCATATGATCAAGAGAAACTGATCCTGAAGGAAGAAGTCCAAGGTTCATTGACAGAATTGGCAAAGAACAAGGCACTGGTAATTGATGAAATTAAAATTGAAATCTTTCAACGAAGTGAGGTGGCGCTGAAAACACTCACTCATTTATACCAAGAAATTTGCAAGATAGCTACCTGGCCAACTGATTGGAAGAGATCCACATTTGTGTCCATTCCAAAGAGAGGTGATCCAACAGAATGTGGAAATCATCACACTATAATATCATTACTACCCCAAGCTAGTAAAGTTTTACTAAAGGTAATACAGAAATGGCTGCAAGCATACATTGACAGAGAACTTCTAGAGGTTCAAGCCAGATTCAGAAGAGTATCTGGAACAAGGGATATTACTGCTGATATTTGGTGGATCTTGGCTGAAAGCAGAGAATACCAACAAGATGTTTACCTGTGCTTTTTTAACTACACAAAGGCTTTGAATTGTGTGGATCATGACAAGCTATGGACAACCTTGTGGTGAATGAGTATTTCCGAACACATAATTGTTCTCATGAGGAATCTGTACATAGATCAAAAGGCAGTTGTTTTAACAGAACAAGGGAACACTGAATGGTTTTAAATTAGGAAAGGTGTGTGCCAGAGTTGAACTCTTTCACCATAGTTATTCAACCTGTATGCTGAGCAAATACTCTGAGAATCCGGGTTCTATGAAGAAAAATGTGGCATCAGGATTGGAGGAAGACTCATTAACAACCTGCGATATGCAGATGATACAACCTTGCTTGCTGAAAGTGAAGAAGATTTAAAATATTTACAGATGAAAATCAAAGAGCATAGTCTTTGGTATGGATTACATTTCAGTGCAAAGAAAACAGAAATCCTCACTACTGGACCAATAAACAACATTCTTATCAATGGAGAAAAATTTGAAGTTGTCAAAAACGTCATTTCACTTGGATCAACAATCAACACTCATGGAAACAACAGTAAAGAAATTTGCATTGGTCAAATCTGCTGCACAAGACCTCTTGAAAGTGTTGAAGAGCAAAGATGTCAGCTTGAGGACTAAGGTGCACGTAACCCAAGCCATGGTATTTTCAATAACTTCATATGTGTGGGAAATCTGTATAGTGAATAAGAAAGATCG
>NW_006408837.1:1718304-1724105 GCF_000296735.1 Chrysochloris asiatica | reverse complement strand
GCCTGACCCAAGCCATGATATTTTCAATAACCTCATATAGATGTGAAAGCTGGACAGTGAATAAGGAAGACCGTAGAAGAATTAATGCTTTTGAGTTAAGGTGTTGGAGGAGACTATTGAAAGTGCCATGGGCTGCCAAAAGAACCAATAGATCCATTTTGGAAGAAGTGCAGAGTTCTCCTTAGAGGCCAAGATGACCAAACTTCGTCTCTCATAATTTGGACATATTGTCAGGAGGGACGAGTCGCTGGAGAAGGATATCATGTTTGGTAAGGTGGAGAGTCAAAGGAAAAGAGGAAGACCCCCAACGAGATGAATTGGCCAAGTGGCAGCATCGATGAACTCAAGAGTGGCAACAGTAGTGAGGTTAGCCCAGGATCAGGCAGTGTTTCGTTCTGCTGTGAATAAGGTCGCTATGGGTCGGTACCAACTCAATGGCACCTAACAATGACAACATGAAGCTTTTCCACTTTCTATTTTCACAGATGTAGTCAATTTGATTTCTGTGTGTTTCATCTGTTAAGATCCATGTGTATAGTTATCTCTTATATTGTTTTTAAAAAGGTATTTGCAATGAAGAAGTCATTGGTCTTGTAAAATTCTATCATGTGATCTCCAGCAATATTTCTATTGTCAAAGTCATATTTTCCAACTACTGATCCTTCCTCTTTCTTTCAACCTTTGCATTCCAACCATCAGTAATTATCAATACATCTTGATTGCATGTTTGATCAATTTCAGTCTGAAGAAGTTGGTAGAATTCTTCAATAGCATCACCATTGGCTTTAGTGGTTGGTGCAGAAATTTGAATAATAGTGGTAAATGGTATTAACTCGTCTTCCTTATTGTTGTTGTTAAGTACCGTCAAGTTGTTTGTGGCTCATAGGAACCCTGTATAGGTTTTCCAAGGAGCAGGTGGTGAGTTTGAACACTTCAGGTCAAATCAATCTTGTGGTACAATATTCATCCTACAGCGCCACACCAGATGCTCCTTGTAGACATCTGGATATTATCCTATCACAGATAGCATTATACTTTAAGATATATCTTGAAATGTTCTTTTTGATGATGTTATTCCTGGCATAGTAAACCATGTGATTTTCAGATTCAAAATGGCCAATACCAGTCCATTTCAGCTCACTAATGCCTTGGAAATCAATGTTTATGTGTTTCATTTCATTTCATTTTTTACAATTTTCTATTTTCCTATTTCATATATTACATGTTCTGATTATTCATTAATGTTTACAGCTGTTTCTCTTCTTTTTGAGTTGTGCCCCATCAGCAAATGAAGGTCCTGAGGGCTTTATTCCATGCACATCATCATGGTCAACTCTACTTTGAGGAGGCAGCTCTTCCCCAGTCCTATTTTGAGTGCCTTCCAACCTGAGGGGCTCATCTTCTGGGACTATGTTTGACAACATCTGGTGTCATTCATCGTGTTTCAATATTCTGATGCTGATGGTGTCCCACTGTCCTTCATACGGTTTTCAGTGACTTAACATCCCGAAGAAGCTTCTCTTTATTCCTTGTCTGTTTCAGTCTAGAAGTTCTGCTGAAACCTGTTCACCAGGGGTGTGTCTGCTGATATTTACAAGACCCATGGTCTAGATTCCATCCTCGCAGGAACACACAAGCCATCACAGTACAACAAACTGACAGATTAGTCTTGGTGTACGTATATGTGTATATATGTGTACGTGTGAGTACCCACAGTGTGTGTGCACATTTGTGCATGTGTGAGCACACAGTGTAGGTGTATACATGTACATGTGTGAGTGCACACAGTGATTGCAGTTTGGGGAGACTGTCATCTCTCTCCTGAGGGACCTTATATGCTGAGCTCAGAAGCCCTAAAATAATTACTACAATTAAACTAGCTCACTTGGTTCTGGGACTTCACTACCAACCTTTCACCCTCTCCAGTCCTGGGTCTCTCATCTGGGCCTGGAATCCGAGCAGGATCTGAGCTCCACTGTCTGCAGCTCTAGAAGAAAGAAGGGTCCCTCACAACCTCCCACCCCTAGGTCACCAGAGACCCCATTCGAGACTCTGGCTCCAATGGGACCTCCAGCGAGCTGGCAACTTGAGACCGTGTAAGCAGGCCCCAAGAGGTGCCCAGTAAAACACCAACAACAATCTGGCCTTTTCATTTGTCACCAAAGCAGGGTTAGTGGAGCCACGGGTCTCCCCAGACAGTCTCGAGTTGTCTTGATCCATCTTTTCTCACGGTGGTGACCCACGTGAGGGGACTCTCAGCAGTCGGGTGGTTTGTGGGACGATGTCTCCAAGTGTTGAACTACACAACCACCTGGATGCTCAGCCCCTGCTAAGCTGGGAACTCCAAGAGAGAGTCCCTCTCCTTGTATTCAGCAGCACACACAGCCCCTCTTGTTGTTACTGTTGTTATTTGCTGACCTGGGTCAGCCCCCGACCCACAGAGACCCCAGTGGAGACCCAGTGCTGCGCTGTCCCTGTGATCAGTTGGGGATTGGACTGTATATGATCTATAGGATTATCATGGGCTCATTTTTGGAAATAGTTTGCCAGTCCTTTCTTCCTAGTCTGTCTTAATCTGGAAACTCCACCGACACTTGTTCTGCATCACAGCAACACACAACCTCCACGGACAAACGGGGTGGCTGTGTAGAGAGAGGTGCACCGGCGGAGAATTGAACTCGGGTCTCCTGCATAAGTGGGAATCCTACCATGAAACCAGCAGTGTGCCCACTCTTTCTAGCAAGGGAGGTATGGACAATCCCTCTCAATTGTCCAGAGAAGTTTGATATCTGACCATTCACCATTCACCCATACTGTGGGTAGCCAAGCTCAGATGGCAGCTGTCTGTGACTTAAGGCACTTTAGACACCCGTGGTCCCCAGTAAAGAAGAAGTTGGCTCAGATTTGTTGTTGACCCAGGAGGGCAAAGGCTTGGTCCCCGGGCCCCTCCTCCCTCCCCTGAGCACAATAGGGCCCTTGGTCACCCTGGTGGGGGCCAGGAAAACTACACTGAATGTAAGTAGTTCTTTCTCCATGATTCATTTCGTCATCCATGAACAGGGACCAGCCATGACATTAAGTGAGGGCTCCTATATGCAGATCGGATGGATGGCAGGGATTCTGCAGCTATTCGGGGTTTCCAAGACTCGAGTTGTGGTGTGGTGAAGAATGTTAAAGAATATAGATTGTCAGAAGAATAACAAATCTGTCTTAAAAGAAATGCAACCAAAATGCTCCTTAGAAGTGAGAATGACCCAGCTTCCTTTGTACATGTCGTTGCTAAGAAAGGACATCATGGTAAAGTTGGGGGTGGGGGGAGTCAGTAAAAACAAGAATGACCCTCTATGAGATGGATTGTGAGCCTCAGCAATGGGCTGAAACACCCCGAGGGTGTCAAGATGGCACAGTGGAGGTGGGGACAACATGGAACACCAACAAGGCTCAGGAGCTTTGGGACACAGGCAGGGACTGGTTTGGAAGGTTGGGCACTTCTGACCCAGCACCTGCGTTTGGGGACCTGCTCCAGAGACTTGCAGACCTCAAGTTCTGCTTCAGGTCACACAAAGGACCTCCCTCTCGAGGGAGAGCCAGAGCGCCACCATTGGACCAGACATGTGAGTTTCCATCTATGTGCCTTGTTCCAGTTATGTCTCTGAGCCTCAGTTTCATCATCTGTGAAATTGGGCTGTTGTATCAGCTGCAGACGAAAACACCCCTTGTTTCCACACAGGTGGCCATGAGAGCCTTGTCTCCTGCCCTCCTCTACCACCTCATCCTTCCAGCCTCAAATCCCCTTCCAGAGGACCCCCTCACACTCTTCCTTTAGCCCTCAGCTACAGCTAGCTGGTCTGGGTTTGAACATGGGTTTTACACAGTTGACAATTCTGGGCTGTTGGTGGACTCCTATAATGTTGTGTCACTGCACTGAGAGAAGCACATGTCACCCACAACTCATCCCAACTCCAGCCCCACTTCATGGCCAGTGTCAGACAATCACCAACACGAGGGCCTGGGATCCCACGGTCCAGCCTGTGTCCCCTCCCCAACCCTTTATGGAAAATGCCTACAATTCTTCAGACTTGAGAACCCGGGCCCTTTATCATTGGATGACTGCAGCCCCTGATGTCATCTGCCCCATAGGTAAAGTGGGCGGTCCTTGGATACCTGGGCTGGAAGTTCACCCACACCTGGGCAGGTAAGAACTTAAGGCCAACCTGGTTCTCTCTGGCAGAGGCTATTCTTGGTGTCTTGGAGTTTGGTGGGCAGAGACCCCTGTGACTCCCAGGGCTCTCATTCTTCAACAACAGCAGTGTTGTTGCTGTGACCGTCAGGCAGGGTGCCCAAGGTTGTCATTTGTGAAGGGCAGATGGCCAGACCTTTCTCCTGTGGAACCGTTGAATGAATTCAAACCCCCAACATTTTGAGTAGTAGCAAAGTGGGCTATAGAGTTCTGACCACTAGGTCAATCCAAAATAACCAAACCCATTGTGGTCAAGTCGATTCTCATTCATAGTGACCTTAGAGAACAGAGCAGAACTATCTCACAGTGTTGGCAAGGATGCCATTTCCATAGAAGCAGATCTCCAGGACTTTCTCCCAAGGGATCATGGGATCACTAGGTGAGTTTGAACGACTGACCTTTCAGTTATCAGCTGAGTGCTTAGTGACTGAGCCACCAGGACCCCTTCCTTGGCAGTAGGACTTGCGATGTCTAATTAAAGACCACATTCCTCTGAGCCCCTGTTTTCTCACCTACAGAATGAACTTGGAGTTCTGTGTGGTGTTCAACATGCACTTGTGCCCCCGGACCCTGCTGTCCTGAGACAAGGCTCCCCCAGACCCTGCCATCCTGAGACAGGGTTCCTCGAGACCCCGACCATACTGATGCCAGCCCCAGTGGTGGACCAGGTGCCCAGCAGGTATTTTCTGAGTTCAGGTGAGCCACAGAGGCATGGTTGCTCCACGTCCTGCCTCAAACCTCAAGTTCTCATGTGTCTGCCTTGGAAACACCAGCGTCTGAGCACAGAAGGACAGGCCTCTGCCCTGGGGTCTGCAGGGGCTGTCAGTGTGTCCCCCGCTGACCTCTGCAGGGCCCACGCCTTCTGAGTGGCCCTTCCCCAGGATCAATAGCCCGGCCGATCAGTGGCAACGTGATACTTACTAATGGAAGCAGAATTAAAATGCGGCCTGGGTGCCGAGGCCCAGATTCAGCTGGACGGCCGAGGGGGCCAGGGTGGGACCCTTAATGGGGCTGTATTGACCAGCGGGGACTGCAGCACGGATTGGATGTCACTTGCCGCACGGAAACTTGAGGTTTATGGATTTCAGTGTTTTATAGGTTTGAGTTAAAAAAGAGAGCGAGACCTCTGTACTCCCCCGGATCAATATCCTCGTTTTAGCTGAGTATGATCGCCAATATTCCATCAGCACAGCCCTGAGGGAGCTTTGTAAATATCTGTGTTGGAAATATTAATATCTGATCGTAAGCAAGACCTTGGTGACACCCGGGCCCATGGGTCCCAGCACTGTGCTGGGAACAGGCTCAGTCCCTGCTCAGTGCCTCCTTTCTGACCCTGGAGCCCAGGCAAACGTCTCTCTCTCTGTTCCCAGTGAGCCTTTAAGTCCTCAAGGCAGGGCCAGTGAGCTGCTGACCTATCTGAGCTCCAGGTGACAGTGTCCTACCAGCCTCCCACAGTCAGGGCATGGCCACCCTGAGAGGACGACAGGTTGGGACCAACACCCTGCTTTGAAAGAATGCTACTGTAATAAACTGGAGTTGGTGTTAGTGGGTGTTGGTGGTG
>NW_006408837.1:1713721-1717795 GCF_000296735.1 Chrysochloris asiatica | reverse complement strand
CTGGTTATTGTTGCTGGTTGTTGGTTTTGTTGATTGTTGATTGTTGGTTATTGGTTATTATTGGTTATTAGGTATTGTTGCTGGTTGTTGGTTATTGTAGTCGGTTGTTAATTATTGTTGTTGGTTGTTGTTGGTGGTGGTGGTTACTGGTTATTGTTGCTGGTTGTTGGTTTTGTTGATTGCTGATTGTTGGTTATTGCTGTTGGTTACTGGTGTTGGTTGTTGGTTATTATTGGTTATTAGGTATTGTTGCTGGTTGTTGATTATTGTTGTTGATATTGGTTGTTGGTTATTGTAGTCGGTTGTTAATTATTGTTGTTGGTTGTTGTTGGTGGTGGTTACTGGTTATTGTTGTTAGTTGCTGGTGGTGTTGGGTGTTGGTTATTGTTGATTATTGGTTATTGTTGATTATTGGTTATTGTAGTCGGTTGTTGCTGGTTACTGGTTATTATTGGTTATTGGTTATTGTTGTTAGTTATTATTTATTGTTGTTGATTGTTAGATATTGTTGTTGGTTACTGGTGGTGTTGTGTGTTGTTTTTGGTTATTGTTGTGCTTTCAAGTGGGTTCTGACTCACAGTGACTCTGTATAGTTTCCAAGGAGCAGCTGGTGGGTTTGAACTGCGGACCTTGTGGTTACCAGTCCAGTGCTGCTCCTACAGTGCCACACCAGGGCTCCCCGTGAACCATGTTCACTTGTGCAGTTGAGTGGCATTCATTACATTCACCATGTCTCCAGCAGTCACCATGACCTCTTTCCAGAACTTTCTCATCACCCCAAACATAAACTCAGAGCCCCTTACGCACCCCTCCCCTTTCCTCCGTTCCTCCAGCCCCTGCTGACATCACACATTTGCCTGTTGTAAGCATTTCCTATCAGTGGACTCAGACAGCATCCTTTTTGGGCTGAGGTGTTTCACCCAGCTCCATGCTGTCGAGGTTTTTCCATGTGGCCATGGTGAGCAGGACTTCATTTCTCCTTATTCCATCATAAACCAGATTGTATTTATTCATCTGTCTGCCAGTGGATACCTCAGTGATTTCCACCTTTTGACAATTATCAAAAGTGCTGCCGCTAACATTAGTGAGCACATATCGGTATCTGTTGCTGCTTTTAAGTGTCTCTGGGAGTACGTGTAGGAGCGGATCCCTAGGTCACATGGCGAGTCTAGGTTTAGCTCTTTGAAGAACCACCAGCTCGTCTTCTAAAGTAGCGGTACCGCTGTTTTACATTCCCACCGGCAACAGCTGACAGTTCCAAATCTCTCCACATCCTCACCCATACTTGTTGATTTGTGTTTTTCTGGTCGTAAACTTCCTCATGGGTGCTATAGGCAGTTTACACTCCACTGCTTGCTGATTCAAACCCATAGAATAAAGTTCTGAGGAAGAAAGGCCTGTCCATTTGCTTCTGTAAAGGTGCCAGCCTTGAAAACACTAAGAGTAATTCTACTTTGTCACCTGGGTTCACACGGATGAGGCAAAATTGCCTTGACTACCACGGGTTTGGGGTTTGGTTTAGTGTGGGTGGCATTACCCCATTTTAAAGATAAGGCCTCAGGGTTGTGGCCAAGCTGGGACTGAAATGAAGTCAAGTGGCTGCCAGGATCTAGCCAGTCTCAGCACTGCTGGAAGCTGAGCTTGGCGTATGGGCACCCAGCCTCAGTTTGCTCATCTCTGCAATGGGGCTGTGAGCTTCAAAGGTGAGAAAGCAGGACAGTGCACTCTGAAATGTGTGGCAGAGTCCCACCTTTCCTAGCAGGATTTGAAACTTGGAGGTGTGTGTGCTGGGCTGGGGACTGGGCAGTTCAGGGCTCTGCTTCAAGCTGGTCCCTCACCCACAGTGCCCCAGGCTCCCTGGCCTCTGCCCTGGTCACTCTGAGATGTCCCTGCCCAATCCATGACCCAGTGCATCCCTTCAGGGTCACCTCTGGATTCCTGCTGGGCCCCTGCTGGACTCTGTTCTGGAGGGCAATGACCAGCCTGCCCCATCTTGCCCAATGTCTGGTGACACACAGGCCCAGACCCTGGAGACATGCTGAAGATGGACCTAGAGGGACAGGTGGCTGCAGGTCAGGATGAGGAGAAGCTGTGCATGAAAATACTGACAAGTAGGTGCTGGATGGAACATTCCAGAAACGAGGAGAAGGATGTCCCCAGACTTTGTGATACGGTATGAAGGAAGGCCTGGGGCTCCTGGCAGTCCTCATCCCTTCGAGGGTCTCTGTTCCCCTCCCTGCAGCTTCTGAGACCCCAGTGCTGCTGCACAGACCTGGGACCCAGTAGTCCCCAGCCTGACACAGGGCATGGAAGGGAGCAACCAGTCTCTTCCTCTGGCTGCCGGGCACTTTACTTCTTGTGTCCATTTGGAGCCTAGTCTTTCTTCCTGCCCACCCCACTCCCTCTTCGCCTTGTGGGAGCAGCTGGAGGTGGACTCCTGCTTCCTTCTCAAGGAGCATCCAGATCACCAGCTCCAGAGGAATTTGGTCATGTGCACAGTAAGTCCAGGTGATGGACATGATGTGTCAGCTTACTTCCTGCCCCTGGGAGTGCCCCTTACCTCCCTCAGAGACCCCTCAGGAACACACCAGACGGGGCTCCCTCCATGAAGGGCAGCCAGCGACTTCACTTGAAGTCAGTAAGACTCTGTTCCATCTCCTGTGTGCTTCTGTGTCCAGGGAGAGGACCAGGGCAGCAGGTCTGGGCAGGGGCTTTAGGGAGACTTGGAGGCTACAAGGAGGGGACTGGAGACCCTGAAATAAATAAAGACTGTCCCATGCCTCATGCCCAAGTCCCTTGAAGATGGCCACATTCAGAAAGCTGGAGGGCAGAGTGACCACTACTTTGTAACTGGGCTCCAGCGGGACCCAGGCTGGGGGGACAATGAAGAGAATGGCAGATGTGTGTCCAGGAGGAGGGCCCTGTTTGCCACCTTTCCAGTCTCAGGGTCCAAGCTTCTGGTCACTGCAAACAGGGTGGGTCTGGCTCTTGACTTAGCTGGCGAAGGCTATGGGATCAGCAGAGCCATTGTAAATTGTAGTAGGACCCTTCCTGGCTGTGGGACCTTGGACAAGACCTCCCACCTCCGGCCTTAGTGTCCTCCCTGCATGAGGGCTGGAAAGGGTCTTTTCCACATTGGTCAGTAGGCTGGCCACCCTCTGAGTCAAGCCCCAAGACCCCGTCTGCTGGCAGTTAAGTGAACGAAACATGTTCGACACTGAATAATTAATTTCTGTTCTGTCATAAAAACGTTGTCGATTGATTTACAACACCTCCTGGCAGTAAAACGTTTTGATGGAAACTTGATTCTTAATTATTGTCCCAGACCTGCCAGGAGGCGTGTCCATCTGCTCTGAGCAGTCCAATAGTTCCCAGGACTGGGTGGTGGCCAGCTGCTCTCTCAGACCCTTGTTCAGCAGAGCTGGTCAGCACCCCTGCAGCTCCGATGGTCAGTGAGCCTCAGGATTCTCCCAGATGCCATTTCAGGGAGGAGAAGGTCAAGACATGCTTTTCCTGGAGGGGATGCCACAGGACAGGGTTTTGAAACAATGTGGACGGTGGGCTGAAAGGAGCACCTCCAATCCAGGGTCTGACTGGCTGTGGGGGGCACCCATTAGCCCAAGTGCTTGTTCCCAATGTCCTCCAGCACACAGGGGGGATCACAGAGAGCTCAGTACACAGGGGGGATCACAGAGAGCTCAGTACACAGGAAGGATCAGAGAGCTCAGTACACAGGAGGGATCAGAGAGAGCTCAGTACACAGGAGGGATCACAGAGAGCTCAGTACACAGGAGCGATCAGAGAGAGCTCAGTATACAGGAGGGATCAGAGAGAACTCAGTACACAGGAGGGATCACAGAGAGCTCAGTACACAGGAGGGATCAGAGAGCTCAGTACACAGGAGGGATCACAGAGAGCTCAGTACACAGGAGGGATCACAGAGAGAGCTCAGTATACAGGAGGGATCAGAGAGCTCAGTACACAGGAGGGATCACAGAGAGAGCTCAGTATACAGGAGGGATCACAGAGAGCTCAGTACACAGGACGGATCACAGAGAGAGCTCAGTATACAGG
>NW_006408837.1:1707401-1713144 GCF_000296735.1 Chrysochloris asiatica | reverse complement strand
ACAGGAGGGATCACAGAGAGAGCTCAGTACACAGGAGGGATCACAGAGAGAGCTCAGCACACAGGAGGGATCAGAGAGAGCTCAGTACACAGGAGGGATCACAGAGAGCTCAGCATACAGGAGGGATCACAGAGCTCAGCACACAGGAGGGATCACAGAGCTCAGCACACAGGGAGGATCACAGAGCTCAGTACACAGGGAGGATCACAGAGCTCAGTACACAGGAGGATCACAGAGCTCAGTACACAGGGGGGATCAGAGAGCTCAGTACACAGGGGGGATCAGAGAGCTCAGTACACAGGAGGATCACAGAGCTCAGCACACAGGGAGGATCACAGAGCTCAGTACACAGGGAGGCTCACACAGCTGTCTGTGTGTCATCCTAACCCCACTGTCACTAGCCCAGAATCTCCAGGTCTAAGTGACCCCAGGCCCCAGGGTCTTAACCCAGCTCACGCTTCCTCTTTTCCTGAACCCCTTGATCCAAGGGGTCTGTCTCATCCCCAGGGATCCTTGAAACAAAAGCCAGAGACAGGCCACTTCCAGGGGGCACCACTAGACACTGACCATATCCAGGACAGCAGAGAGCAAGTCCATGGCCCCCAGGGGAACTCCCAGGAGCAGGGAGCAGGTGGGAGGAAGGCCTGGCTGGGGCCAAGGGGCACCTTCCCTAGCTGGAAGACTTCAGGGGTGAGGGGCTGTTCTCCCTTGGGGACCAGCTATAAAATGGTTCTCAACTAATGACCGTTGTGGTGGCCAGCGTCCTCCCTGGAACTTCTGTCCTCCCAGCTGGCCCTCAGCTTCTGTTATATCTCAGAGGGGTCACGCACAGTAGATGGGGGCTGGGCTTCACAACCTGACATCCTCCCAAACCCCAGCACTCAGCAACCAGCCCCTGCAGTGGTTTTCAGGGTGCAGTTAGGGAGACAGTGTCCAGCCTCCACTCTGACCATTGCTGAGCCCGCATCTTTTATAAGGAGGCCCCTACCAGGGCTTCATGTATACTTCCTCACTCCATGAGAGGTCTCTGGTTGTGCAGATATTTATGCACTTGACTACTGACTGATGGAAAGCTCCGCTCTTTGAAGTCACCCAGAGACACCTCAGAAGAAAGACCTGGCAACGAACTTCTGGAAAATCACATCTGCTGAAACCTTACAGAGCACAGTTCTCTGACACATGTGGGCACCAGAAGTTGTCGTTCTCATCCCATGAAGGACACAGACAAGACCTCACCCCTTACTGGCCCAGACTGGGTGACAAACCCCCAGAATCACCTGTGTCACCCACCCAGATGAGGCCACATCCACCCATACCTGCTGCTTTAGAAGGACAAGCTCCAGACTGAGGAGCTAGCTACAAGTCCCCACAGCCGATCGCCCTCCTACACCTGGTGGGTTCTCCGCCTCATTCTGACCCACCCTCACTGTACCAGGCACACACAGTAGGTGCATGGAGAGCCCTGCTTTGCCCCCACACCCACCATCCCTTTGGAGCTGGCAGAGTGGTTTCTGATAAAGGTTCCCAAGGGCGTTCTGTGGGTCTGGCTGGGTTGGGTGTGGGATGCAGAGATGATTCCAACAGGTGCCGCTGTGATCCCCTCCTGGGCACCAGTGTTCTCTAAAGCACCTGGGCCTACTCCAGACACCACTTCCCTGCACTGCTCCCCCACTTCAGCATTCTCCAGTGATGTCTGGGTGCCCAACTTGGTCTGGGGATGCCCTTGTCCCCAGATACCTCCTATATTGACACAGAAGGCTTGGGGCTGCTTGGCCTGTCTCATTCCCTAGGTTTCTGTGTACTAGCTCAGGGTTTGGGTGAGCCTCAGTACTTCAGAGGGGGTTGCGGAAGAAAGACCTGGAGATCTGCACCTAAGAAATGGACAGTTATAGAAAAATCCACGGGGCAGTACTATTCTATCACGTGGGCTCACTGTAAGTCAAAAATCAGCTCCTGGGTACCCACCACATCATTAACAAGGACACCATTCCAGGAAACCACGCTGTGCCCACAGGTAATGAAATGTTTTTTGTTATTGTTTTGTTTTTGAGAATTCACCTGTAGAGACTGGAGTCTGCTTTGGGACAATGAGGAGGGAGGCAGGCTTTTCTCTCCTCGCCCACCTGTCCCTGCTGGAGCCTCCATTGGCTACACCTCAAGGCATGTGGGAGGAGGTGGAGACGGGTTCTTGCTGAGCCAAGATGAGAATTTCATATGGAGTTCTAGGAAGGTCCCAGCCTGTACCCAAGGATGGGAACAGTTTGCTGCCCTCTCTTGCCAATCCTCCCCCTGACTCTCAGGACCCACCCAGCTCCTCCAGGTGACATCACGAGGTCTCCAGTGGGATGAGGGGAGGAAAGAGAAGAAATTAAAAGTATCCTAAACTGCCAGAAGAGTAAACCAATCTGTGTTGGACGAAGTAGAATGCTCCTTAGAAGCCTGGATGGTTAGATTTTGTCTCTCATACTTCAGCCATGTTAGCAGATGGGAGCAGTCGCTGCTGAAGGCTATCAGGTTTGGTAAGGTGAAGGGTCAGAGAAAAAGAGGACGACCCCCAACAAGATGAATCGGCCAAGTGGCAGCATCGATGGACTCAAACGTAATGCTTGTGAGGTTGGCGCAGGACTGGTCAGTGATTCGTTCTGTTGTGCATAAGGTCATTATGATTTGTACCAACTCAATGGCACCTAACAACAACCACAGACAACACTTCTACCTGAGGGGAGTGGACGGCATCAAGGTTGACACCTGGCTGGACTTCCTTTCTGTAGGATCTTCAGTCTCAGGTCTAGTCTGGTAGGAGGTGGTGCTGTATGAGGGCTGGGGTGAGATGCCCAGGACATGGAGAGGAGGGAGATGTCACTGTTCCAAACAGCAGAGGACACTGGGTGGGAGTCTGCCCAGAAATGCAAATTTGCAGTCTATAGGGGCCCCTCCCAGCTCGTCCTCTTCCCAGGACAGCTGCAGACATGGGACTGAGTCGGGTGTGTAGCCCAGGGCCCTCCTTCTGCCTACCCTCCTGGCTCCACACAACCTCCCAGTCCCTGGCACTGTGACAACCAAAGGACACAGAGCTGGCAGGACCTCAGCCAATGAGCAGTAACACAAATGGGAAACTGAGGGCAAAGGGGCACGCCTGCCCTGTTTGAGAGCTTTCATAGCTGCCTGGAGGTGAGATGATGCCCCCATTTTACAGATCAGAAAAGTGAGGCAAACAGGGAGCAGGGTCTGACTGGGTGGCTGTGCAGCCCACTTCCTGAGTGGCTCAGGCCACTGGCACCAGGGCTGAGCACACGAGGAGTCCCCGAGGATGGAGGCCTGGTTCCTGGGATGTTTGCTGTGGGCGGGTAAGGAAGGATGAACACCTAGAGGTCAGGTGACCTCCTCTGCAGGGCAGCAGAGCGGGAAGGAGGGGCACATGGAGCACTCCTGAATCATCTGCACATCACCAAGGGTGGGGGAAGACATGGGGGGTCTCCCCAAAGACCCCGCAAAAGTGCTGTGACTCTGAGCTGCCACCTGCCTCCCGTGGGCCAGAGGAAGCTTGGAGCTGGAGATCATGCCAGAAAAGTGCTCTTAAAGTGCTTTGTGTCTCCGGAGACCTGATGGGGGAGTGGTGCTGGGGGAGTGGTGCTGGGGGAGGTGGCCGAGCATCCTCTTCCTCTTCCTCCACAGACCCTCTCAGCCTCCACTGACAAACACTGGGTTTGGACCCAAACTCTTTCTGGACAAAGGTTTTTGAGGGAAGTAGACTTTTGGGTGAGGAGGTGGGTCAGGTGACCCAGTGTGGGGGACAGGGGTGTAAGCAGCACAGACCTAGCAGTGGAGGCTGCTCTGTCTCAGGGCATTTGTATATGATGCCCTGTCTGCCAGACACACCTCACTCCTCCTCTGTGTGAGACCCCTCTCAGCACCATCTCTGGTATCTGTCATAGGACTTAGAGGAATAAACAGGTTCCTGAGGGTGGGGACTCATTTACTCACTCCAGTGTGCCAGAGACATCTCTACCATAGGTGGATAGATGGATGGAGAGTTGGATGGAAGATGGGTGGATGGATAGGTGGCTGCCTGGCTGGATGGATTGATGGATGGATGATGGATGGATGGATGGATGGATGGATGGATGGGTGATGGATGGGTAATGAATGGATGGATGGATGGATGGATGGATGGATGGATGGATGGGTGGGTGGGTGGATGGATGGGCAGGTGGATAGATGACTGGAAGATGGATGGGTGGATAGGTAGGTAGGTGGATGGATAAATGGGTAAGTGAATGGAATGGTAGGTGGATGGATGAGTGGGGGTAGAAGGATGGATGAATGGATGAGTGGGTGGATGTGGCTGGATTGATGGGTGGATGGATAGATGGAATGGTGGGTGGATGGATGATTGGGTGGGGGGTAGATGTGGATGAATGGATGGGTGGATGAGTGAGTGGGTGGGTGGATGAGTTGACTAATGACTTAGCCAGGACATGTGGCTGTTGGGGTTTATTGTCAGGAGTGAATTAATGCTGTTGGTCCATCTGCAGACCCGTTCTGATGGCACAATTACAAAGATGTTGGGCTGGAAGATGCCCCAGAATATGTGGAGCAGTGGGGTGGCCTAAGCCCCACCCACTTCACTCACTCCCACCCAGTAGACAGAGGGGGAGCGGGATGGCCCCTGCGCCTTCGAAAGCCACAGCCAGTGGATGTGGGGACAGGGATGAGCTGACCCAGCCTGTTCTCTGCTCCTAGCAGCACCTTGGGTGGTTTGTACAGGAGTGAAGTACCCTGCCCAGGGCCCCACAGGGCTGCTCCTGGGGCCAGCGAGGCCCTGGCTGCTGGCTGTGAGTTCTGTTTTCAAACCCACAATGACGGCCAAGTCTCCAAGGAATGGTAATGAAATAATATTGGTGTGACAGGGTTCTTGTCGCCTGCGAGCGCCTAAGTGCTTTATAAACAATTAATCGGGTCTTGCTCCCTCTGCAGAGCACAGACTCTTGAGGCGGGAGGGCCCAGGAGGGGGTGGGCTCCAGATTCTGAAATCGGTGGCTGAATACACACAGCAGACAAATAGCTTCGGAGTCAGAGGAGTTTGCAGCCACTTGGAGACAAAGAAGCTAAACCACTGCATAGAAGTTTGGAGTGAATCAAATCTTAAACTAACATGTTCTTAGACTCCAGGTGTCTTTGGTCTCCCATTGGGCCCTCAGCCTTGCTCTCATTCTATTGCCTCTCATCCTGAATTTGGGGAACTCTGGGAAGGGAAATAAAACAGTGTGGGTGCAGCAAGCAGCACAGACTACATACACTAGGTGCCCAAGAGATGGTGTGACTCCAAGGGGAGGTGGGAGGGACAGAAGCCAAGGAATTGAGTTTGGCTCACACTGTCGTCCCCCCCTGTGTCAGAGTAGAACTGTGCTCCATAGCCTTCCCAGTGGCTGGTTTTTCAGAAATAGATAACCAGGCCTTTTTAATGAGGTGTTTCTGGGTGGACTGTGTGCCGCACTCCAGAACTTCAGATATACCTTGCCCTCAGCTATTGCAGCGGATCAGACGAGGGGATGAGTGTGAGCATCCATCCATCCGCCATCCAACCACCCACCTCTCCATCCATCCATCCATCCATCCATCCATCCACCCATCCACCCACTCATCCATCCATCCATCCATCCACCTATCCATCCATCCATTCATCCACCCACCCATCCATCATCCATCCATCCACCCACCCATCCATCATCCATCCATCCAT
>NW_006408837.1:1700443-1707220 GCF_000296735.1 Chrysochloris asiatica | reverse complement strand
TCCATCCATCCATCCATCCACACACCTATCCATCCATCCATCCATCCATCCACCCATCCATCCATCTTCCATCCATCCATCCATCCATCCATCCATCCACCCATCCATCCATCCATCCATCCATTCATCCACCCACCCATCCATCTTCCATCCATCCATAGTAAAACCCATGTCAGGGCACCGCACAGAGCACCTGGGAAGGAAAAAGGGAATTCTGCTCAATGTACCAACAAGAGCCACAGTGACCCTGTGCTTTGTTAAATCCTCAGGGGGCTTCATGTTAAGAAGGTACCAATGTCCCGAAAGGCATTTGAAGTTCTTGAAAACAAATGAAGAAACAAAAATCAACTAAAACTTTTTTTTTAAAACTTTTTATTGTGACTTGGGTGAAGGTTCACGAAGCACATCAGTTTTCCATACAGCAAGTCATATGCATTTTGTTTCATCTCAGTGATTGTAATCCTGATAACTACCACTGGGCTGTCAGTGTGTCGTATTTGGTGACTTGTGTGTGGCTGTGATTCTGGAAGCTGTGCCGCCGGTGTTTTACACACAGCAGGGTCATCCATGGTGGACAGGTTTCAGCGGAGCTTCCAGATTAAGACAGACTAGGAAGAAGGAGAGGAGACCCCCTTCTGAATGTGTAACCAATGAAAATGAAAAGCTTATGAAGAGCCGTGGATTCCAGCCAGATACACTGTCAGAAAATGAAAACATAATGAATACTGCCAGAATAGTGTCTGATGGAGTGCTGGAAGATGAGCCCCAGAGGTGGGAAGTCACCGAAAGTACACCTGGAGAAGAGCTGCCTCCTCAAAGTAGAGTTGACCATGATACCATGGCTGGAGTTTAAGTATCCGGACCTCCATTTCTTGATGGGGCACAACCCAAAAGAAAGAGAGACCGCTGCAAACATCCATTAATAATCAGAGCATGGAATAGACGAGGGATGGGCTCAAACGTAGCAACAATTCTGAGGTTTGCTCAGGACTGGGCAGTGTTTTTTTCTGTTTTGTGTAGGGTCAGGACTGAGTCTATAGCACCTAACAACAACAATAACATCATCACTTGTTCTACTCCTCCCTGGGTTTCCTGTACTCATTCCTGCCTCCATCTAAACCCTTCTAAACTTTGTCCTCAGGGAAAAGTCGCCCTGTAGTTATTCATTCTGAGGAACGCATTCCTCACTTGTGTTATTAACTACCTTCTACACCTGTTCATTGTTTGGCTGAAAACTCAGCCATGGGGGTGGGTTCAGTTCCAGATCTGAAGGGTGACTAAGGACCACAGTCTCAGGGGCTACACCTGTCCCTGTCAGTCCAGTACTGCTGGTGTGTTGTTTTTTCCAGTGATATTGAGTTTTGTTCCCCATTTCTCTACTATTTTCATAATTGCAATTAGAAAAACCAAATAAACCCCACTGCCACTGAATTAACTCCAATTCACAGTGACCCTGCAGTGACTCACAGTAACAGCAGTCAAGAAACCAAACCACATATTGCATTGGGCAAATGTGTGGCACAAGATCTTTGTAAAGTTTTGGACAGCAAAAATGTCTGTTTGAGACATCAGGTGAGCCTGATCCAAGCCATGGTATTTTCAACAACTTCATATGCATGGGAAAATTGGACAGTAAATAAGGAAGACCATAGAAGAATTGATGCATTTGAGTTATGGTGTTGGAGGTGAATATTAAAGGTACCATGGACTGCCAAAAGAACAAACAAATCTGTGTTGGAAGAAGTGCAGCCAGAGTGTTCCTTAGGAACCAAGATAGCGAGACTTGGTCTCTCATACTTTGGATGTACTATCAGGAGGGCCCAGTCCCTGGAGAAGGGCATCATGCATGGTAAAGAGGAAGACCCTCAATAAGATGGATTGGCACCGTGGCAGCAACATTGGGCTCAAATGTAGGAAGAGTTGAGAATGGTGCAGGACCAGCCAGTGTTGAGTTCTATGTATAGAGTTGTTATGAGTCAGAACAGACTCAATGGCATCTAACAACATCAACAACTGTAGGACACATTAAAACTGCTCCACAGGGTTTCCGGAGCCATAAATCTTTACTAGGGCAGACTGCCAGTAAACAGTTCTCTAGGAATTGTTGGTGGATTTAACTGCTGCCCTTTGGTTTTGTTGTTGTTGTTGTGTGCTGTGGAGTCAGTTCCGACTCATAGCGAGCCTGTACAGGGTTTCCAAGGCTGGAAATCTTTACGGGAGCCGAAAGCCTCATCTTTCTCCCACGGACTAGCTGGTTGTTTCGAACTGCTGGCCTTAAGATTCACAGCCCGATTCCTAACCACTACACTACCAGAGTGCTTTAGTTTGTTGTTGTTGTTGTTAAGTGCCATCGAGTCGGTTCCGACCCATAGCGACCCTGTACAGGGCTTCCGAGGGTGTAAATCTTTACGGGAGTAGAAAGCCTCATCTTTCTCCCGCGGAGCGGCTGGTAGTTTCGAACCGCGGACCTTAAGGTTCACAGCCCGATTCGTAACCACTACGCTACCAGAGCTCCTTTAGCTTAGCAGCCCAATAATTAACCCACTGTGACACCAGGGTTTGTTTGTTTGTTTTAAATAAATGCCATTTAAAAAGCACGTTTTGTTGTTGTTAAGTGCCGTCAAGTTGGTTCCGACCCATAGCCACCCTGTATAGGGTTTCCGAGGAGCAGCTGGTAAGGTCGAACCACCGACCTTGCAGTTCAAACTGGCTTTGCAGTCTGGCGCATTAACCCACAGCGCCACACCAGGAGTCCTAAAAGGCATGTGGACTGGGCTAATTATTTATGGGAGCTTAATGGGTTCAGTCAAAGAGCAAATAAATGTTTTGTTTTACTCAATACTGGCCAGCTTTATAAATAATATAATGAGATGTGAAGTTGCACTGAATTGCCTGAGGGAAGTTGGCTTTTTGAATATGTCGCATTAATGCTGACTTTAATCCACTTAGAACCCAGTGACACAGAAAACAACCCTGCCTGCTCGGACACCAAAAGACCTTTCTCCCCCATCCCCGCAGACCATCAGGGCAGTTGTTGGGCAGGAGGGTGAGCAGAGGTTCCTGGTGCAGTCCTACCCCCCTTACCCCACATAAGAAGTCGGCAGGATGGAACAATGAGAACAGCATGCTGGGCAGAGGGAATAGCCAATGAAGGGGGTCCTGAGTGAGTGACCACAGCAGAGTGGAAGGGGCAAAGAAGCAGGGTGAGGGCATTATGCAGGGCACCCTGGGTGGGGCGGGGCACCATCCTGGGTTCTGAGGGCCATGGGGGCTCTCAGGGATGGACAGGTGGACCACTCACCTTGCCACTCCTCATGTGTGTAGAGAGCTCTCAGCCAACTCCCCTTCCTGCTCCTACCCACCTGGAAGTGCCTCCTGCCTCCTAAGGGCAGTCCCTTAACCCTGCCTCCCCTCACCCTCAGCCCCAGGCCCAGGAGGGCAGGTATGTTTGCACAGAGTGTATACTCGGCTTGTCCAAGGTGAACAGCCAGTTCATTCTCTTTGGCATAGGAGAATAGCACAGGAGACCTCATGCCTTGGGGACATGGGTTTAGTGGACAGCATCCACCCACTCAACACCCAGTAGGTGTGAGGTTGTGTCTTATCCCCCAGGGAGACCCCCAGGACCAGAGCTGCTAGGGAGAGGTCCCCGCCCCAAAGCTGACCCTGTCTGTGGGGTAGGGGACCATGGACTTAAGGTCGGCCTGAGACAGGTGAGTCCCTGTAGACCACCCCCCTATCGCAACCTGGACATATCCACAGCCTCACCCAGCAGGCTTGCACGACTGGGTGCCCCTGAGGCTGACCACGTCGTCTCATCCACACCTGTATGCAGTACATCTGCCAAGGGAATGAATGAATGAGTGAGTGAATGAATGAATGGATGAAAGCAGACAGCACAAAGCCCAACCCCCACACTGTGAGGAACAAGTGGCCCAGAGCCATGATGAAGCCAACACATACCTTCTCTTCATCCCCCAACATCACAGAGGACAGGACAGGCGGGTCCTCCCCACACCCCCATGCCCTGCCCCAGATGGCCAGCACCCACCATGGGCCCCCATTCCCTGGCCTTGCTGGTGATGCTACCTCCTGGACCAGGTATCTGGCTGCATGGCCCTCCTCCTGAGAGCCCCCACAGCCCTCAGACAGCAGGACCTCTGGAAGATAGCCGGACCCAAGGCCCAGTGGGGTGCCTGCACCTGTCCCCCACTCTGTGCTGTTTGGGAAGCAAATGGGGTCATTGAAGTCTCGCTTATCAGTCACCGATTGGCAAGTTCATGGGGCACGTGGGGTCAGAGTATGGCCTTGGGGGTGTTGTGGACTGGCCTGGTTCTAGCTGCCTCTGGGGACATCACTTCCTTCCCCCATCTGCCACAAGTGGCTAGTTTGTGGGGCTAAATGACACTTCAAGTCCAGTCCCAAGTCCCAGATGGATGAGAGGACAGCCCCCAGTGAAGGTCACTGCACCAAAGTTACTTCCACTCAGCTTGGCCCCTTCCCGAGATGCTCAGTAAGCTCTGTGCTCACATGCAAGACACATCTGTCTTCCTCTGAGCCACTTACCTCCCACCCCCATGCCCTGAGGCTGCATGCAAGGGAGACCCACCCTCAACTCACAGTGATCCCACATGTGCCCGAGTACAGCTATGCATCCTGGGGCTCACAGTGGCCCCACATGTGTCTGAGTACAGCTGTGCATCCTGGGGCTCTCAGTGGCTGATTTCTCACACATAGATCACCAGGTCTTTCTTCTGAGGTACCTGTGGGTGAACTTGACCCTCCAGCCTTTCAGTTACTGGTTGGAAGGGAGAACAGGATCAGGGGAATGAAAATCTGGCATTTCTGGCACTGGGGAATCCTCTGGAATTCCTGGAAGGACCAAATTTGGACCCCTTATTAAAGAGGGAAATTGATACCCAGAAGCCTCCTCCTGTGAGCCAGGTCTCTACATATTGGCACTGCCAACACGCTTAGTGTGATGATCATGTGCTTTGGGCTGCTCAGCGTGTCGGGGATATCTGGTTGCATCCTGGCCTATGCTGGAGCCATGGTGGGAACAGTAGTTAGCTCTCCCAGCTAACAGAAAGATCTGCGGTTCAAACCCACCAGCCGCTCCTTGGGAGAAAGAGGAGGCACTCAGCTTCCATGACAGCGGCAGCTTTGGGACATCTCTCCGACACTCTGTCCTGCAGGATCACCAGGAATTGGAATCGACTCCACAGCCCTGGGTTTTGGCCTTCACCTACATGATGCTCCAACTTCCCCAGTTTTGACTGAGATAGTGCACCTGGTGTCTCCTGAGTAGCCAAGCGCTCCTTTCAGAGAATCTCTGCTCACAAGGACACATGAAGGAACTGGGAGAGATGAGAAGGTTCCGGAAGGCAGGGCTCACTTAGCATAGGGCAGCTAGAGGAGGAGCAAGAAGCCTGCTTACAGCTGCATTAAATAAATAAATAAATATGCTAATAAAGGAAATGAGGGTAAATTGCTACAACCTGATGAATCTGATCTAAATACCAACAGAGAGGGAAAGAGTCTTCACATCAAGTATCAATGCTATCCCCTCTGTACACAGGGTAGATAGGGACAGGCAACTTAGACATTGGCTACCTAAAATGAGGGGGCAATAAAGGCACGAAGTGACTGGCTTACAAGGTTTCAAGAGGGAGTTTAGTTTCAGAGTATTGGAGGGGTAGGGGGGAGAAAAGGTCTCCATTGAATAGTTTTCATTTTGTCTAGATGGGTCTGGTGAAAAGAGATGGGAATAAGATTGGCATGATTCAATAGTGAATAATTGTTATCGTGTCTAATTACAACTGTCACAATTGTGAAGGTAGAAGTTTTGTTAACAAAAGCGGGGGAGTAGTTAATCTTACAGTCCAGAAACAGAGGACCCTAGGACCATTAAGAAAGAAGAGCACAAGCTGAACGTGGGACCCTATCCAGAGAAGCAGCGACACCAGAGATGGAGGCAGAGATGGGGACATGGAAAGAGGGAGCAGCTGAGGACTCTAGATTCATGGGAAGAGAGGGACTGAGGGCTGGCGGCCAGGAGGCAGACTTGCGGAATGTGCCTTTTGATTATTTAAATTATTATATATGCCTGAATGTTTTTGTGTACATCCTCACCACCTCCTGCTAGCCTCCCCTCCCCCCCCCCAAAAAAAAACACCCAACAGGGAATGGAAGCAAATACTGTTGAATGATGATGCACGGAGGAGATTGTAATCATTGTAATGGAACAATGGTGTAAAGCTGATGTTTTCCCTTGTAAACTATCACTCAATTTACAATAAAACCTTTAAAAAAAGAAGCGGGCTTGCAGCTGGGATGGCTGGTGGGTTCAAACCACTAGTGTCTTGCATCTGCTGTAGCAAACACCACAAGGTGGGGGGCTGCTCTTGTTGGGTGTCATCAAGTCTCCTCCATCCTCATACTGACCACACTGTCCAGTCCTGCAGCATCCTCATACTGACCACACTGCCCAATCCCCCAACATCCTCATACTGACCACACTGCCCAGTCCCCCAACATCCTCATACTGACCACACTGCCCAGTCCCGCAGCATCCTCATACTGACCACACTGCTCAGTCCCGCAGCATCCTCATACTGACCACACTGCCCAATCCACCAACATCCTCATACTGACCACACTGCCCAGTCCTGCAGCAGTCCCGCAGCATCCTCATACTGACCACACTGCCCAGTCCCACAGCATCCTCATACTGACCACACTGCCCAGTCCCACAGCATCCTCATACTGACCACACTG
>NW_006408837.1:1692493-1700293 GCF_000296735.1 Chrysochloris asiatica | reverse complement strand
CAGCATCCTCATACTGACCACACTGCCCAGCCCCGCAGCATCCTCATACTGACCACACTGTCCAGTCCCTCAGAGTCTGTTGTTGCATCCACTGCCCCATTCCATCTCGTGGAGTGTCCCTCTTTACTGCTGACCCTTCACTTTACCAAGCATGATGTCCTTCTCCAGGAAGTGGCCCCTCCTGATAACACGCCCTAAGTATGTGAGTGGAAGTTTCACAATGCTGGCTCCTAAGGAGCGTTCTGTCTGCTCTTTTTCCAAAACAGAGATGTTCTTCTTCGGCAGTCCATTCAAATACATTGATTCTGGCTGCTTAGAGCAACTAGCATCTCCTGTTTACAGTTCTGAGGCCTGGAGTCCAAGTTCAGGGTGTCAGCAGGGACGCCCTCTCTCCATCAGCACCATGGGGACCCTTCTTGTCTCTCTTGGCTTTTGTAATCCCAGGTGTTTCTTGATGTTCTTTGGCTTGTAGTTAATAGATGCTCACGTGGCATCATCCCCCCCCACACCCCCCATGACCCTGTCTCTGTGTCTGTTCCATCTTTATTTTTTTATTTTTTAAAAAGACATCCTTCAGAAGGGATTAGGAGTCCCCTACTCTGAAGTGACCACATTAATTTAACTGATAACATTTGCACAGAAAAACCCTAATTCCAAACAAAATCACATACACAAGCACCCAAAAAAATCCCCACTGCTGTTAATTCGACTTTGACTCATAGCGACTCTCCAGGACAGAGTAGAAGGACCCTCGTAAAGTTTCTGAGACCATAAACCTTTATAGAAGCAGACTGTGTCATTATTCTCCCTCAGAGTAGCTAGTGGGTTAGAAACACTGACCTTCCTGTTAGCCACCAGTGCTTAACCACTGCACCACCAGTGTTCTTCCTCCACAGGTACAGGGGTTAGGATGTCAGTCTATGTTTTGGGGAGTCACAATTGATCCACAATAGGGCGCAAGGCAGCGTTTGGGGCAACATAAAGGATTATTTTAAAGACAAGCTAGGTGGTCCCTGATGAGGGGAGGGTGGGGGTTCCCGGGAGTGGAGACCCCTCGCAGATGTTCACCTAACACTGGCATGTATGAAATCGGGGTCCTTTGGTGCGCCCGGGCGGGGCTACTCCTCAGTTGGGCATCGATCCCGTCTCCTTGAGAACGCATTATCTTCACACGGCCTTGTGTTAATGTGCACGGACTCATTTCCGCGTCCCCAGCTGCACCAGCGCCCGGCACGTTACTCCCCCCAATCCGACGGGAGGTGCTCGTCTGGGGAAGGGTCATGTCTCCAAAGTGCTCAGAAGTGTCCAATGGCTCCCTGGGGACACCAACTTCCCCCTGCTAAGTGTCACACGGGTCCCTGGCGTGCCAGCAACAAGTCTGCTGAAATGTCCTCAGAGGTCCCAGGCCACCAGTCTCCGAAGTGCCGGAATCTCGGCTGGGAGGGGACGGCAGGTCCAGCTGCGGCCTCAGTCTTGGCTGCTCTGCTGAGTCCTCCCTCCCCTCATCCATCTGAGATTTCACTGTAGCCCCTTGTGATCTCAGCAACCCCCTGGACTCCTTGGGCACACAGTGATTCACCTCCACCAGCCTCTGAAGCTGCCCTTTCCTGATCATATCGCTGGAACAGCCTGACCCGATTTTTCAGTTTGTTAGTTTCTAGCTTCGTTGGGTCTAGTCCAACTCCATATGTTCAGTGTAGAACTGTTCCAAAGGCTTTTTCCAAGCTGTGACTTTTTGGAAGCAAACAGCCTGGACTTTCTTCTGAGGCACCCTTTCAGCTAAGTAGTAAACCATTGTACCACCCAGCAACCTCCCTCCAGGCCTTTAAAGGGCTGTCTTCTTGTCATTTAGTGCCACCCACCCGTGCCTACCCCACACCACACCAGAGCAGGGAAATGTCTGTGTAGCATTCTGAGTACAGTGGAGCTGATTTTCATGCACAGTTACACAACGGTGAGAGAATGCACCATTCATTATACATATTAGATTTGTAGAAAACGTCCAAGTAACTGTCTACATTAAAATATAGCTAGAGCTTATAACATTTAATGAGAAATTTACAATATTTAATAAGATACTTGTAACATTGGACTCCTGGTGTGGCGTTGTAGGATCAGTACTGGACTGCATACCACAAGGTCAGCAGTTCAAACCCACCAGCTGCTCATGGGAAACCCTATACTGGGTCCATATGAATTGAAACGGACTCAATAGCACTTAAGAACAGCAACGGTATTGAATTAAATACTTGCAATATTTCATGAGAGGCTCACAGCAGTTTTGCCTTACGTTTAATACACTGAATGGCAAGGACAAATTCCCCATCAGAACGTTTAAATCATTATGTTTATGAACTCTCCTTGGCCACTGCTGATGTTTGCTCACACAAACAGAGGCCAAACAACAACAACAAAGAACGTAAAGCAAATCCAGCAACCGCTGAAAGTGTGTGGAGACCAAAGATCATTAGTGGTCGCCAGGGGTGGGAGAGAGGGCGGCAGGGACGGAATCATTTGCACAACTGGATCGTAATTTATGCCACTGAATGCTGTTGTTGGTAAGGGCCATTGAGACAGTTTTGACTCATAGCGACTTTGTATAGGCTTTCTGACGAGTGGCTGGTGGGTTTGAACCACCAACCTTGTGGTTAGAAGTCCAGGGCTGACCCTTCAGCACCACACCAATTGTTGTTGTTGTGAAGTGCCGTCAAGTCAATTCTGGCCCAGAGTGACCCTATAAAGGGTTTCTGAAGAGAAACTGGTGAGCTTGAACTGCCGGTCTTACGTTTCAAAGCAACTTTGCAGTCCAGCACATTAACCCACAGCGCCACACCACCACACCAATGGTACACACACAATGAAAGCTGAAATGGCAGCTGTTTTGTATATTGTGTTGTTGTTATTGTTAAGTGCTGTTGAGTCCGTTCCAACTCACAGTGACCCTGTAGAGGGTTTCTGGGGAGTAGCTAGTGGATTTGAACTGCTGACCTTGTTGTGCATATCCTTACAGCAATAAAAATCTGAAAATCATACAGCAGCAGTTGGCTTTCTATCTAGGCCTCGACAGCTCTTCTGAGTTCATTGTCATGGATTCAGTTGCACCCCCCTCCAAATACATACTATAAACCCTAACCCCTAATCCCATTTGAGGAAGGTTGGTGGTGCTGTGGGATAAGCATTGGACTTCTAGACACAAGTTCGGCAGTTCAAACCCACTAGCTGTTCCTCAGGAGAAAAATGAGGCTTTCTGCCCCTGTAAAGATTTGCAATCTCAGAAACCCTATACAGGGTTGCTATGAGTCAGAACCAATTCACTGGCACAGGATTTCCTTTGGTACACATAAGGAAGTCATACAAGTGTTGTTAAGTGTTGTTGAGTTGGTTCCAACTCACAGTGACTCTGTATAGAGTTTCTGAAGTGCGGATGGTAAGTTTGAACCACCGACCTTAACGGTTCAAACCAAACTTGAAGTCTAGTGCTTATCCTATGATGCCACAGGTGTAGGATGAGTCTTAAGCTGATCACATTTGAGATTTGAACAGTGGATCCATCACAGCAATAAGGAAGAGAGAACAGGGGTGCAGAAGCTGGAAAGAGACCAGGACCGTCCCTGTGACCCACAGAGAGCCAGCCTGACCCTGCAGCCGGTGCCCTGGATTCGGTCAGACCTCAGCCTCCTGGCGGTGAGAGAAAATGTCTGACAGGAAAAACGGCAACAGTCATCGACAAGTGTCACCGTACCATTTCTGGAGATGACACAACAGAATTTGAATGCTGTAGGACTTTCTACCATCGTCTGGGTGTGGTCAGCATCCTGAGGCTTGGATGTCCACAGAAGAAGCCTGGAGCTAGGTCCTCCAGAAGCCCACTGCCTGGCCCTCGCCCTGACCATAGTCCCAGGAGGCTCGGACCCTAGGTCCCATGGTGCTGGTACACTCTGTAGTTTCAGGACCTTGGCTGGGAGGTAGAACCCCTCAGACTCACGTCCCATGTCCCTGAGCATGGGTGGCAGTCAGCTGATGAGGTTGCTATCAATGGGGACACAGGACTCGGCCTCTGACTCCTCCCTTCAGGCATCGTCCAAGGAGCCCCTGCCCAACTCTGTCTTCCCACTAGAAACCCAGTTCCTGCCAGAGTGGAAGAGGCCACGTGTCACGGCCCTCATGGTCATGACTCAACCCCAGACAGCCCATTCAGCAGTGTCACTGGCCAGTGTCCTCATGAATGTCCCAATTGTCCATTTGTCTTCTGTCTCCCCTCAAGAGACAATGTCTTCACCACCCCTCCACCATCCACAATGTTTCAGGTCAGGGAGGGGGTTGACTTCCTGGTGGAGGCTTGAATTTTTTCCTCAGTTCTTTCAGCTTGAGAAATGCTGAGCATGTTCTTCCCTTTTGGTTTTCTGACTCCAGGTCATTGCACATTTCGTTGTAATATTTGGCTTTATCTTCTCCAGCTGCCCTTTGAAGTGCTCTGTCCAGCTCTTGTACCTCCTCCTTTCTTCCATTAGCTTTAGCATCTCTACGCTGAAGAGCAAGTTACATTGTCTCTTCTGACATCCATTTTGGTCTTTTCCTTCTTTCTTGTCTTCTTAATGACCATTGGCTGTCTTCCTGTATGATGTTCTTGATGTCATCCCACAACTCTTCTGGTCTTCGGTCTTTAGTGGCAAATGCATCAAATCTGTTCTTGAGATGCATTCTAAATTCAGGTGGGATATATTCAAGGTCTTGTAGACTTGTTTTCATTTTCTTCAGCTTCATCCTGAACTTGCATATGAGCAATTGATGGTCTGTTCCACAGTCTGTCCCTGGCCTTGTTTTAGCTGATGATATGGAGCTTTTCCACTGTCTATTTCCACAGATGTAGTCCATCTTATTTCTGTGTATTCCACCTGGTGAGGTGGAATATATTGTTTTAAAAAGGTATTTGTGATGGAGAAGTCCTTGGTCTTACAAAATTCTATCATGTAATCTCCAGCATCATTTCTATCACCAAAGCCATGTTTTCCATCCACTGATCCTTCCTCTTTGTTTCCAACCTTTGCATCCAATCACCAGTAATGATCAATACATCTTGATTGCATGTTTGATCAATTTCAGACTAAAGAAGTTGGTGGGATTCTTCAATTTCATCATCACTGGCTTCAGTGATTGGTGCCTAAATTTGAGTAATAATGTATGATATTAACTGGTCTTCCTCATAGGCAGATGGATATTATCCTATCACAGATAGTGTTGTACTTCAAGGTGGATCTTAAAAGGTTCTTTTTGATGATGAATGCGACAGCATTCCTTACTGATTTGTCACTCCCAGCATAGTAAAACTGTATGATTGTCAGAATCAAAACGGCCAATACCAATTCATTTCAGCTCACTAATGCCTAGAATATCAATGGTTATGCATTCCATTCATTTTTGACAACTTTCAATTATCTTAGATTTATACTTTGTCTATTTCATGTTCTGTTTTTTAATGGATGTTTACAGCTGTTTCTCTTCATTTGGAGTTGTGCCCCATCAGCATATGAAGGTTTCAAAAGTTATACTCCATTCGCTTCATCACAATCAACTTTACTTTGAGGAGGCAGCTCTTCCCCAGTTGTGTTTTGAGTGCCTTCCATCCTGAGGGGCTCAAACTGGACAGTGAATAAGGAAGACTGCAGAAGAATTGATGCTTTTGAGTTATGGTGTTGGAGGAGAATATTGAAAGTACCAGGAAATGCCAAAAGGACAAGTACATCTGTTTTGGAAGACACACAGCTAGGATTACTTGGAAGCCAGGATGGCCAAACTTTGTCTCTCATACTTCAGATATATTGTCAGGAGGGAACAGTCACTGGAGAAGGATATCATACTTGGTAAGGTGAAGGGTCAGAGAAAAAAGGAAGACCCCCAGAGAGATGGACTGGCACAGTGGTAGCATCAATGGACTCAAGTGTGGCAACAATTGTGAGGTTGGCCCAGGACCGGGCAGTGTTTCATTCTGTCCAGTATAAGGTTGCTATGAATCGGTACTGACTCAATGACACCTAACAACAACAACAACAGCAAAGAAGACCAGTTAATACCACTATTATTCAAGTTTATGCACCAACCACTAAAACCAGTGATGATGAAATTGAAGAACTAACTCTACCAACTTCTCAATCTAAAATTGATCAAACATGCAATCAAGATGCATTAATAATTACTTGTGATTGGAATGCAAATGCTGGAAGCAAAAAGGAAGGATCAGTAGTTGAAAAATGTGGCCTTGGTGATAGAAATGATGCTGGAGATCTCAGAATATTTCAAGACCAATGACCTACCTCTTCATTGCAAACACCTTTTTAAACAGCATAAAAGATGACTATACACATGGCCCTCAGCAGATGGAATACACAGAAATAAAATTGACTACATCTGTGGAAAGAGATGGCACAAAAACTCCATATCATCAACCAAAACAAGGCCAGGGGTAAACTATGGAACAGGCCATCAACTGTTCATACGCAAGTTCAGGCTGAAGCTGAAGAAAACTAAAACAAGTCCACAAGAGCCAAAATATGACCTTGAACATATCCCACCTGAATTTGGAGATCATCTGAAGAACAGATTTGAGGAATGAGACATTAAAGACCATAGACCAGAAGAGTTGTGGGATGACATCAAGAACATCATAAAGGAAGACAGCTAAAGGCCATTAAGAAGACAAGAAAGAAGGAAAACACCAAAATGGATGTCAGAAGAGACTCTGAAACCTACTCTCCAACATGGAGATGCTAAAGCAAGTGGAAGAAATGAGGAGGTAACATAGTGAATAGAAAATTTCAAAGGGCAAGTCTAGATGACAAAGGCAAATATAATGAAATGTGCAAAGACCTAGAGCTAGAAAAGCAATAGGGAAGAACACGCTCAACATTTTTCAAGCTGAGGGAACTGAAGAAAAGTTTCAAACCTCAACTTGTAACAATGAAGGGTTCTAATGACAAAACATTGAATGATGCAGAAAGTATCAAAAGAAGATAGAAGGAATACACAGAGTCATTGTACCAAAAAGAAGTAGTCAGTATTTCAAGAGGTAACATATGATCAAGAGCCAATGATCCTAAAGGAAGAAGTCCAAGGTGAAGGCATTGATAAAGAATAAGGCACTGGGAATTAATGCAATACAGATTAAAATAATCCAATCAAATGAGGCAGCACTAGAGACAATAATTTGTTTATGCAAAAAAGATTGGAAAATAACTACCTTGCCAACTGACCAGAAGAGATCCATATTCTTGCCCATTCCAAAAAGAGGTGACCCAGGGGAATGTGGAAAATTATAGAAAAATATCTTTAATATGCATGTGAGTAAAGTTTTGCTAATGGTAGTACAAAAACAGCTGCAATCATACATTGACAGACAACTTTCAGAGGTTCAAGCTGGATTCAGAAGAGGATGTGGAATGAGGGATATTACTGCTGACATCATCTTGGGTGAAAGCAGAAATTTCCAGAAATATGTTTACCTGTGCTTTATTGACTACTCAAAGGCTTTTGATTGTGTGGATCATGACAAGCTATGGACAACATTGTGGAGAATGAGTATTCCGGAACACTTAATTGTGCTCATGAGGAACCTGTACAGAGACCAAGAGGCAGTTGTTTGAACAGAACAAGGGAACACCAAATGGTTTAAAATTAGGAAAGGTGTGCGACACCAGGGTTGTATTCTTTCACTGTATTTATTCAATCTGTATGCTGACAAAATAATCTAAGAAACTGGATTATATGAAGAAAAACATGACATCAGGATTGGAGGAAGACTCATTA
>NW_006408837.1:1685147-1690192 GCF_000296735.1 Chrysochloris asiatica | reverse complement strand
TACCCCCAGAGTTTCCTATCTGATCTTTTGACTTGATGTCATCCGTTTGATTGCATATAGAAAGTGCTCTCAAAGGACCTAATGCTCAGGGAAAGACAGTTTTTAAATAATTAAGCTAAACTACTTTTTTTGGCTTAATTAGCAAAGAATGAAGAGAAACTAAAGAGACTGGAAGAAATGCTTGAACAGAATGTTTAAAGACTTGAACAGAATGTTTCAAGGAGCAGCTTGAGACAACAAAGTAAAGCATTATAATGAAGTATGTAAAGACCTGGAGTTAGAAAACAGAGAGGAAGAAGATGCTCAGCATTTCTCAAGCTGAAGAATAAGTTTAAAGAATAAGTTTAAAGAACTGAAGAATAAGTTTAAACCCCAACTTGCAATATTGCTGGATTTCATGAGCAAAATATTGCACAGTGTTGGAAGCATCAAAAGAAGATGGAAGGAATACACAAAGCCACTGTACCAAAAAGATATGGTCAATGCTTAAACATTTCAAGAGGTAGCATATGATAATATATGATATAGAACTAATAGTAATGAAGGAAGAAGTCCAAGGTGAGCTGAAGGCATTGGCAAAACACAAGGCTACAGAAATTGACTGAATGGAATTGAAACATTTTAACAAACAGATGCCTCGGTACAGGTGCCCACTCATCTATACCATGAAATTTGAAAGACTGCTACTTGGACAACCTCTTGGAAGAGATCCCTATTTCTACTCATTCCAAAGCAAAGTGACCCAACAGAATGTGGAAATCCTTTGACATATCATTAATATCAGATGCAAGCAAAATTTTACTGAAGATAATTTTTAAATGGCTACAACAGTGTATTGCCAGGAAACCAAAAAGAATCATGCTGAATTCAGAAGAGGAACACAGAGTGAGGGATATCATTTTAGATGTCAGAGGACCTTAGATGAAAGCTAAGAGAATGCTAGAAAGATGTTTACTTGTCCTTTATTGACTGTGTGGATCATAACAAACTATGGACAATGTTGGAACCGATGGGAATTCCAGGATACTTCATCGTGCTCATGACGAACCTGTACATAGACCAAGAGGTGGTTGTTTGACCAGAACAAGGGACGCTGATTGGTTTAAAATCAGGAAAGGTGTGTGTCGTGGTTGTATCCTCTCACTACACATAATCTGTATTCTGAGCAAAGAATCCAAGAATCTAGATTATATGAAGAAGAACATGGCATCACGATTAGAGGAAGACTCATTAACAAGTTTGATAAGCAGATAACACAACCTTGTTTGCTGAAAGCGAAAAGACCTTGAAGTATTTACTGATGAAGATCAAAGCCTTCAGTATGGATTACATCATAATGTGAAGAAACAAAACCTCTCACAACCTGACCAATAAATAATATCATGATAAACAAAGAAAAAGATGAAAATTGTTAATGCTTCATTTTGTTTGGCCCCACAAGCAACGGGGAAGAAACAGTCAAGGAATCAAATGACATAATATTACATTATGCAAATCTTCTGCCAAAGACTTTCTTAAAGTGTTAAGGAGCAAAGGTATCACTTTGAGGACTAAGGTACGCCTGACCCAAGCCATTATATTTCGAACTACTTTGTGCAAAAGCTTGGAAATAAATAAGGAAGACCAAAGAAGAATTGATGCATTTGAATTGTGGTGTCAGAAAAGAATATGGTAAGTACCATGGAGTGCCAGAAGGACAAACTGCTCTGTCTTGGAAGAACAGCCAGATGCTTCTTAGAAGTGAGGAAGGTGAGGTTTCATCTCATAATTGGGACCTGTGTTCAGGAGGCACCATTCCTAGCAAAGGACACTATTCTAGGAAAAGTAAGGAAGGCCCCAACAAGAGTTGGCACAGTGACAGCAGCAATGAGCTCACACAATAATTGTGAAAATGACACAGGTATGAATGATATTTCATTTTGTTGTAATGATGGAGTCACGGAGTTGCTGTCTCCTTCGATACCCACCACTCGTTTGTCAGTTTCTTGCGCTGTGGTGGCTTTTGTGTTGCCATGATACTGGAAGTGATGAAACTGATAGCTAGAAGGCCAGCAGGGTCACTCATAGTGGACAGGTCTCAGCTGAACTTCCAGATTAAGACTCAAAAGAAGGAGAGACAGACAACTTCTGAGTGCTTAGCCACTGAAGGCCTTATGAATAGCAGTGAAACACTGTCAGATCGCTCCAGAATATTAAGTATTGAAACATGATGAAGAGCCCCAGGATACTGTCAGATGTGGTGCCAGAAGATGAGCCCCTCAGTTTGGAAGGCATTCAAAATACAACTGCGAAAAAGCCAACTCCTCAAAGTAGGGTTGACCGTGATGACACGAATGGAGTAAAGCCCTTGGGACCTTCATTTGCTGATGGGGCACAACTCAAAATGAAGAGAAAAAACTGTAAACATCCATTAATAATAGGAACATGAAATGCATGAAGTTTGAATCTAGGAAAACTGGAAATAGTCAAAAATGAAATGGAATGTATAAACATCAATATCCTAGGCATTTGTGATCTGAAATAGACTGGCATTGAGCATTTTGAATGTGATAATCACATGACTTGCTATTCCAGAAATGACAAATTAAAGATGAATGGCATCGCATTCATCATCAAAAAGAACATTTCAAGATTTGTCTTGAAATACCACACTCTCTGTGATAGGATAATATCCATACAACTATAGGGAAGACCAGTTAATACCACTATTATTTAAATTTATGCACCAACCACTGAAGCCAGTGTGATGAAATCGAGGAATTCTGCCAACTTCTTCAGTCTGAAATAAATCAAATATACAATGTATTGTTAGTTATTGATGGTTGGAATGCAAAGATTGGAAACAAACAAACAAAAAAGGATCAGTCGCTGGAAAATATGGCCTTGGTGATAGAAATGATGCTGGAGGTCACATGATAGGACTTTGCAATACCAGTGACTTTGGAAGACAACTACCTAAACAGGTGATTGGGAGCTTCCTTATTTATGCCAGTTCCAAAGAGGTTCCCCGGTGGAAGTGAAAGTCATTGGACAGCATCATTAATATCGCATGCAAGTAAAATTTTGCTAAACATCATTCAAAAGCAGCTGCAGCACACGTTGGCAGGGAACTACCAGAGGTTCAAGCTGGAGTCAGAGAAGGACGTGGAATGGGGGATATCATTGCTGACGTCAGATGGATCTTGGCCAACAGCAGAGAATTCCAGAGACATGTTTACCCTATGCCTTATTAACTACACAAAGGGTTTTGATTGTGTGCATGGACAGTATTGCAAAGAATGAGTATTCCGGAACACTTGGCTGTTGGTTAAGGATATAACTTGGTATCCAGTAATGATGGATTCACCCTGCATGATGTGAGGTGACATGGTATGATGTAATCCTTCTCTGTTTGTGATGTGTCATCAGCTCTGACCTCTGTGTGGTAATGGTGGAGTCCTGGCGTGGTGCTGTGGGTTCATGCACTGGACTGCAAAGTCAGTTTGAACCACAAGGTTGGCAGATCAAGTTCATCAGTTACTTCTCAGAAATCCTATACAGGGTTGCTGAGGGTTAGAACTGACTCGATGAAAAACTGCGTGCCTGTTTGCTAAAGCACCCCCCCCTCCCCAGGTTTAGTGGTTTTTCCGTTCCAGTGGCCTCAGGAGACTAAGACACATGCTTACTTTTCGGGTGAGGAAGCCTAGGTTTAGGGGGTTAAGTTTCCAGGACAAGGCAGAGTCCCTATCACATCCAGGAGTGGGACCAGGGCTCCTGGCCCCGGCCCAGCAGAGGGTGTCAGGGTGCCTCATCTACTCGGGGAGATGACCCGTGTGTGGAATCTGCTCTTGTTCAAGAATGCCCAATTCCTCTCCTGGTCAATCACATGCCAGGCTGGCCGAGGCTTCTGGGCTCAAAGAGCCAACTGCTGCTCTCTTCCCACGGACGGACGGTAGGACTCTGGAATCCGGGAGGCAGATAGGCTGACTATGGGAGGCATGTGATCTCACACACACAGTTCCCCACACCCCTCTGAGGCTGTGCTGCTCTAACCACAAGCTTGCACCCCTGGCCTCCTCCAAACCCTGGGGCTATAGGCACACAGGGGCCTGGGTTGAATTGCCCCTGATGGGGACTCAGACGTCTTGAGTCCAGAAGGGCTTTCTGTGGAGTCTGCATGGCCCCGGGACTGCTCTTTGCGCCTGTCTGGCTGCATCTCATCAGGGAGGTCTTTAGGGTGGCTGGCCGGCTCTGAGTGCAGCCAGGTGGCTTTGGTCACACAGCTGCTGCCTGGACTCCTCCGGATGGAGGGTAGCACGGCCTTTGAACAAGGACACTGACCACGTCTTGCCAGTGGAGACAGGCTGTATGACCAGCAGGAGCCACCAGAGATAAATAAGGGTAAGTAACATGTATTGGAGTCCTGGTGTGGCTCTGTGGGCTAATGTGTCATACTGAAAAGCTGTTTGAACTGCAAGGTCAGTGGTTCAAGCTCACCAGATGCTCCTCGTATACCCTATACAGGGTCGCTATGGGTCGGAACCCACTTGAAGGCTCTTCGCAACAACAACATATAGTTGCAAACTGATTGTTGTTTGTGCTGTCGAGTCAGTTCCGACTCACAGTGACCCTGTCTGTATAAGGTTTCTGAGGTTATAAATATCTACGGGAACAGAAAGCTTCATCTTTCTCCCATAGAGCAGCCGACCTTGTGTTTAGCAGTCCAGCGCGTAACCAGGGGTCCTACGAAGTCAAACAAAAATGACAAAATGTGAAGTTCTTGTTACCTGACCATCCTCCATCTGTTAGGCTGTGAGGTCGACAGTTCAAACCTACCAGTAGATCCTGTAATTATGTGCAACCCCAGAAACTCTAGGGAGCCGTTCTGCTTTGTCCCGGAGGGGCACTCTGAGTCAGAATCCATGGCAGTGGTTTGGGTTTGTTCAAGAATTCTGCAAGCTCTGATTTATGCTTTCATAGCGTAGTGGTTACGAATCGGGCTGCGAACCTTAAGGTCAGTGGTTCGAAACTACCAGCTGCTCCACGGGAGAAAGATCAGGCTTTCT
>NW_006408837.1:1673587-1682467 GCF_000296735.1 Chrysochloris asiatica | reverse complement strand
CATTCAACAACAACAGCAAGGCTGCCGTTGTGTGTCATGGAGTCGACCATACAGGACAGAGTGAAACTACTCCATAGGGCTTCCTAGGCTGTTGTCTTTACAAGAAATCAAACAATGGATTGCACTGGGCAAATCTACAGAAGACCTCATTAAAGTGTTACGGAGCAATGATGTCACTTTGAGGACTACAGTGTGCATGACCCAAGCCAGGGTGTCTTCAATTGCCTCACACGCAGGTGAGAGCCGTAGTGTGTTGATGTCGGATAGGCGCTGAACTGTTAACTGCAAGGTGGATAGTTCAAACTCACCGGCTTCTCCAGGGGAGAAAGATGAGGCTCTCTGCTCCCAAAAGGTGTTCAGTTTCAGAAAACTCTAAGGAACCGTTGTCCTCTGTCCAGCTCTGAGGTCACTATGGGTGGGATAGAGTGGACGGCAGGGGGTTGGTTTTCTTGGTCCTCAGTGTCCGGAGCTTCAGAGTCCAAATCGAGTCTAGGCTGTGTCGAATCCTTGTTGGAGCCTCTCGCCTACTTTCTGGTGTCTGTTGGTGATCCCTGGGGGTCCTTGACACTCCTAGGTGATCCCCTCTCCTAGTACCTAGAGTCTGTTGTAATCCTTGGAGTTCTTAGGTAATCTTTGGCATCTGTCTTCTCTGTGTCTTCTGTTCTTCATGTGACTCAAAAGGATAGTGTTGAAGAGCAAAGGTGTTAGGTTTTCTTAAATGTTTTATTGTGAATTATGTGATAGTTTACATGGGAGAACATTAGTTTTACATTCATTCTATCATATATGGTTTCATTGTCATGGTTACAATCCCCTCCATGCATCATCAACCAGCCCCTCTCCCTCTCTGGGTCTAAAGTCCCCAGTTGCTCCATCTCTCCATGTCATCGTCTCTGCCTCCATCTCAGGCGTCACTGCTTCTCTGGGTAGGGTCCCGCTCTCCGCTTTTCTCCATTGATGGTCCCAGGGACCTCCACTCCTAGACTGAAATGTTAATCACTCCCCTCGCAAAGGTGTCAGTTTAAGGACTAAGGTGCGCCTGACCCAAGCCACGGTATTTTCAGTAACCTTAAATGCATGTGAAAATTGGACAGTGAATAAAGAAGGCTCTAGAGGAATTGGTGCATTTGAGTTACGGTGTTGGAGGAGAATACTGAAAGTGCCATGGACTGAGAGAGAACAAACCAATCTGTGTTGGAAGAAGTGCAGTCAGAATGGTCTTTAGAAGCCAGGATGGCCAGACTTCTTCGCCTCTCATACTTTGGACATAGTATCAGGAGGTACCAGTCATTGGAGAAAAACATCGTGCTTGGTAAGGTGGAGGGTTGAAGAAAAAGAGGAAGATCACTAACAAGATGGATGGGCCCAGTGGCGGCAGCAATGGTTGTGATGATTGCGCAATATCCGGTAGTGTTTTGTCCTGTTGTATACAGGGTCACTATGAATCAGTGTCAACTCGATGGCCCCTAACAACAACAGCTAGCCACAGGTTAGCAGTTCAAACCCCCAGCCACTCTTAGGAAGAAAGATGAGGCTTTCTGTGAGTGTTAAAATAGGCAGCCTCAGAAACCCTATACAGGGTCTGTCTCTCTGAGCCGGACCTGACAGCAGATGAGAGGTGAGACAGAGGTTAGGATTTCCACACAGAGTTTTGAGGGTCGCCGTTCAGTCACACAGCAGGACCAGGAAGCAGTGTGAGGAGAAATGGGGTGTGTGGAGGGGCAGTGCAGTCACAGCCCTGAAAATTAACCCACCTGTGGCTCTAAGCAGGTGGTCACGTGGAGCAAAGAAGACCAGGTGGTGATTCCGTCCTGAGGAACGTGATGACCGTGAGGTACGGGATGGTATAGGTTCTGGGGAGATAAACGGGGACGTGTTGGATGACTGGCCGAAGGGTTGACAATTCAAACTCACCCAGAAGCATCTCGGAAGACTGGGTGATCTGCTTCTGAAAGATCCCAGTCTTGAAACCCCTGTGGAGCAGTTCCATCATAGGTGGGTACGTTGTGAGTTGGACTTGACTCAGCGGTAACTCACAGTGATAAAAAAAGCTAACCCATATGGACAGGGCACTAGAAAGGGGACAAGTACCATGGTCAGCGCTCTGCTTGTGTCTCCTCTTACCTGCCCAGGTGTGTGTCCCTGGAGGACAAGTCTGTGTGCCCCTTGCACCAGCCCATAGTTACCTGTCCAGTCATCCACTAACCGCTGGGTACCTGTGCCACATACGAGGGTGCCTAGAGAGGGTGGAACCTGAGACAATGTCTCAGCAGGTGAACAGCGAGTGATGAGACTCACAGGGGCCTAAGGCTGGGACAGGGCAAGCTAACGCTCCAGAAAGAGAAACCGAGTCCCAAAGCTCAGGTGGACCTCTGGAGAGGACAGGTCCATGAACTGAGGGCATCTTACCCTGGGAGGAACGCTCTGGGCTGGGGAGCCAGATCCAGGGGCCACAGGTCCCTGGACACCCTGAGGAGGCCCCTCCCAGTACCTGGTCTGGCGGCGCCTGGCGCGGTGACAGGCTGACGAATCGGCTGAGGGCTCAGCGTGGGAGCAGGTATTGATCAGCCTCGGCGGTTGATGGATGGGCACTCGGGTCCCTGTGCTCACAGGCACACCGTGCCCACATCAGGCCACTGGCGCCAAAACCATCTCCAAGGCCCGTCTCGGCACCCACGTGCATCTCAGCAGCAATTACTGGGCGAGTCATTAATTAAATAAGACCTGCTTTTTGCAGCCGTGCGTGAGTGAGCTTGGCTGTTCTTCATTCAGTTTCTCCTGAGCTGCCTGTGTGTGACCAGGAGGCAGGGGGGTCTCTGGAGACAACAGGATGGGGTCTGAGTCCTCACTCTCCTCCATATCAACTGGCCCAGACTCACTGATCCCCTGTTGCTCCCACCCAAGGGGGCAGCTGCACCCCTTTGTTGGCTGAAAGAAGACATTGCAGCTCATGGCTGGCCCAGGCCAAACACAGAGGTCCTCAATGAATACTTACTCTTGCTCCCAGGGCCAAGGGCCACATTGAATGGGAGCTCCCATCCTCCAGGAGCTAGCTGCAGCACCAGAATGTACCACTTAGGGGCCTCAAACCCTGTAGGTGAAGGAGTGCAATAGAGTCGGGGTATGGAACACACAAAGACACCTCAAATCACACCGATTTCTGTAGCCCCATCTCAACCCTCTGCTGTAGAGCCATCCTGACTCCTGGCGCCCCCATGTGGGTCAAAGCAGAACTGCGTGCCACAGGCTTCTTAGTGGCTGATTTTTCAGAAGTAAAATGCCAGGTCTTTCTTCTGCAGTACTTCAGGTGGACTCCAGGCTCCAACGTTTTAGTGAGCAGCCGAGCACATGAGCCCTTGGTCCCACCCAGCATCTCCTGACACCTGCTCTGTGGGGCTGGCGAGTCAATTATGACTTGTGGCGGCACCGTGTGACAAAGTCCGAGTTCCTAGGCTGTCATCTTTACAGGAGCGGATCACCAGATCTTTCTTCCTCAGCACCCCTGAGCGGGTTTGGACCACCAATTTTCTGGTTAGCAGCAGCGTGCTTTTCTGTTATCTTTAATAAAATTTTATTTGCATGCGATATTAATGATACTGTTCGATGATTTCCACATTCCATTGGGTCACCTTTCTCTGGAATGGGCACAAATACTGACCTCCTCCAGTCAGTTGGCCAGATAGCTGTCTTGCAAATTTCTCTAGGACTAGATGACATTGCAGTCTGCTATTGTGGTTTATTAACTGAGGCTGGACCAGCCCAGCAGGACCCAGCTGTAGAGAATCTAAAAATTTTCAGCATATTTCAGCCTAAGAGTAATACAGAAGGGCGCATCTGTTGGACTCTTTGTATCTGAGCTCGGAGAAGATTCAGATGATCTATAATATTGTGTAAGTTTCTCTAAACGGGAGCATGTTATCTATCACTCCATAGTTACCTCCCTGTTACTGTGATGCTAAACCGGTGTATTAAGTATCATCAACTGGACAGACTTCAGCAGTTTCCAGACTCAGACAGAGTAGGAAGAGAGGCCTGGCGATACACTTCTGCAGATCAATGACGACCCTGTGAGTCACAGTGAATACTGTCTGATAAAGTGCTGGAAGATGAGCCCCTAGGCTGGAATCCACTCAACATGCACACTGGCTCCAACCGTGGACTCAGGAAGACCAACGATGGTGAGGACGGTGTAGGACCGGTCAGCTCTTTGTTCTATTGTGTCTGAGGTTGTGATGAGTTGGAGCTGACTCAATGGCAACCACCACCACCACCACCAAATACAAAAAGGGATATGCAAAAAAAAAAACAAAACCAAACACCCTGACGTCCCATCAATTCCAATTCATAGTCACCCCATAAGACAGAGTAGACCAGACCAGAGGGCTTCCAAGGCTGAAACTATTACAGAAGCAGATTGCCACAGCTTTCTTCCGAAGACTGGCTAGTGGGTTTGAACCAATGACCTTTCAGTTAGCAACCATGTACTTAAGCACTGTGCCACCAGGATTCCCTAAGAAGGAGTCTGCAGGGCTGGAAGATCAGTTCCGTAAGATGGAAGGTACTCAGAATAGTCAATGGTCACCATAGTGGAATCCAGCAGGACCAGGAAGTGCTTGGTTCTATTGGACATGGGGTCACTCTGAGTCAGCACCAAGTGGACTGCAAGGCTCAGCAGCAATAAACACAAATAGAAGAATAATTGTGCTCAGAAATTGATCAGGACTAAGGAGAGGTGGGTGAAAGCCCACCTCTCTGGAGTTCTGCTTAATAAGCTCGCATTTGAGGCTGGATGGAAGCATTGGGGAAGTCCGTGGTCAGCAATGTCTGTGATTGCAGTGAGTGGGGTCAGGCCCGCTCCCAGGAAGACATGGAGGGACCACAGGCTCGCTGTACTCCTGAGTGGGTATCTAGTGTTCTTCTGTGAAGGCACCTCCAACTGTAGCTCCAGCCCCTTTCCTCTTGCCAGTCAGGACAGGACAGGTGTGTGTGGGGACAAGCACCCAAGACTTTGCACTGACTGGGGTGTGTGGGGTGGAGAGCACCCTGCCCCAGAGAAGTTACAAGTCATCGGAGGGAGACAGGCTAGCATGTGGGTACCACAATACAAAGTAGCGAGTTGTGGCCTGGCTACAAAGTGGCAAGTTGGGGTGAAGATACAAAGTAGCAGATTACAGCATCTATGCAACATGGTGAGCTGGGATGGGAGTACAAAGTAGTGAGTGTGGCCTGGCTACAAAGTGGCAAATTGGGGTAGAGACATGAAGCAGTGAGTTGTAACATGTGCAGCATTGCGTGGGGACAGGTGGGAGGAGAGCATCCCTGGGACACCTACCAGCTGAGAGAAGAGCAAGAAGAAGCAGACTTGTGGAGAGCAGCGTACAGGTGCTCCAGGTGAGGCAGGTGGGTCAAGATCCAGGATTCCTGATTCAACGGTCTGAGCCTAGGACACTGGGAATGCTGTGTGGCTCCTGGAGCCCATGTAGAAAAACAAGGAAGGTGGACAGTGAGTTAGCAGATGGGTTGGGCCCGTCACTTGTGTGAGCTGTGTCTCCTCTTGACTTGATCACCTTCTGGCTCCCCATCCCAGTGCCACAGAACTCCATATGGTTCTGTTCTGTCTGCTGCTTGCCTCGTATCCTTCCAAGAACCTCAGGAGGTATACTTGGTTAGCAGTAAGGTCTTTCCAGATATAATTAGTTCAGGTGAGGACATGCTGGAACCTTGGATTTTCAACCACCTCACATGCATGTGAAAGTTGGACAGTGAATGAGAAAGGCCATAGAAGAATCAGTGCATTTGATTTATGGTGTTGGCAAAGACTACTGAAAGTACCATGGACTGCCAGAAGAACAAACAAATCTGTGTTGGAAGACGTACAATCAGACAGTTCCTTCGAAGTGAGAATGGTGAGACTTTATCTCTCATACTTTGGACATGTTATCAGGAAGGACCAGTCCCTGGAGAAGGACATCGTGCTTGGTAAAGTGGAGGGTCAGTGAAAAAGACCAGAAGGAGATGGGTTAACACAGTGGCAGCAAAAGTGGGCTTAAACGTAGCAACAGGTGAGGATGGTGCAGGACTGGGCAGCTGTGAGTGGGAGCTGACTCAACAGCACCTAACAGCAAGAACATTCTGGAGAAGGGCCAGCCCTTCACCCTGTATGTCTGGTACCCTTATGAAAAGAGGAGAGGGGTCCGAGCTCAGGATGACACCACCGGAAGACAGGACAGAGACTGGAAGGACGTGGCTACAAGCCAAAGCATTCCCAGGAGTGATGGCCACCCCAGAAACCAGACGAGAGACCTGAAGTAGAGTCCCCACGGGAACCTTCCAGGTATTCAGCCAGAGTCTTGACTTTGGAGTCTGACCTCCGTAAGTGTGTGAGCATAGATTCTTGCTGTGATGGTGGTCTCGGGATACTCATGTTACTTGACTGATGGGGAGCCTGGGGCAAGGGCCCTAACCCCTCTGAGGACAAGAAACGGGGTTAAGTCCCCAGGGTAGTTACAAACTCCCAGCCAGTGTCTGTGGACTGTGTGAGTGAGTGAGTGAAGATATGAACCCCCTAGAATGAATGAATGAATGAATGAAGTGAATGAGGACTTGAGGCCTCTAGAATGAATGAATGGATGGATGAAGTGAGTAGATGAAGCCATGAATGAATGAAGGAATGAATGAATGAATGAGAACCTGAGGCCCCTAGAATGAATGAACAAATGAATCAATGAATGAATGAAGTGGGAGGTGAAACTTTGAATGAATGAATGAATGAAAGAATTCGCGAGTGAAAGAACAAATAAGCAAATAAACAAATGAGTGGATGAGGTCCCATAGCCCCTTGAATGAGTGAATAAAGTGAGTGGCAGATGCCCAGAAGCCCCCTGAATGAATGGATGAGTGAATAAGTGGGTTGGCCGGCCAGGCCCCTGTGGCCCCTTGAATGAATGAATGGATGGATGGATGAATGGATGGATGGATGGATGGATGGATGGATGGATGGATGGATGGATGCATGGATAGATGGATGGATGGGTGAATGGACAAACGGGGCGTGGAGAAGCCAGGAGCCCTGGGGACCAGCCCCAGTCTAGCAGGGAGGCTGGTCATGGATGGATGGATGGATGGGTGAATGGACAAACGGGGCGTGGAGAAGCCAGGAGCCCTGGGGACCAGCCCCAGTCTAGCAGGGAGGCTGGTCAGTCTAGCAGGGGCAGTGCTGACAGCAGCTGGCTCCCCCAACAGTGTGCCTGGGCTCACACCTGACCGCCCTGTGCTGATGGTTCCCCAGACGCCATTATAGCAATTAGCAGTCGAGCGTTCACTTAACTGCCCGCCGGTGTGTGCAGGGAGGCGGACGCTCAGGCTGTCTCGCCAGCCTGGAGCCTGACCCATCTGGGCCGTAGGTACGTCGTTAGAGGCAGGGCCCCTGGATGGGCTGGCAGGACTCTGGCCCCATGGAGGGTAGGTAACGAGGCAGGCAGGTGCTGGCGTGGAATCCAGTCCCGGGTCCAAGAGATAGCCGACCCCATGCATGCCACAGCTGCCCAGCCCACTCTATCTCTGAGGTCACAGATGGGCTCTGTGTCCCCATTTCCTGGCCCCCAGCAAGCCTGGGCTAGGGACCACAATCCTGGATTCCTTGAGCATCTGGAGCTGTTCCCAAGGGCGGCTGCTTCTTCTGCCTCTGAGTCTGCTCTGGAAGTCCCAAGTGTCTCGGGATGCTAACCTCTGCCTCACAGCCCGGAAGAACTGTTCTCAGCTCCCAGTCCAGCACCACCTTCACCTGTTGCTATGTTTGAGCCCACTGTTGCTGCCACTATGTTAACCCACCTCCTTTTCATCTTTGTCACTGACCCTCCACTTTACCAAGCATGATGTCCTTCTCCAGGGACTGGCCCCTCCTGATAACATGTGCAGTCATTTTTGTCACCATCGAGGCCTGTCGGGACTGGACACTGATTAGACACTGAAGGTACTAACTGAACCAAAGGTCCTGGGCTCCCCGTAGCCCACTGCTGCTGTGATTTGGGGGTCCCCCAAGGGGCTCAGTCTACATTTCTGTGGTCCTAAGTGATGTCTCTTTGCCCCCACATCTTGGGGATGAGCCTGGAAATTGTCTCTTTAGGAAAAGGAATAATTCTGTGTGATGATGTTGGGCTGGCCAACTGGGCTGTGGAGTCTGTTGTCAACTGCTGCGACCTGTCTAGACAACGTGGAAGAGCTGGCCTGAATAATTCACAGAGGCTTGGAAAATCAGTGAGCGCCAAGGTGTTCCTGGTCTCGGCGCACATAGGTTTTCCTTTCAGAGTATGAATTAATAACTGTCTGATTGTTGTTAATGACACGAATGGAGCCCGGCTCGGCTCCCAGACAGCCCTCATTAAGGAAAGCCTGTGGTTTTTCCTCTTGGACAAATCTGTTCGTTAAGTTCTTAGAAGCAGCTCCATCCATCCACACCCACCAGAGAATGATAATTCTAATTAAGAATTGTTGTTAAGTACCGTTGAGTCGGTTCTGACCCATAGAGACCCTGTATAGCTGGTGAGCTTGAACCACTGACCTTGCGGTTCAAACCAACTCTGCAGTTCAGCACATTAACCCACAGCACCACACCAGGACAGGAATTACATGGTTGTAAAGGTTTGCAGAAGGAGCCATGGTAATGCTGTGCTTATAGGAGCCGGCTGCTAGCTGAAGGGTCGACAGCCGGAGCCCACCAGTCACACCTCTGGAGAAAGATACGTCAGTCTGCTTCTGCAAAGATTTGTAGCCTTGGAGAAGGTCACTGTGGGTCGGAATCCACTGTTAGTGCCCTCGATGAATAGCAACTCACATGTAACAGAACAAACCCTGCTCAGTTCTACACCATCCTCACAATCA
>NW_006408837.1:1672406-1673487 GCF_000296735.1 Chrysochloris asiatica | reverse complement strand
GGGCTGCGAACCTTAAGGTCAGTGGTTCGAAACTACCAGCTGCTCCACGGGAGAAAGATCAGGCTTTCTACTCCCGTAAAGATTTATACCCTCGGAAACCGTGTACAGGGTCGTTATGGGTCGGAACCGACTCAACGGCACTAACAACAACAACAATGGTACTGATGGTGTGCTGTGGAGTCGGCTCCGACTCAAAACATCCCAGCCTATGGTGTCTGAGACTGTGAATCTGTGGGAGCAGAAAGCCTCATCTTTCTCTTGCAGAGTAACTGGTAGATTTGAACTGCTGACCTGGGGATTAGCAGTGCAGCTTGTAATTCACTGGGCTCCAGACACTGTCATTTCACATTATCCAAATAGTGGTTTGGGCATTCCCAAGGGACTCAAATCATGTTCATTTATAATGTGTTGTTTTTTGGTGTGTTATTTTTTTTTAGTTTTAGAAACAAAAAGAAATCTAAAGGAACAAGATTAGTGAGGGACAGTGGATCCAGTCAGGCTTTCCAATGAAATTCTCCTAGGACGACCCTTGTTATGTTGTTAAGTGCTGTGGAGTCAGTTCTGACTCATAGTGACCCTGTAGATGGTTTCCAAGGAGCAACTAGTGGGTTTGAGCTGCCGGCCTTGTGCTGACCCTACAATAGCCCTGTTGTTGTTAAGTGCTGTTGAGTTGGTTCCGACTCATCGTGACCCTGTTTAGGGATTCTGAGTCTTTAAATCTTCGTGGGGAGCAGAAGGCCTCATCTTTCTCCCATGGAGCCGTGGGTGGACTCGAACCATGAACCTTGTGCTTTGCAGTCCAATTCTTATCTTATGGAGCCACCATGCCCCCCAGGATAGACCTAGCTACCTTCAAGGAATTGAAAAATATGGCCCTGGTGATAGAAATGATGCTGAAGATTGCGTGATAGAATTCTGCAAAATCAATGATTTGTTTATTTCAAACACCTTCTTTAGACAGCATAACAGATGACTATACACATGGACCTCACCAGATGGAACACATAGATATCAAATTGACTACATCTGTGGAAAGAGAAGATGGAAAAGCTCCATATCATCAGTGAAAACAAGGCCAGGG
>NW_006408837.1:1671774-1672306 GCF_000296735.1 Chrysochloris asiatica | reverse complement strand
GGGAATCTCAGAACCTCTCACTTTATCACCAGGTTCGCTGCTTGTTCTACTTTCCTGACCCAGCAACACCTTTCTCCAGGACAAGCCCATCTGCTCAGTTTCCAGCCTTTGCCTGTGGCACTGAGGGATTAGCACTGGCCCACAAGGTCAGTGGTTCAAACCCGTCAGCCGCTCCTTGGAAACCCTTATACACTATGCATCTGAGTCATGGTGTTGGAGGAGAATATTAGAAGTACCATGGACTTGCAGAAGAATAAATAAATCTGTGATGGAAGAAGTACAGCCAGAATGCTCGTTAGAAGCCAGGATGGCCAGGCTTCATCTCTCATACATTGAACATATTGTCAGGAGGGACCAGTCCCTGGAGAAGGAGATCATGTTTGGTAAATTGGAGGGTTGGAGAAAAAGAGGAAGACCCCCAATGAGATGGATTGGCACAGTGGCAGCAGCCACAAGATGTAAGTTGACAATTGTGAGGGTGGCGCAGGACTGGACAGTGGTTCATTCTGTTGTGCATAAGGTCACTGAGTCG
>NW_006408837.1:1647365-1659079 GCF_000296735.1 Chrysochloris asiatica | reverse complement strand
TCACAGAAACATCCCAAGTGCCCAGCCCTGTATTAGTTGAATGAATGAATTGGCCAACATCATCCTAGAAGAAAGAAGAAGAACTGGAGGATTATGGTGGCTCTGGGCTAGAAGTCTCACCTTACATAGGGAATACGTGAGTTCAGTTCCTGGCTGATGCATCTTATGTAGAGCTATAACCTGCCTGTCAGTGGAGGCGTGTTTGTGCATCTTCAAGACCAAGAAGAATGAGAAAGAAAGGCCTGGTTATTTACTCCCTAAAATCAGCCAGTAAAGTATCGATGGACCACAGCCATTTAGCCATGGGGATAGCATGGTACTGAGCACTAATGTGTTGTGTGGTGCATGGGGTCTGAGGCAGTGGGCTACAGGTTGGGCCATCTGCTCCGAGGGAGGAAGATGAGGCTTCTGTAAAGATTTCATCACATGAGGCCATGAAGAATGGGAATCAACTCGTTGGCAGAGGGTTTGGGGTTTGGGTACCTGGGTTTTCATTAGTCAGGAGTGGCAGGTAACAGTGACAACAAGCAAGAAGGAAAACTCAATTGTCTATGCTATTAGCTGGGACAAGGATACCAGGTCACGTGAGCTGGCTTCAGGCCCCCGCAGTTCATAGCTGGTCTTGTTAGCCATTGCTGACAGGGTCTGCCTACTCTGAAGGTTTTACCTGCATTTGGTTATTTAATCTCACGGTACTCTTAGAGGGCACAACTTTCTGTCATCTCCCCTGTCCAGGTGGAGAAACAGAGGCATAGAGAGGCGAGGCCCCTCTCTGTACTGGGTCACAGGCTAGCACACACGCCAACATGCCCATCTTTCCCAGTGGTGGGGTGCAGGCCCACGTCCCCAAGTGCAGCCAGTATCCCCCTCCCAGCTGTAGGCCCAGGACCTCAGGTCGGCTTCTTTCTCACAGGACGTTCTGATCCACAACAGAGATGGGTGCAAAGTCTGAGTTCACTAAAAGGTTCGAGGTTCAAGTCCACACAGAGGCTCCTTGGAAAAAAGACCTGGCATTGTGGAGAGCACTCTATTCTGACACACCTAGGCACTGTGAGCTGCAGTGACTCCATGGCCCCTGGCCCATGTTAAGGTCCCCCCTCTGTATTTGGGGTACCCTAACCCTGAGCCTGCATCCCTAAGCCCCTGCGACTCACCCAAAGTGCAGGTCACGGACGGGAGCAAAATCTTGTCAGCCTGAGTGTGGACAGTTGGACCCACTTTGCAGCAATAAAAGCCCCAGAGGTGGTCAGTGGGGTCAAGCCAGCAATTGGCATTCTGTGGCCTGCTGAGCAGGTGAGACCGTTCGTAAATGTCCTCATGTCCACTGCTGGCCACGGGCAGTCCTGCGCAGAGGGAGAGTTCTGGCTTAACTACTTCCAGGAAGTGGTTGAACTTCCTCTCACCTCAGGGGGAAGGCGGATGATGCTCTGAGCCCCTGACTGTGAGCCCTCACCCACATGTCCCCCTAGAGCTGGAAGATGGGGGCAGAGGACTGAATGATGGCCCCCATGAGGACCCATCCACATCCTACACCTCAGAACTTGTGAATGTGGCTGTTATGATTATACTGTGTCCCCACAAAATCCGCTCTGGAATCCTAATCCTTAGAGCTATGAATGAGGAACATTGGTGATACATTGGTTAAGCATCCAGTGGATAGCTGAGAGGTTGGTGGTTCAAACCCATCCAGAGGAACAAAGACCCAACAATCTGTTCCCATAAAGATTATAGGCAGTTCTACTCAGTCACTCAGGTCATGTGAGTCAGAAGGGACATGGCTGTAGATGTGATCTTTTCTGGAACTTGTTATTCAAAGTTATAGAGTTGGTTCTGGGTCATAGCCACCCCATGGACAGGAGAACGATGCACTGCCTGGTCCTGCGGCATCCTCACCATCGTAGTTACGTTTGAGTCCATCGCTGCTGCCACTGGTGGGGGTCTCCCTCTCTATCACTGACCCTCTACTTTACCAAGCATGATGTCCTTCTCCAGGGACTGGTCCCTCCTGATCACATGTGGGAAGTATGACAGACGAAGTCTCACCATCATGGCCATATTCACCTCCTCCTGCACCTCTCAGCTGACCCTCCCCCCAGTGCCCTCCTTCTGGAAGCTTCCTCTCTGCTATCTCCCACTCAGACCTCTCCTCACCCCAGTCCATCCCCTACAGTGCAGCCCCTGAGGACCCCAAACTTCTCCCTTCAGTCCCAACTGTCCAGTGGCCCAGGCTGAGGACCATACTGATGGAGGGTGCATAGCTCTCAGTTCATCTGTAGCCGGTGTGGACACACAGGACGGTGTCCACTTAGCACAAGAACACTCCATCTGGCTTGTAGGAGTGGGCTTGGGCCAGCTTTTTTTGGGTTTTTTTTTTTTTTAAGTTTTTATTGTAAATTGAGAGGGTAGATCATCAGTTTTACATTCAACAAATCATATACCTTGTTTAATTACAATGATTATAATCGCTTCCATTTACCATCAGTTAACAGTATTTCTCTCTATTCATTCTAGCGCTCTCTCTTTAAAAAAAAAAAAACAAAAACTCAGGCATATATAATAATTTAAAGCACCAAAGGGCACATTCTGCAAGTCAGCCTCCTGGCTTCCAGCTTTCAGTCCCTCTCTTTCCATGAATCTAGAGTCCTCAGCCGCTCCCCCCCACCTCTCCATGCCCCCGTCTCTGCCTCCATCTCTGGTGTCCCTGCTTCTCTGGAAAAGGTCCCGCATTCTGCTTGTGCTCTTCTCCGTTGATGGTCCCAGGACCCTTTGTTTCTGGACTGTAAGACTAACTACTCCCCTGTTTTTGTTACAAAACTTCCACCTTTACGATTTTGAGAGTCGTAATTAGTCATGATAACAATTACTATTGAATCATAAGAATGTTATCCCCATCTCTTTTCACCAGACCCATCTAGACAAGATGAAAACTATTCAGTGGGGACTCTATCTTCCTTGGGCCAGCTCCTGAGGACCACCAGGTGCAGGGATGGGAACCCCTGCCTGCCACAGGCCAGGGTGGGTCACACGTGCTAGAGGACCCAGAACACAGGAAACTGGCCCCATCACACTCCACACTGCTGGAGGGACAAGTGCTGCCTCCCCTCACAAAGACGTGTCCTGCAGACCTGTCTGGGGGGAGAAAGTTGGCATTTAAGCCCCATTTTATCAATGAAGAAAAATCAAAATCAAGCAGGGAGGAGGGTGGGAGAGAAGCCTGTCTCTTATACCTCTGGTCTGGCTACCTTGGGGTATTAGCTGACCCCTACAGCCTAAGTTAGAGTGTTGGAGGAAAATACTGAAAGTGCCATGGGCTGCCAGAAGAACCAACAGATCCGTGTTGGAAGAAGTGCAGCCAGAGTCCTCCCTGGAGGCCAAGATGGCCAAACTTTGTCTCTCATACTTTGGACATATTGTCAGGAGCTGGAGAAGAATATCATGCTGGGTAAAATGGAGGGTCGGAGAAAAAGAGGAAGATCCCCAATGAGATGAATTGGCCAAGTGACAGCATCGATGGACTCAAGCATGGCAACAGTAGTGAGGTTGCCCCAGGATCGAACAGTGTTTTTTGTTCTGCTGTGCATAAGGTCGCTATGAATCGGTACAGACTCGATGGCACGTAACAACAACAACACAGCCTGCTCCCAGCTCCTGACAGCCTCAGAAGAGAAAGCCTGGCTGGAAAGGCTGTGGAACAGCATGGTGGTCCCCTGCCCGGCCAGGTGTCCATCCTGTTAGTGTCCCAGGGACTGGTAAGGGTTTCCTCAACTAGGCCAATGCCATCAATGGTCAGTACTGGCTGTGTCTTTGTGCTTAAGGATCCCTGGTGGCACGATGGGTTAGCACTCTGCTGCAAGCCTACAGCTTGGTGGTTCAAACTCACCAGCCACTCCTTGTGAGAAAAGACCTGGTGAGCTGCTTATTAAAAGGTGGTTGTTGTTGTTGTCGTTGTCATTATTGTTGTAATTGTCATTGTCATTGTTGTTGTTAGGTGCCATGGAGTCGGTACCAACTCATAGTGCCAACTTGCTGACCCTCCACTTCACCAAGCACGACATCCATCTCCAGTGACTGGTCCCTCCTAATGGCAAGTCCCAAGTACAAGAGACAAAGAAAAGATGAGCCTACTGCCATCTGGGTGACTTCATGTCTGAGATTATAAATCTTTACAAGTAGACAGCCTGATCTTCTTCCTGAGGACCAGCTAGTGGGTTTGAACCGCTGACCTTGTATTTACCAGCCCAGTGCTTAACACAGTCTACCACCAGTGTTCCTTAAGTAAAGATTTGTTGTTGTAAAGTGCCGCTGAATCGATTCTAACTCATAGGGATCCTGTATATCGGGTCTAAGTGGTAACTGGTGGGTTTGAACCACCAACCTTGCAGTTAGCAGTCCAGTGTTGATCCTAAACCACCACATCAGGACTCCAAATAAAGAGGACTCTGCCACATGGGGTTGCTAAGAGTCAGAATCCATCCCAGGAGGCAGGCGTGATGGTGGGCAGATGGGGCTGGCTTGCAAAGGGAAGGAGTGGCCAGGCCAGGAAGCGGCTGTGGGGGAGGGCAGGGGTCCTGGGAACACTTAGGCCCTTATCACTGATCAAAGTCAGGAGGGGCGGCCGACAGGAGAGGTGTGGCCCCACCTGGCTCTCATTAGTGTCGGCTGCCTTCTTCCCAGGGTCTGCTCTTGCTCACAGACTCTCCATGTCTGACGGCCTGTGGAGGCTGGACCACTGCACCTGGCAGCAGGACCAGAGGGCCAGTGGTGGACACAGGCCTCCAACACAGCCAGGTGCCCCCAACACAACCCTGTCTCAGTCCTCGGTCCCAGGCCAGCAGCCTTTTCCCACACCCAGGTCTTGGTTCTGACTGTCCCTGCCTCGCCCCAGCCACCCCATACAGAAAGAACCCTGTTCGTGGGGTGAGGCCCCCGTCCTGACAACTGGTGAACTAGGGGGACTTTGAGCTCAGATAACAAGTCCTCCTTGTCACAGAGAATAGGCACAGTGCATCCTGACCGGTCAGTCGAGGACCTGCACAAACAAACCCATCAGGTCCGCCCGGCTGGAAGAGGAGCACCTCACCCTCCTCTTACTACAAAGCCGGCCCTGCGGCTCTCTTTGCTCAAAGTCGCCCCCGTGTGGCCATGTGAGTACAGGCACTAATGAACCGCTGCCATCTTGTCTGTCCCACCACATAAGTGACCCTTGGGCAGAATCCCTCCATCTCCAAGAACATCTCCAAGAACAGCCTTAGGTATCTAAGTTCCCTCCAGACTCAGTTTACCAGGGTCCTGCCATGCATTAAGATGGCCCAGTGTCCAATTCCCCCATCTGACCAGCAACCTCTCACCCCACACAGAAGGCGCAGAGAGGGCAGGAGGTCACTGGGCGGGGAGTCAGGAGGTGGTCACTCTAGTTCTGCCTTTATTAGCTACTTTATTAGCAGCAGAAACACACAAGGGGAGGAAGATTTGAAAGGACAAGGATTCATTACTTACTGTCCAGGAGGCTGGAAGTTCGAATCCAAGGCACCAGCTCTAAGGGGAGGTTTTTCTTCATGTACTTCAGCTTTTAGTAGCTTCCGGCCATCTGTCTTTGTCATTGTCTGTCTTACTCTTCACTCTGTATCTGTGTCTAATCAGCTCTTTCTATAACTCAGAAGGTGCAAGACCAACTCTACATTTGTATCTCAGGAGAGACTAGAAGCTTTCTGCTCCTGCAAAGGTTTAAAGCCTCAGGAAGGCACTTATCAACCACAGTAGTTACACTGTTTCAACCTCCCAGGTTGTTGTTAGGTACCCTCCATGCAGTTCCGATTCATAGCAACCCCATGCACAACAGAGCGAAACACTGCCAGGTTCTGAATATCCTCACGGACGCTGCCATGTTTGAGCTACTTGTCAGTCCAATTTGTTGAGGGTCTTTGTCCTTTTTGGTGACAGTCTACCAGGCAAATCTGCTGCACAAGATCCCCTTAAAAGTGTTGGAGAGCAAAGATGGTAGTTTAAGGAACAAGGTACGCCTGACCCAAGCCATGGTATTCTCAATAATCTCATATATATGTGAAAGCTGGACAGTGAATAAGAAAGATTGTAGAATTGATGCATTTGAATTACGGTGTTACAGGAGAATATTGAAAGTACCATGAGCTGTCAGAAAAACCAACAAATCTGTGTTGGAAGAAGTACAATCTAAATGTTCCTTAGAAAGTAGGATGGTGAGACTATCGCTCATACTTCAAGACATATTATCAGGAGAGACCAATCCATGGAGAAGGACATCATGCTGGGTAAAGTGGAGGGTCAGTGAAAAAGAGGAAGACCTCCAATGAGATGGATCACCAGCAAGGAGCTCAAGCTTAACAGCTGTGAGGCTGGTACAGGACCGGGCGGTGTTTGGTTCTAACGATGGCATCTAATAAGAGCTACTATTACTTTACCAAAAATGATGTTCTTCTCCAGGGACTGGTCCCCCCTGACAACATGCCCAAAGCACATGAGATGAAGTCTCAACACCATCTCTTCTAAAGAGCATTCCGACTGTACTTCTTGCAAAACACATTTGCTCATTCTTTTGGCAGTCCATGGGTACTTTTGATATTCTTCATCAACGTGATTATTCAAAAGTGTCTCTTCTCCTTCTATCTTCCTTATTCATTGTCCAGCTTCCTCATGCACAGCGGGTAACTGAGAAGACCATGGCTTGGTTCGGGCCTATATCACACACAACAAAGGGGAAACCTTGTTTGCAGGTGCAGTGGTTATATGTTCAGTGCATCTCTTGGGGAAGCGTGATTCAATCCACAACATTTACTCACCTTTCTCATGATGGTCTACTAACAGTGCCCCCGGGTTTCTACTCTGTCACCCTCAGATGACACACAGCCTCACGGAGCTAGAGAGACCCCATATCTACAGAGTGTCACCCCATCCCACAGCTGACCCCAGATGCTGTCCTCAGTGTCACAGCACATCAGGAACCCTGGGGGGATGGGCTCTTTGTTCTAGAAGGTTCTTTAGGGAGCTTGCACATGGTGTTGAGGAACATCCATTGCCTTTTTTTTTAGTGTGGCTCAACCTGCTGTGTGGCCTTGGACAAGTGCCTTAGCCTCTCTGGGCTTTGGAGCCATTTATGCACTGAGTTTCTCTACTATTCATAAGGTTTTCAGTAACTAAATATCCGGAAGTAGTTCGTCACTCCGTCTTCATTCTAATCAATGGAGAAAAGATTGACGTTGTCAAGGACTTCATTCTTCTTGGATCAACTGTCAACACTCATGGAAGCAGCAGTTAAGAAATCCAACGATGTATTGCATTAGGCAAATCTGCTGCACAGGAACTTTTTAAAGTGTTGAAGAGCAAAGATGTCAGCTTGAGGACTAAGGTGCGCCTGACCCAAGCCATGGTATTTTCAATAATCTCAAATGGATGCGAAAGCTGGACGGTGAATAAGGAAGATCGTAGAAGAATTGATGCTTTTGAGTTATGGTGTTGGAGGAGAATATTGAAAGTGCCATGAGGAATCAGAAAGATGTCATCTTTATAAAAAGAAGAAAGAAAAAACCTGAATAAACAAAGCTTCTTTTTTCCAATTTTTAAACCCAGTATATGCCTTTGAGTTGTGGTGTTGGAGGAGAATACTGAAAGTGCCATGGACTGCCAAAGAACCAACAGGTCTGTGCTGGAAGAAATGCAGCCAGAGTGCTCCTTGGAGGCCAGGATGGACAGACTTCATCTCTCATGCTTTGGACATATTGTCAGGAGGGACCAGTCACTAGAGAAGGATGTCATGTTTGGTAAGGTAGAGGGTCAGAGGCAAAGAGGAAGACCCCCAGTGAGATGGATTGGCCAAATGGCAGCATCAATGGGCTCAAGCATGGTAACAATTGTGAGGTTAGCCCAGGACCAGGCAGTGTTTTGTTCTGCTGTGCATAGGGTCTCTGTGAGTCGGTACCGACTCGATGGCACCTAACAACAACAACAACAATATGCTTACCAAACAAACTCCAACTAAGCCCACTGCAGCCAAGTCTATTTCAATTCACAACCACCCCATAAGACAGAGTAGAACTGCCTTATGGGTCCCCAAGGCTGAAGCCATTACAGAAACCAACTGCCCCAGAGTTTTCCCACAGAGCGGCTGGTGGATTTGAACTTCCGACATTTCAGTGAACACCCAAAGCTTATCCCAGTACTCCAGCAGAGCCCCTTTTCTATTCTGATCCCATAAGCAAAGAGAAGGGGCTAATCTTCTTAATCTTCTAACCCAAGTCTTCACAAATTACGTGTTCCAGCTTTTCCTACCAGCCATTTTCCTGCGTGCCATTTCCCCGTGTAATTGACATAGTCACAGACGCACAATCTACAACCTGTTTGAACATCATCTCCCTGCTGGACAGACGTGGTTCTAAATGGCTGGGTGATATTTTCTCCTGTGGATGCTCAAAGGTGTGAAAGCTATTTTCAACTGTGTTCACTACTTCAACTAGTATTCCCAGGAAGTATCTGCTTTTTCACATTCTCAGTTAGATTCTTTAACAAGATCTCTCCAGGAGAATTATGGGCCAGTTTGGTACCATGGAGACAATGAAAGAAAATGAGAAAAATGCAGAACACCAACCAAAACAAAAATGAACTGTATGACATGCCAAGCCATTTGATTTCGTTTCTGAACAAAGGTCTAGAAGCCTGCTCAGACGTGATGATCGAGTGCCCACGTTGTGAACGAAACCAGTGCTCTTCATCTCTTACTCGTGTTTCTGGGACTCACAGCTTCAAGCTACATCTAGCAGGCCAAAGATATGGTTGCATTTTAAAAAAGTGCCCCAATCAGCCCACTTCTCACACACCCAGCGCTTGTCAAGAAATAGGAGCAAATGTTTAGTGTTAAAGGGATTTAAGTTATGGGGGAATTTCATATGTTGTGATTTATGTATCCGTCATTCCAATCATCTTAAATAAGAAAAATGTAGGTTTTCAATTGCCACTGAGAAGTATCTGTTCTCTTTTAGATGAAGATTAACCGCATAGAGCGACGGCTCGGCTCTGCAGGTAAGGCTAACACATTTCTTATTATGTAACTGATCATTCAGACAAGATTTAATCAAACAATCCATTTCTAATACCCTTTTGGTATTAGCTTTCTGTTTTGAATTTGCCGTAATACAAGCAATATCCAGATAGACTAGCTGTCTTCTGTTAAATGTTTGTAAGATCCACATTTTCAACTTGAATCTAGAGGTAATCCAATAAGTTAAGTTAAACCACTGTGTTAGGGGAGTAGTGTGTATATCCACACACACAGATGAGGGGGCTTCAAAAGTTCATAGAAAAGTGGAATTGCTTCACAAACCTTTTTGAAGCCTCCTTGTATATATATGTGTGTATATATCACATTTGCTAAACATAAATCTTTAAAACAAATCTACTAAAAATACCTATCCTTATTATAAACATTTGATTTATGTATTTCTCTAAACAGGCAGTCTCCAACTTATGACATGGTCCCATTCCAAAGATTCTGTTGCAAATTGGTTATGACATCAATCGAAGACCTTTCTCTCTCTCTTTTTCTTTTCATTATTATTGCCTTTTATTGTCAGTGTTGTTATAAATCCGCTCTTGCATTTGTCTTTGGGGGTTGAAAACGGTGCATAAAGACTTACAGATAGGTTATAGCATTGTGTTGTTGTTGTTAAGTGCCACTGAGTCTGTTCTGACTCATAGAGACCCTGCGTGGGGTTTCCAAGGAGCAGCTGGTAGGTTTCAAACACTGACCTTGTGGTTCACAGTCCAGTGCTTACTCCTCCAGCCAGCATGTCTCATGCACCACCAGACATCTGTCAGTGTAGCCTTGTATGTTGTGATGATGCTGAATCATCCCACCAGAGTTTCTAGATGAGGAGGAACTAGGAAGAAAGGCCTGGTGATCTCCTTCTGAAAGTCAGTCCGTGACAGCCCCTTGGACCACAGCAGTCTGATCGGTAACGTCTCATGGAGTCAGCACATGGGCAGTGTTTTGTTCCACAAACAAGGTCGTTCTGTTGTTGCTCTGTTGCTGAGTGCTGTGAGTTGGTGCCGGCCCATAGCGACCCTGTATAGGGTCCCTAAGGAGTTACTGGTGAGTTTGAACTACTACCTTGCGGTTCAGACTGACCTTTCAATCCAGGGCTTGTCCTACAGCGCCACACCAGGACTCCTTTCTGACTCATAGTGGTCCTGTATAGAGTTTCCAAAGTTTTTTAAATGTTTACAGGAACAGAAAGCCTCATCTTTCTCCTACCTCATGGTTCACAGTTCAATGCTTATCCTATGATGCTTCCACTGCAGTGTCATACTATACATATAATACAATATCATAATGATACAATACAATGAATTTCACACACACATAAACATTTGCTGAACACAATTCAAAAAAATGGTTGCAGCAGTTCGTTGACAGGAAGCTACCAGAAACTCAAGCCAGATTCAGAGGACGCCGTGGAACAAGGGCTATCGTTGCTGATGGTGGATGGATCTTGGTTGAAAGCAGAGACTACCAGAAAGATGTTTACCTGTGCTTTATCGATTATGCGAGTACATTCAATTGTATGCATCCTAAAATACTGTGGATAACATTGTGAATAGTGGAAATTCCAGGACACTTAATTGTGCTCATAAAAAACCTGTATGTAGATCAAGAGGCAGTTATTTGAACAAAACAAGGGGACACTGAATGGTTTAAAATCAAGAAAGGTGTGCCCCGGGGTTGTATCTTTTTACCCTACTTGTTCAATCTGTATGTTGTGCAATCAATCCGAGATGCTGGATTATATGAAGAAGAATGTGGCATCTGAATGGAAGGAAGACTCATTAACAACCTGTAACATGCAGATGACACCACCTTGCATTCTGAAAGTGAGAAGACTTCATGTACTTACTGATGAAGATCAAACACTACAGCCTTCACTGTGGGTTACACTTCAACATGAAGAAAACAGAAATGCTCACCACTAGACCAATAAGTAACATCGTAACCAACAGAGAAAACAATGAAGTGGTCAAAGACTTCATTTTACTTGGCTCCACAATCAATGCTCCTGCAAGGAGCAATAAAGAAATTTGCATCATGCAAATCTGCTATAAAAGAAATCATTGAAGTGTTAAAAAGCAAAGATGTCATCTTGAGGACTAAGGTATGCTTAACCTAAGTCATGGGATTTTTTTTTTTCAATGATCTCATATACCTGTTGTAGTCACTAGGGTTTTGTTGTCAGCTTAACTAGACCAGGGTTTTCAGAAGTTTGGCAGTTGTTTTTGTTGGTGGTGGTGTGTTGTGGAGTTGATTCTGACTCATAGCCACTCTGTATAGGGTTTCCAAGGCTGTAAATCTTTACTGGAGCAGAAAGTCTCATCTTTCCTCCATGGAACCACTGTTACTTTCAAACTGCTGACCATGAGGTTAGCAGCCTGACTCCTAACAACTACGTTACCAGAAGTGCTTATTCCCATGGTAATGAAACCTAATACAGGCATAGTTAGCTCTATGATGCAGCCAATCAATTAAAGGGATGTCTCCTGGGGGTGTGGCCTACTCCCAATGTAATGGCCATGCAGGTGGGATTCTTTCACTCTCTTCCACTGGGGAACTGGGAATCTGCAATTGTAAACTCTTTTCTTGATATTATACTTCTCATTCTCTCTCTCTCTCTCTCTCTCTCTGTATATATATATAT
>NW_006408837.1:1644474-1646185 GCF_000296735.1 Chrysochloris asiatica | reverse complement strand
GAAAGCTGAATGAGGACGACAGGAGAATAATTGATACCCTTGAATAACTATGGTGTTGGTGTAGAATATTAAATAGACCATGGATGACCACAAGAATAAACAAATCCCTCTTGGTAGAAGTACAATTAGAATACTCCTTAGATGCGAGGGTGGTGAGACTCGGTCTCTCACACTTTCGACAATGTTATCAGGAAGGACCAGTCCCTCAAAAAAGACATCATGGTTGGCAATCTAGAGGGTCAGCAGAAAAGAAGAAGTCACCCAACAAGGTGGACTGACATAGGGGCAACAGCAATGGGCTCAACTCTAATAACAGCAGTGGGGTTGACACAGGACTGGACAGTGCTTGGTTCGGTTGTGCATAGGATCACTATCAGACAGAACCAACTTACTGCATCTGACAACAGCTAACATGACAAGTGTCAGCACCAATCCTGATCCCAGAGTTCCTTGGCTGCAGGAAGAATACTGTGGGGAAATCTATGAAATTGAAGTTAAGAGGTGAGTACTTTTAAAAACGCGATAGGTATCATCCTGTTTCTAAAATCATTTTGAACTGCTTGAAGTCATTGCTCATTCACCAATTCCCTTCTGTTTTTATTCATTTATGCAAAATATTTGTTGAGTGACAAATGTTAGTAAAAATAAAGACCTGCTTCGAATCAATACTATAGCCTAGTGGGTTTCTGTGTCTAGACACCGTCTCTGGACTTGAATTTCCAAGGTGGAATCCTTCGTCAAAGTCCTTTTTGGAACTCTCCCCATGACAGAGACAAACGAGAGGTTGATTTTTATGGACAGGGAATATTCACTACAGGTTCCAGAACATCTGGCCTGTATTCTGGCTATCGTAAACACCTGGAAAGATGTGGCAACATCTTTGGATATCTTAAAATGTTATAGTTTGTGTTTTTTTTTTGTTTTTAACTGAAATTTTTTTTAAAGAACTAGAGTTACTGAGACAGGACCACATCTTGGCCCAATTGTCTCCAGAGATTGGATAAGAGACATGCCTATGGCATTTCCAACTGCATTCAATCCAAGAAGCTCTGGATAACTTTTCAGGCTGATCAAGATTATTTGGGAGATCTGGGGAAATGCATTTTGATCCCTTTCTTATTGCCCTAACTTGAGCATCTTGTTGGCAGACCCCAACTCCCACACACCAGCCACTTTTTCCAAGGTTCTAGTCCCCTAATTTGTTTCAATGTAGCTGTAATTTTAGATTTCAACTTGAGTGGATGGTGAGATCATCTAATGAAACCATTTCCAAAGCTTTAGGTTCCACACTTTGCCAGCTTTGAGTTGTTGTTGTTGTGTTGTTGAGTCAGTTCCAACTCACAGTGACCCTGTATAGGGTTTCTGAGGAACTGCTGGTGAGTTTGAACAGTCAACCTTGTGGTTATCAGTCCAGGGCTGATCCTACAGTGTCATACCAGGACTCCAAACTTTGAGACGCGATACCAATTAGCCCTGATTTATGGACGGGCCAGTTTGTTCATGGGAGAACCCTGCCTGTGGGGTATCTTTCCTCCAAGAAGAACAGAACACAGAGGCTACGTTAACAGGAGAGGGACAGCTATACTAGAAAGAATTGTGGCCTTGGGGTTCAAGTGTACACTGGCATTTATTAACTTTGCTAACTTGTTTGAATTACTTGCTCTCTTTATAGTCCCCTCATCTAAGACTAAGGAGCTCTGGTAGCATAGTG
>NW_006408837.1:1641137-1642119 GCF_000296735.1 Chrysochloris asiatica | reverse complement strand
ATCTTTCATCTGCAGAGTGGCTGTTAGTTTCAAACTGCTGACCTTAACATTCGCAGCCTGATTCGTAACCACTACGCTACCAAAGCTCCTGGAGTAGTCTTCTAAGATTACCATTTTTCACAAGGCTGTCTACAGCTTGCTATGATCCACATAGTCAAAAGCCTTTGCATAGTCAGTAAAGTACAAGTTAACATATTTCTGGTATTCTCTGCTTTCAGCCAGTTTCCATCTGACATCAGCAATGACATCCCTCATTCCACTCCCTCTTCTGAATCTGGCTTGGATGTCTGGCAGGTCCCTGTTGATGGGCTACTTCAACCATTTTTTAAAATTGTCATCAGCAAAAACCAATATTTGGGCCAATATAACTTCCAAGAATAAGTGGATGAAAAACACTTTGAAAACATTAAATACTACAAAATACGAGGGTTGATAATTTTATCTGTATTTATTTAATTTAGTGATCACCTAAGACAAGCGCCCAAGAAGTACATAAACAGTTACAGAGAAAAATGGAATTCCAGGTTCAAGGTAAAGTAAGGTAAAATCAATTGCCTGATATTTTCTCTTCTGGTCATAATGATGAACCAGTGCTGAATCTGTCCTCCTAATGTGTTGTTGTTATTAAGTGCCATCAAGTCAGTTCCCACCCATAGTCACCCCATGTACAACCCTGCCTAGTCCTGTATATTCCTCGACATTGCTGTTAAACTTGAGGTCATTGTTGATGTCACTGTACCAATTCATATCATTGGGGGTCTCCAACTTTTTCGTTGACCCTTCACTTTACCGAGCATATAATCAGACAGGTCTCTCCTGATAATATGTCTGAAGTATGAAAGATGTTTAAGAAGCATTCTGACTGCACTTCTTCTAACACAGATTTATTTGTTCTTCCAGCAATCCATGGTACCTTTGATATCCTTCTCCAACACCATAACTCAAATGCATCAATTCTTCTGTGGTCTTCTTTATTCAGTGT
>NW_006408837.1:1612827-1618157 GCF_000296735.1 Chrysochloris asiatica | reverse complement strand
CTTAAATTAAAAAAAATAATAATAAATAAATAAATATTTTAAAAAAAGAAATCAAATGACATATTACATTAGGCAAATCTACTGTACAAGACCTCTTTCAAGTGTCCAAGAGCATGGCCGTCAGTCTGAAGATTAAGGTGCTCCTGACCCAAGCCATGGTAGTTTCAGTAACCTCATATACATAGGAAAGCTAAACAGTGAATAAGGAAGGCCGTAGAAGAATTGATGCATTTGAGTTACAGTGTTGGAGGAGAATATGAAGAGTAACATGAACTGAAAAAAGAACAAACCGATCTATGTTGGATGAAGTACAGCCTGAACATTCCTTGGAAACTAGGATGGCCAGACTTTGTCTCTCATACTTTGGACATGTGATCAGGAGGGACCAGTCTCTGGAGAAGGACACCATGCTTGGTAAAGTGGAGGGTCAGTGAAAAAGAGGAAGGCCCTGAATGAGATGGATTGCTGTGTACAATATTGCTATGAGTCGGTACCCACTCGATGTCACCTAACAACACCACCACTACCATGCAGGAACTCATGTAGTTAGCATCTGAGTATTAATCTGTCTACACCACAGGGAGTCCTGGTGTGGCATTGTGGGTTAATGCACTGGACTGCAGGGTGGTTTTAACCGCAAGGTCAGTGGTTCAAGCGTACCAGTTGCACCTCGGAAACCCTATAGAGGGCCGCTACAAGTCAGAACCAACTCGACAGCACTCAACAACAACACATGGAGACTCAGTGTAGTTAGCATCTGAGTATTAATCTGTTTATGCCACTCTGAAGTCCTGGTGTGGTTCTGTGGGTTGTGGCGCTGTGGGTGAATGTGCTGGTCTGCAAAGTTGGCTAGAACTGCAAGGTCGGTGGCTTAAACTCCCCAGCCACTCCTCGGAAACCCTACCCAGGGTTGTTATGGGTCGGAATCAACTTGACAGCACTTAACAACAACAACAACAACATCCATGGACTTGGTGTAGTTAGCATCTAAGTATCACTTACCAGGGGGAAGGTGGGAGGTGGTGGTGGATAGCCCCACAATCCTGGGGTTCTAGACCCAGACTCTGCAACTTGCTTTCTGTGTACCCCGAGCTGAGGTGATGTCCGGCTGGCCAGCAGTCTGCAGACACCATCAAGCCTAATTGTTCGGGGCTGGCTTTGAAGGACTCAGCGGGGCCATGGCCAGGGTCCTGATGCAGACAAGACCCCCCCGACCTGTCATCAGTAATTGAGGGTAAATTAATATTTACTAAGCAGAGTCCCACAGAGAAAGCTGGGCATGAGAAACAGGGGTGGGCAGCAGGACCTGCGGCCCCTCTCAAGCTTTGAACTCCACTGTCAAGAGCTCAAGAGACACCGGGCTGAAACCTGATCCCCGGCTAATTGCTGGGGCCGGCTTTTCCCAGAGCCCTCCTGCCCCGTCCCCCTGCCACACAATGTGTTTCACCTGCCTGCAGTAACCTCTCCTACCCTATGCACATCAAAGGGGTGGGGAAGCCCCTCAATGCCCTGTTCTCTGGGTGCCCCACCTCCATCCCAAAGCCGGTTCCTAATCCTCTCCCTGTTTGACCATGCGCCCAGCTTCCATTAGCCTATAGGTTCCCCCACGTGGCTCCTGGAGGTGAATGTTCTTGTTGTAGTCGTTATGTTAACAGAATCAAATGCTGCGTCCTGCTCCTTGGGACCCTTCAGCCCACTGCCGCTGCCTCTGTGTCAGTCCATCTCCCTGGGGACCGTCCTCTTATTTCCCTCCACATTACCAACCATGGCGTCCTTTCTAGTGCGTGCTCTTTGACCGTGTGTCCAAAGTCAGCCATCTGGTCCGACCATCCTTTATTTGTAAGGTACACTCTGATTGGTTTTCCTGCCACCTCTAGATTTTCACTGGCTAACTTTTGGTGGTTGGTGTTAGGTACCATCCAGTCAGTTCTGATGCACAGGGACCCCATGTATTACTCTGTCTCATTGGGGGTCTTCCTCTTTTTTGCTTTTTTTCTACTTCACTGAGCATGATGTCCTTCTCCAGGGACTGGTCCCTCCTGATAACATCTCTGAAGTTTGTGGCATGAAGTCTCACCCTCCTGGCTTCTAAGGAGCATCCTGGCTGTACTTCTTCCAACACAGATTTGTTTGTTTCTCTAGCAGCCCATGGTCCTTTCAGTCCATGATATTCTCCTCCAACACCAGAACTCAAAGGCATCAATTCTTCTTTGTTGTTTTGTATTCATTGTCCAACTTTCGTGTGCCTATGAGGTGATTGAGAATATCACGGTTTGGGTCAGGTACGCCTTAGTCCTCAAAGTGACTTCTTTACTTTTGAAGACTATAGAGAAGTCTTTTGTAGCAAATTTGTCCATTGAAAACTTTTTGGTAAATCTCTATTTTTCTGACCAGCAGGCTAAAACTCAGAGAGGTTTAAGAGAATTACTCGAGGCCACACAGCCAGCTACGCGACAGGAGCCTGGATTTGAAGCCGGGTTTTCTGCAACTGAACTAGCTCCCCCACCCTCTCAAGGAGCCCAGGGGAGACAAGCCCCGGTGCTTTTGTTTGGGACCACAGCCAGCCTAGAAAGCAGGAGAGCTGAAGGGTTGAGTTGTCCTTGCTCCCTCTGTCAGTCACCAGCAAGCTGCCTTCACGTTCTGGGCTTGATTTCTGTCTTCTCTAAAAGTGATGGGAGGATTAGCTACCTTAGCCCCTGGCCACAGCCCCCTGGCCAGTTGAGGTGGGATTCATTATTGCCTGGGACCCTCCTTCTCCATTGTCTAGGATGGAGGTGGAAGTGGAAGAATCACAATTTTTAGCAGTGGGCACATCTGGCCCACATCTTCCTTGGGGGTGCACGAGGTGGGTGGCGCCAAGCTCTCTGGGCAGTGATGGGGGTCAAGGGTTAAGTGGCTGCTCTAGGACACACAGCTGGACAGAAGCAGAGGTCAACCGACTCCACAATCAAAGCTTTTTCTAGGGCAAATTCAGCAGGATGCAGTTTGCCCAGAACTATCCGTGTGCTGCAGAAGTTTCTAGAAGTCTAGACGTCTCGCCTGGGAAAGGAGAGGTAAGTTTGGCTGAGTCAGTATCCCTGGTTTATGGACCTCTGATGGGGATCTCATGGAAAGATCTAGAGTACAGGCTCGTGAGGGTAGCTGAAGTGTCAGAATTTGGGGGTGTGAGCCCAGAGGACAACAAAGGCCACCAGGGAGGTAGTTTTCCATCCAGGGGGAAGACTCACTGGATGGAACTGGGTGAAGGCATTCACTGGAAAGAGGTGAGCGCCCACACTAGAGACACCTTGAAGCAGGTCTGCCTCACTGTCTTCATCCTGTGAGGTGTCTCATCCTGGCCCACGGGAGACTTCCTTCCACAGCACATGGGCCTGCCCTTCCGTGCACACACTCCGATGCTACGCTGGGTCAGAACACGACAAGGACTGGGAGCATGGGGATGAATGGGGATGGACAGATGGACGGACGGACAGACGGATGGATGGATGGACAGGTGTACCTTCTCACAGTGTCCACAGGAGGTCCTGAGGGAAGGTAGACTGAGGCATGTGGGAAGAGCTGGAGTCCAGCAGAGACTGTTGAATCTGAAGACGAGATGCCAAGAAAGACCCTGCTAGGTCATGCAGTCCACACATACCCCCACTTAATACCTGAGGAAACTGAGGCTCAAAGGTCACAGCTGTCCGGGTCTCCCCAGCACCAATAAGGGACCAGTTTCCAGGCTATTCCAGACAAGCCTTGCTGACTGCACAGCCTCACAGACTCCACCTGAACCCCACTCCCACCTCCTCCTCTGTCTCATCCCCTTAGCCTGTCCCCGGCTGGACACCATCCTTACCCACAGGACCCTGTGCTCCCACCTTACCCCTGCCTGCACCCGGAGGTGTGTGCCCAGACCTCATGCCCCCAAAGTGGGCCACAGCCTGTCCCACAGGACCCTCACACCTTGTCCCAGAAACCCCTACCCTGTTCCCCAAAACCCTCTGTCTTGTTGCCCAGAACTTTCTCACCCTGTCTCCTGAACCTTCTGATCCTTTCCCCAGAGCCCCTCACGATGTCCTCCTGGGCTCCTCATCCTGTCCCACAGAGCCCCCTCACACTGTCCCCTTGGACCCCCTCATTCTGTCCCTGAGAGTTCCATACCCTGTCCCCCTGCCCCCATCCTATCCTCCAAAGTCCCTCATTTTGTTTCCTAGAATCTCCTCACCCTGTTGCCCAGCATTCCTTTGCCTTATTCCTCAGAACCCCCCACGATGTCCCCCAGGACCCCCTTCCTATCCTCCAGGACCCTCATTTTGTCCCCCAGTATTCTAACACTTTGTCTTCTGGAAGCCCCATCTTGTTCCCATCTGTGAGTGGTAAAATGTTGGACTAACACCAAGTTCTTGTGCGTGGTTGCACCCCATGTGACCTCACAGGACCAGCACCCCTGCCTGGTCCCAAGACTATGCCCCTGGGGGTGGGGCCTTCATCACACACCACTGCCCAGTGCTGGCTGGCCCTGCATGAGAACGCGGAGAAGGCACACTGTCTTGTTGTCTAGGTACCTGTTTCTCCTGCTGTTCTCAGCCCATAAGCATCTCCTTTAACGCCCGTCCTACAAAGAACCAGCAGACAAAGTCATACAACACAAGACCACAAACAGGAGGACAGGCGACCCCTCACCCCTGCTGAACTGTGGGCACAGAGATGAGCTTCCTAGCAGCCATGGCAACAAAAGTACTCAGAAACCATTTTGTTGTGAATCGCAGCTGACAGGCTCTTCGCAACACCCACACCCTGAGAGGATGAGTGCCCCTGAGGTTCCCAGGAGCTGTGGCTTATGTCCCTGCCTGGTTGCTCCAGAAATCACATTGTGGATGTTGTGCTTCTGGCATTTGGTAAAGACACGAATGGGACCATAATGTTGACAACAAAACAAATCTGCCCCCCAAAATCAAAGACAAGACAGGAAGACACTGGGGGGGAGGGGTCTGAATTGTGCTGCTCCCGCCACCCAGTTCCCCAGCTCTCTGGCCTGAATCCCACTGTGAGTGACAACTGCTTGTCACCTCACTGGGCTCTCAGACCCTTTCCGGTTCCCAGCCTCCAGGCCACTACAAAGGAAGAGCCTGCTCACTTGCTGCTTATTTGCAAACCAGAGATGATTGACGTTCTCTGAGCCCAATGGTGGTCAGAACTCTTGCTCTTACTGCAGACCTACCAGCACCCCCAAGACAGCTGTGCCCGCCTCCACTCAAATGCAATGTGCAGGCCAGTCGTGCCGGCCCCCCACCTCAGGAAATAAGTGCATCCACAATCCAAGACTAAGATGTCAATGTGAGGACTAT
>NW_006408837.1:1574014-1611677 GCF_000296735.1 Chrysochloris asiatica | reverse complement strand
ATGTCATCCCACAACTCTTCTGGTCTTTGGTCTTTAGTGTTTAATTCATCAAATCTGTTCTTCAGATGATCTCTAAATTCAGGAGGGATAAATTATAGTCTTATATGCATGCAAAAGTTGGGCAATGATTAAGGAAGACCGTAGAAGAAGTGATGTACTTGAGTTATGGTGTTGGAGGAGAATATTGAAAGTCCCACGGACTGCCAGAAGGGCAAACAACTCTGTGTTGGAAGAAGTACAGTCAGAATGCTCCTTAGAAGCCAGGATGGTGAGGCTTCATCTCTTGTACTTTGGACGTGTTATCAAAAGGAATGAGTCCCTGGAGAAGGACATCATTCTTGATCAAGTAGAGGGTTCGTGAAAAAGAGAAAGACCCCCAACAAGATGGATTGACACCATGACGGCAATAATGGGCTCAAACACAGCAACAATTGTGAAGATGGCACAGGACTGGCCAGGGCTTCGTTCTGTGGTGCTCAGGGTGGACATGAAGGAGGGCAACTTACAACAACAACACTTGTTTCCAGTTTACAGTTTTGAATGTCAATCTAAGACCCCCTTCCTCGATCCCTCTTTCCCTCGTCTGTCCCTCTCCCTCGGAAGCCCTGAAGTAGGGCACCCTCCTGACTTTTGCTCTACCTCCACTGCTCTCGGTTCCCGGGGTCTTTGTGCACGCCTCTCCTCTGCCTGCAGCACACTGCCCCCTAGTGCCTCACCTTCCTGTGCTGGCCCAGTGGAACTCAAAGAACCTCTCCTTAGAAGGCCCCTCCCATGGATTAGACCCTTGTGATGTTTCCCCACTAAATCAGGCCCAGGAGGTCCCTTTATGGTACTCTTCAGTGATGTCTTTACACATCTTTCTGTCTCCTCTACTGTGAGATCTGTCCTCTTGTCTCTGTGCCTCAAATACTCAAAACACGGATCTCAAAGGAAGGAAAACTAAGACAGTTTCCTCCTAATCTGTCCATTCCATGGTACGCTGAGTATTCTTCAGCAAGACCACAGCTTGTATGCATCAATTCTCCTCTGCTCTTCCTTTTCCATTGTTCAGCGTATTCATGCTTATGAGGCAATTGAAAAGATCATGGTATAGATGGCTGGAAATCAGAAAATCTTGCCCCAAGAGGAGGTCTACCTCCAAACTGTTGTGTGTGCAACTCCTAGAGTCAGGGAAGACAAAGGCTTGGTCCCATCCCAGGGGTGAGCCAGGACCCCAGACATCTGCACACAGCCTGAGCCATGGGTAGCCAGAGGGTGGCCTTTGAAGAGTCTATAGAGGTGTCTTGAAGAGTAGAGATGTAAGCTTGAGGACTAAGGTGCGCCTGACCCAGGCCATTGTGTTTTCAATAGCTTCATATGGATGCAAAAGCTGGACAGTGAATAAGGACGATCGTAGAAGAATTGGTGAATTTGAGTTGTGGTGTTGGAGGAGAATACTGAAAGTGCCATGGACTGCCTAAAGAACCAATAGATCTGTTTTGGAAGAAGTGCAGCCAGAGTTCTCCTTGGAGGACAGGATGGCTAAGCTTCGTCTCTCATACTTTGGACATATTGTCCGGAGGAAACAATCGTTGGAGAAGGATGTCATGCTGGGTAAGGTGGGGGGTCAGAGAAAAAGAAGAAGACCTCTAACGAGATGGATTGGCCAGGTGGCATCATTGCTGGACTCAAGTGTGGCAGCGGTAGTGAGGTTGGCCCAGGATCGGACATTGTTTCGTTCTGCTGTGCTATGAGTCGGTTCCGACTCGATGGCACCTGACAGCAACAACAATAGAGGTGTCTGAGGTGGAAAGCCTCCAGAGAGGGCAGTCTTTGCAGAGGGAACTTCAGGGATGAAGGCTGGGAAGCCAAGTGCATTGGCATTGGCTCACACCAGCTGGCAGGAGCCAACTGTGGGTAAGTGTCCCCAGTGGCATTAACTCAGTGATGCCACCACATTGGGGATGGTGGATGCATGGTGGATGATGGATGGTAGATGGATGATGGATGGTGGATGGATGGATGGTGGCTGATGGATGGATGGTGGATGGATGGATGGATGGATGGATGGATGGATGGATGGTGGATGATGGATGGTGGATGATGGATGGTGGATGGATGGATGGATGGTGGATGATGGATGGTGGATGGATGGATGGATGGATGGATGGATGGATGGATGGATGGTGGATGGTGGATGGATGGATGGATGGATGGATGGTGGATGGATGGTAGATGGATGGATAGACAGATGATGACTATGACAGATAGAGGGATGGATCGATGATAGACATGATTGACAGATGGATGGATGCATAGAAGGATGAATGTATATGACAGATAAATAAATCAATAGGTAGACAGATGTATGGGTAGATTCAATCAAGCATTAGATAGATAGTAAGATAGATAGAAGATAGATAGATGATAGATAAATAGATGATAGATAGATAGAATGATAGATAAAATAGATGATAGATAGATAAATAAATAGGTGATGGATAGAATAGATAAAGTGACAGACACCTGTATTGAGTCAACCTCAGCTCATGGTGGCCCACGTATAACCAGACAGTGCTAGACCCTGAACCACCCCCACAATCACCAGCATTCTCACCTCCATCATTGCTGCTCCTCTGATGAACCTCTCACCCAAGGTCTCCCTCACCCTAGCTGACCCTCTATTTCACCAAACAGAATTCCTCTTTTTTTTTGTTAAAGCTTTTGTTGTGAATTGAGTGAAGGTTTGCATGGCAGATCCTCAGTTTCACAGTCAACAAATTGTTGTAATGATTGCAATCCCCTCCATGCACTCAGCCAACAGTATTTACCTCAATTCACTTTTTTCTCTTAATGTACACCTACCACATTGAAAATTTATATTCTTTCAAATGTCCAAAGGACACATTTGGTAAGCCAGCCTCCTGCCCACAGGCACACTGCCTTTCTCAGTCCCTGGGCCTCTGGTCCACTGCTGCTCTGTCTCTCTGTGCCAATACCTCTGCCACCATTTCTGTTATCATCGCTTTTCTGGTTAGGATCCCTTTATCCTCTCGTGTTCTTCCCTCTTGATGGTCCTAGGGCCTCTTGTTTCTGAAATGACAGATTAACTGTTCCCACTTTCATTTACACCTCTTCTACATTTAAAGTTGTGACAATCACCATTAGTCCTGATAACGGTTACTCACAATTGAATCATAAAATCCTATCCCCATATGGACAAGAACAAAACTACTCAGTGGGGATTCTATCTTATCCCTCTCCTTCTGACACTATGCACCCTCATGAAAGCTTGTAAGCCAGCTACTTCATGACTTTAAAGCCCCCCAATTCTAATAACCAAAGGCTAAGTTGCCCATTCCTATCAACCCAGTGTACTGAGGAGGCAAGCTGGATCCTTGAACAGCGCCTCCTGGTGATATGTCTCAGACTAGTGAGTTGGACAACACTGTGTTGTTATCCATAAGGCTGTCACTGGCTAAATTTTAGAAGTAGATGACCAGATCTTTCTTCCTAGTCTGTCTTAGTCTGTAAGCTCAGCTGAAACCTGTCCACCGTGGGTGAGCCTGCTGGGATTTGAAATACCTATTGGCATCTCTTCCAGAATCCCAGCAACTCATCACCTCCTCGTGGCAAGTAGGGACGCGGTGTTTACAGCATGGAAAATGGAAAAGGCTACAAGTCAAAGTTCATTTCTAATTCCTTGGGAGTTGGTGCCAGCACACTGCTACCTGGACCAGGAGGCATCTGACTACAGGGAAGTAAGCTGGGAAGAGACGGATGGATGAGGTCGATGGCTGACCTGAAATGTTTTAGAGCCCAGTGGGCATGGCTTCCATCAGACTCTCAGAGGCATCCTGATCCAGAGGGACTCGTCCAGCTGCCCACTGCCCTGGCCAGACCACACTGCTCGGACTCCTGTGTCCCCACTACAAAAGGCCACTCCAGAGACCTTCCTAGCCTGTCCCTGCTCTGCGTCTGCTTGGCACACTTCAACCCTGAGAAGTCTCCCAGCTTAACTCAAAGTCACCTCAGACAATTAAGATTAAAAAAAAAAGAACAAATGAATGAAAGAAAGAAAAGATAGAGCGAGACAAGCCAACAACTTGAGTGGTCATTTTGCAATTATCCTTTGAAATTAGAATATTCAAGCAGCTGTTCCTGTTTTCATCTTGTCCTGCTCACTCTCCGATCTGGAGAAATTAGTCCCAAAGTCATTATTCATCTAATCACACTAATAGTTGAACATCCGATCTGCCCTCTGTCCAGACGGGGAGGGTTAGTAGCCAAAAGCTATATTTTAGCACTTCCTCCTCACTGATCCTTCAATTAAGAGGCATCTGTTCTAATATAAGTTAAACATTGTAGTTGACTTTATTTTGTTTCTCCTGCTCCTCAGGGTCCCGGGACGGGGGAGATAAAGTGAAACACATTTACTTCCCGACGAGGAAGGGACTCGGGGCTGCCTCTCTGCAAACGGGACCCATCAATCATAACTGATTACAAATTCGTCACCTTGAATCAATTTCTGTTCACAAGTTCAAAAGGCGCTGTGAGCTCGGGGCGATGTGGAACATTCTCCATGTGGTGAGGATTAACATTTGATCGAATTCTTCCCTCTGAGGGGGAGACCCTTTCGGGAGGCTCTGGTGGGGGGAGGCGGGTTCGCGACACGTATCGCATTAACCTTAAAAAGCAGGCGCTCCACGCGGCGCGGAATTCGTACCCGGGGCGCCCCCTCCACGGCGAGGGCGTCTGGCTGGGGAAGCTCCATGCGCCTCGGATCCAACGTGGGGAAGGGACCGGGGGGAGAAAGAGACAAAAATGATCTCCTGCAAATTCAGATCACACCGCGTCATAATTTGGGATATCCAGAATTTTCCTTAAAACAGTTGTCTTGGATGAAGGGTGTGTGTGAGAGACAGAGACAGAAAGAAACAGGAGTTAGAGGAGGGAGCGAAGGCTGTTGCCTTACTGGGGGTGGGTATCCTTCTGTGACAGGAGACTGGGTGGGGTTTGATTCCCTGCTGGTGCCCCTTCATGTGCAGCTACTGATAGTCTGTCCGTGGGGGCCTTTGTGTGGCTGTGATAATACACTTGTATCAGGGACCTTTCAGACTAAGTAAGACTAAGAAGAATGGCCTGGTAACCATGTTTCATAAATCAGCCAGTGAGAACCATATGGACCCACAACCCATCCTGGGGATGTGTGTTGTTCTTGGGGTCGCTTACCCCCCTGGCAGTTAACAGGTACACACTGCCCCCCCAGGTCCCCAACTTGCCCCTAAAGCTCTTAGAGATGCCTGTCCTGGAAATGAAGAGGCAGGACTCCCAGGGAGTGAGAGTCTGGTCAGAGGGTGGCACAGTGGGATGGGGCGGGGATGGGGGCTCTGCAGCACACCTTCCTCCTGGGAGAATGGGGACCTTTACGGATTCCTGTCTTCCCACCCTCCGCACCCCACAGGGTCCTGGAACACAGGCACCTCTGGGCCCAGGCAGAGAAGGAAGAGGGACTGTCCCGAGGGAACTGGTGGGCTTCCGAAACTTAGCCAGTAAAAGCCCCATGGATCCCAGTGATCCCATAGGTAGCCAAGTTGGGGGAGGGGGGTGCAGGACCAGGCAGATGTCTTCTGTTAAGCAGCAATCAACAACAACAGCAAGAGCATCCCAGGAACAGCGAGGGAGACCTCTAGGCAGGCCTGCTCAGGGGCTCCCCTGGTGGCACCCCATGGGAGAGAGAAAGCCGAGGTAGAAAGTGTGGTCTAGGCCTGACACGTAGAAGACAATCCAGTCAGCATGTCCCTGCGACCCCCACACAGATGACAATTTTAGTTGCTACTGATTACTCATTGATTAAAAAAAAGAGAGAGATTTTACACAGTTTATGCTCTGGACTGCAAGGTCGGTTTGAACTTCAAGATCGGTGGTTCAAGCTCACCAGCCACCCCTCAGAAATCCTATACGGGGTCGCTATGGGTTGTAACCGACTCAGCTATACGTCACTACAACAACATTAAGAATATGGGGTCTTCAAAAAGTTTATAAAAATGAATGCTTTTATAAAAAATGCATGGAGTGCTCTCTCTCTCTCTCTCTTTTTTTTTATCATTGTAAACTCATAGGCAAATCTGCTGCACAAGACCTTTTTAAAGTGTTGAAGAGCAAAGATGTCAGCTTGAGGACTAAGGTGTGACTGACCCAAGCCATGGTATTTTCAATAACCTCATATGGATGCGAAAGCTGGACAGTGAATAAGGAAGACCGTAGAAGAATTGATGCTTTTGAGTTATGGTGTTGGAGGAGAATATTGAAAGTGCTATGGGCTGCCAAAAGAACAAACAGATCTGTGTTGGAGGAAGTGCAGCCAGAGTGTTCCTTGGAGGCCAGGATGACCAAACTTCGTCTCTCATACTTTGGACATATTGTCAGGAGGGACCAGTCACTGGAGAAGGCTATCATGTTTGATAAGGTGGAGGGTCAGAGAAGAAGAGGAAGATCCCAGTGAGATGGATTGGCCAAGTGGCAGCATCAATGGACTCAAGTGTGTCAACAGTTGTGAGGTTGTCCCAGGACTGGGCAGTGTTTCATTCTGTTGTGCATAGGGTCGCTATGGGTCGGTACCAATTCGATGGCACCTAACCACAACAACAACAAGCTTGGTATATGGAGTCCTGGGGTTGCAGGGTAGGATCAGTACTGGACTGACAATGGCAAGGTTAGCAGTTCAAACCCACCAGCTGCTCTTCAGAAACCCTATGCAGGGTCCCTGTGAGTCAAAACCAACTCGATGGCACTTAACAACTTGCTATAATGAACAAGATCCAATCTGAGGTCCTGAGAAGCTTGAAAATACCCCCTATCAGAAAAATACAAATTCTATTAAAATTGAAGCAGAACAAACATCAAACTTCTGGGAACGTCTGGGTGGAAGAATGGTGAGATCATTGATGCTTTATGAAAATTCATGGGGACAGCACACATCAATGAAATCAGCAGTTTACAAACAAAGAACTCATCGCAAGAAGGGACGATACGATGTTGAAGAGGAATTCCACAGCCACCGACCATCTACACTCACTTCCAAGGAAACAATGTATCTTGTGCACACCCTAACTGAAGAGGAACAAAGTTAGCATCAGAAACAACAGCCAACACTGTAGACATCTCAGCTGGTTTGGATTACACAATTCTGACTGAAAAATTAAAGTTGAGCACACAAGAGTAGAGCTTTCCATGGGAACTTCACGCCAGGGGGATCAAGATCCTGAAGCTTGGTTTTACCAGTGTGATCTTAAAGACAAAGCACATCACAGCAATGGCTACCAGGACATGGAAGTGGTCCAATCAAAGTTAACAGTGGACTGGTCAAGAGCAAAGATCACAGTAACAGTTCCTTGGGGTGCTGAAGGTATTTTACTTGTTAATTTTCTGGAGGGCTAAAGAACAATTACACCTGTGAGTTATGAGAGTGTTTTGAGGAAGCTAGCCATAGTGTTAGCAGAAACACACCTGAGAAAGTTTCCCCAGACAGCCCTTCACCTCAGTGATGCTCTGGTCTTTCCTCTCACCAAACAAGAGCGACTTTGTGAGCATTTCAATGGGCAACATTAGGCATCCACCTTATTACTCTGAATTAGCTCCTTCTGACTTCTTCTGTTTCTTAAACTCTAAGAAAATCTTTAAAGGGACACCCCCTTTTCTCCAGTTAATATAATAGAAAAGAGCACAGTGATGTTGTTAAATTCCCAGGACCCTCAGTTCTTTAGGCACAGACTAACTCATTGTTTGTAAGTGTCTTGAACTTGATAGAGCTATGTGTTAGAGACCAATATTAAATATACCATGGACTTCCAGAAGAACAAACAAATCTATGTTGGAAGAAGTACACTCAGAATGCTTCTTAGAAGCCAAGGTGAGCAGACTTTGTCTCTCATACTCGGGACATATCGTCAGAGGGGGAACAGTCCTTGCAGAAGGACATCACACTTGGTAAAGTAGAGGCTCAGCAAACATAGAGGAAGACCCTCCCCATGAGATGGATTGACGTGGTGGTGGCAGTAATGGGTTTAGGCGTAACAATTGTGAGGTTGTCCCAGGACCAGTGTTTCATTCTGTTTACAGAGGGTCGCTATGAGTCAGAGCCAGCTACATGGCACCGACAACAACAACAGAAAAGTCATGTACTTGTAGTATTGCTGTGACTGCAGCCCCAGCTAACTAATCATAGGTCTCAGGAAGGAGCTGGGGCCACCAGGACCTGACAGATGGATGAACTTGTCAGTGTCCCCTCAGAGGCATTTGTGAAATTTCCCAGCTGTTCAAGGCTAGGGAAATTAACAAGAGAGCTGTTGACGAAGAAGAGTGACATTTTATTGCTATGTTTACAAAGAGACAAAACCTGGATGTTTGAGGACCACCAGAGAGGAAGAGCCCTGGAAAACTCATCCAGTCCTTGGGCAGAACCCTAGGAGAAGTAGCCCCGAGCAGTGGGATGAACCGAAATCACAAAGGCTGCAACTTATCCATGCATGCGTCTACTTCCTGGCGTAGTCATGGTTGTCTGCCCGACTCTGTTTGCCTCGTAGAAGATAGGTAACTAGAACATGATCCACAGCCCCCACGGTTTGTTGGGTACAATGCCTCACAAATTTGAATAGGCATATGGTGCTGTGGGATAAGAATTGGTCAGACTGCTAACTGAAAGGTCAGCAGTTCAAACCCACTAGCCACTCCTTGTAAACCTTAAACAGGGTCACTACGAGTTGGAACTGACTCGATGGCACTTAACAACAAACAAAATAAGAAATAAGAAGACACAAATCCTTACTACTGGACCAATAAGCAACATCATGAGAAACGCAGAAAAAAGACCTAAGTTACCAGGATATTTCATTTTATTTGGATCCATGATCAAAGTTGTTGTTGTTAAGTGCCGTCAAGTAGGTTCCGGCCCATAGCAACCCTGTATAGGGTTTCCGAGGAGCAGCTGGTAAGCTTGAACCACTGATCTTGTGGTTCAAACCTACTTTATAATCCAGTGCATTAACCCACAGCGCCACATGGAAATAGGAGTCAAGACATCAAACGATGTATGACATGAGGCAAATCTGCTACAAGAGGCCTCTTGTAGTGTTCAAGAGCAAAGCTGGCACTTTGAGGACTAAGGTGCACCTGACCCAAGCCATGGTATTTTCTTCCCCCTCTTGTGGCCATGAAAGCTGAAAGGTAGAAAAAGATGGATGCCTTTGAATTACGATGTTGGTGAAGAATAGTATGAATAAGTTTACCTTTGAAGAAAGAAGTTCAGTCAGAATGTTCCTTAGAAGTGAGGATAGCAAGATTTCATCTCAAATGTTTTGGGCACATTGCTGTTAAGTGCCATCAAGTGGGTTCTGACTCACCATGACCCTGTTTAGGGTTTCTGAGGAGCAGTTGGTGGGCTTGAACTACTGACCTTGTGGCTTGAAGTCCACTGCTGATCCTACAGCACCGTGTTATTAGGAGGGACCAGTCCCTGGAGTGCAGTAGATCTGGAAGATAATTACAGGACCGTGAATCACAAAGTCAGAGGTTCAAGTCCACAAGCTACTTCATGGGAGAACGATGAAGCTCTCTGCTCCCATGAGGATTTACAGGCCTCGGAAACCCAATGCAGGGTCACTGTGAGTCAGAAACGACTTGATGACACTTAACAACAACAACAACAACAGTCACTGGAAAAGGACATCAAGTTTGACAATGTAGAGGTTCAGAGAAAAAGAGGAAGACCCCCACACACAAGATGGATTGTTACAGTGGCTGCAACAATGGATTCAAACACAGGAGCTATTGTGAGGATGGGTCAGGAGCATTGCATTCTGTTGGATATAAGGTCTCTGTGAGTCAGAGCCAACTCAATGGCGCCTAACAACAACAAATTAAATAAGAAAGATGACCTAGAGACCAAACAGACAACACAACATACACACAGGTGACCTAGATATTGTTCTGAACAGACTCACAATTTCAAATTAGCTATGACGACCTGGTGTGGTGCTGTAGGACAATCACTGGACTGCAAGGTCAGCTGTCCAAACCCACCAGCCATTCCTCAGAAACCCTATACAGGGTGGCCATGAGTTGGAACCGATTCCATGGAACTTAACAACAACAAATGATTGATATGCTCAAGATACAAACTTTGAGCCGAGAATAAGAATTTATAACAAGCATTTGATTGATGTCTAGATCTGAGACTCTATCAGTTGAAGTTAATAACTCACTTGATGGATTCACCAGTGTGATGGATTATTGTTGTTGGAGAGCAGAAGAAAGCACAAATGAACTTAAAAGTAGGAAAGGTGAGCAATCTCAGCTCCAATGAGGAGAGCAAAAGTATGGGCAATACAGACAAGAGTAGCAAAGACAAGGACGGAATGAGAGATCAGATAAACAAAAGTCACATTGTAACCCAAGAGAGAAAATGAAGCAAAAGTAAGATTTGAAGACATGGTGTTGTTGTCAGGTGCCATCGAGTTCTTACCGACTCATAGTGACCCTGTGCACAACAGAAAGAAACATTGCCCAAACTCATTATTATTGTCACACTTGAGCCATTGATGCTGCCACTTTGCCAATCCATCTCACTGGGGCTCTTCCTCTTTTTCTCTGAACTTCCACCTTACCAAACATGATATCCTTCTCCAGCGACTGGTCCCTCCTGACAATATGTCCTAAGTATGAGATTCGAAGTTTGGCCATCCTGGCCTCTAAGGAGCACTCTGGCTGCACTTCTTCCAACACCGATCTGTTGGTTCTTTTGGCAGCCCATGGCACTTTCAATATTCTCCTCCAACACCATAACTCAAAGGCATCAATTCGTCTACAGTCTTCCTTATTCACTGTCCAGCTTTCCCATGAGATTTTCCAAATTGGAAGGAAAACCACCAAGCTGCTGATCCAAAGAGACCCACCCACCCCCCACCCCCGGCAAGATAAATACAAAGAAAGTTAAATGCAGCACATCACAGCAAAACCACTGAAAACAAAAGAGAAAGAGAAAATGGTAGACGCCACCAGAGAAAGAAGACACATTGCGTTCAAAGAAACAACAAAAAAGTTGCCAACTCACTTCTCAACAAAAACAATATCATTTCAAACATGACGGAAAGAAAAAGCTTTGCAAACTCAGAATTCAATGCACAGCAGCGAATTCGCAAGTGAGGCGTGGTAAAGACATTCACCAGTTCAGCAGAATTGTAAGACTCTGTTAGCAGACCTGCATGAAAAGAAACATGAAAGAGAAGACTTCAAGCAGAAGAAAAATGATCCCAGAAGCAAAGAACAAGCAACAGAAAGTGTAACTGTGTGAGCAAACCTAAATGGACATGGATTCGTAGTATTTTTATATATATATACAGGATTAGAACAGTAGCCTAAAGGCAGCAGAGGAGCAAATTAAGTTATCATGTTCTAAGACAATAGCATTTAAGTTAGCACGTATCCACCCGAAAACCAGCAACTGGTCTTCCTCTTCCCTCCCACCCCTGGTAACCATCAAAGAATGTCTTGCTTAGTGTGAAAACCTTTTTACAAAATAGAGATCTTATACGATCTTTGTTCTTTGTTAACTAACGTATTTTCCTCAGTATAATGACTTTCAAATTCATCCATGTTATCAGGTCCTTCACAAATTCACCGTTAAGTACTCCGTTAAGTGTGTGTGCCAATGTTTGCTTATGTATCCTTCCATTCAGGGTCACTTAGACTGTTTCCATCTTTCTGCTATTGTGAATAGTGTTGCGGTGAACAGGGGTGTGTGTTTACCTATTTATGTCCTGGCTTTTTTTTCTCTAGGAATTATATACCAAGGAGAGGGATTGTTGGGTAACATTGTTCCCCACTTTTTGAGGACGCGCCATACCATTTTCACAGTGGTTACATCATTTACGGAGTCCTGGTATGGAACTGTAGGATCAGCACTGGATCACAAGGTCAGCAGTTCAAACTCACCAGCCACTCGTCAGAAACCTTATTCAGAGTCACTATGGGTCGGAACCAACTCACCAGCACTTAGCAACACCATTTTACAGTTCCTACAATATGTGTGCATGGAATGTACAAAGTATGAATCTAGGAAAATTGGAAGGAAGACCATAGAAGAATTGATGCTTTTGAGTTATGGTGTTGGAGGAGAATATTGACAGTGCCATGGACTGCCAAAAGAACCAATAGATCCATTTTGGAAGAAGTGCAGCCAGAGTGCTCCTTGGAGGCCAAGATGGCTAAGCTTCGTCTCTCATACTTTAGACACATTGTCCTGAGGGAACCGTCGCTGGAGAAGGATGTCATGCTGGGTAAGGTGGAGGGTCAGAGAAAAAGAGGAAGACCCCCAATGAAATGGATTGGCCAAGAGGCAGCATCGATGGACTCAAGTGTGGCAACAGTAGTGAGGTTGGCCCAGGATCGGGCAGTGTTTCGTTCAGCTGTGCATAAGGTCGCTATGAGTCAGTGCCGACTCAATGGCACCTGACAACAACAACAGTCATTTACTTTGCCTTCTAATGTTTGTGGGTTTTCAGCTATATTTGACAGTGTATTTATGCACTATCTTAGGACCCCTACGTTTGTCCTTATTTTTTCATTGGTGGTCTTTACAATTCTGAGCATTCCATTTAGGTCTGTGATCCATATTAAGCTCTTTTTCTTTTTTTTTTAATCTATCTTGAGTGCATGCTGTGAGATATGAATCCTGTTTTATTTTTCTGCCAATGGTTTTCCAGTTTTGCCAGTACCACTTGTCAAAGAGACGATCTCTTCCACTTTAGTGTTTCAATCCTCTGTCAAATATCAGCTGCCGCATTTACAAGGATTGAGTTCAGGGTTCTCGGCTCTCTTCCACTGATGGTGTGTCTCTTGTTGTACCAGTGACAGACAGCTCTGCGTGCTCTGGCTGTGTGGTAGGTTTGGAGATCAGAGAGTAAGACGCCTCCTACTCTGTTCTTCTTTATTTATCTGGGGTCTCTACTTTCCATGTAAATTTGGTGATTAGCTTTTCCATCTCATTAAAGAAAGATGCTGAAACCTAGATTGGGTATCACATGAGATCTGTAGCTCACTCTGTGTAGTATTGATATTTTCACGATTTTAAGTCTTTCTATCCATGCGCTTGGTCCATTCTTCTACTTATGGAGGTCTCTTTTGGTTCTTGCGTTTTGTAGTTTTCTTTGTGTAGGTCTTTTGTTTCTCTGGTTAGGCTTATTCTGAAATATTTCATCTTTTGGGTGGCTATTGTAAATGGTATTGTTTTCCTGATTTCCTTTTCAGAGCTCTCTTTGTCGGTGTAAATGAATCGGACTGATTTTTGCATATTGATCCTGTACCCTGGCACTTTGCCAATTTTTTTTCATTAGTTCTAATCATTTTCTTACTATGTCTTTTGGATTTTCTATGTCTAAGATCATATCATCTTCACATAGACGAAGTTTTACTTTTTCCTTGCCAGTTTGGATGGCTTTAATTTCCTTTCTTGCCTTATAGCTCTGGCTAAGACTTCCAACACAATATTGAATGTTGTTGATGCTAAGTAGCATCAAGTCAATTTCGACCCATAGCGACCTTGTATAGGGTTTCCGAGGAGCAGCTTGGTGAGGTTGAACTGCCGACCTTGTGGTTCAAACTGACTTTGCATTAACTCACAGCGCAGTACCAGGACTCCTAGTATTGAATAGGTGTCGGGGACCCGCCTCGACATTGGGGTTCAGTTCACGAGGAGAGGATACCTGACGGCGATTCGTATATATCAAGAATACACAGAAAGAGACAAAGAGAGAGACAATGAGGCACCCCAAAGCCAGGGTGGATACATCACTGGTGGGCAGGCTTGGGACTACAGGCATCGTGGCCTCTGCAGGCAGCAATTCACTGCCCTGCAATCTTTACCGCATGCCTCCCAACTAGTAATGCACTGCCATCTTTACTCCATGCCTGCCAACCAGTAATGTACTGCCATCTTTACTCCATGCCTGCCAACCAGTAATGCACACCTGGGGAGGCCAGGGCCTCTGCTTTATTCAGGGGAGGAGATTCACATCAAGCTGGGAGGGACTTAGGCAAGGTATAGCTAACATCAGTACTTTTCCAGACATTCAGGTAACTTTACATAGTACTTCGCTGGTTCGAATCCCAGGCCAGCAACTTGGATTCTCAGGCCCAATTAACATATCCATAGCCCCTGAGCATAGTTGGGGGAAGGTGAGAGATAAAGACAAAAGCTTGGGCGGAGTCCTGCTGCATCGGCTTCCTGAGCCAGGTCTGCAGGAGGACTCGAGATGCCTGAGTGAATGGGCTGCACCTGGAAAAGGATTAGGGAGGATGGGTTCTTTGTCTATAGAACAAAGAGCTATGAAGTAGCTAAGACATTTTTAGTTAATCCTTTGGAGAAAGGCTTACCCTTGCAACCTTTAGTCTAGGCTTTAGGAAAATATCACATTTATCTGTGGATTGTCAAAGGCTCCATGTATTAATTTAATATGTATACCTGAATATTAATTTGCCATTAACTGCCAGTGGCCTCATTTGTTACACTCAGCCCTAGAGGGCCTCGAACCTCTGACTAGTCTTACAAGGTCTGCAACAAATAGAAGTGGTGATAAAGGGCATCTTGTCTGGTTCCTGTTCACAAGGAAGATGCTTTCAGTTTCTCTCTATTGAAAGTGATATTGGCTGTTGTTTTATTAAGTTAGCTGTTGGTTATTAAGTATATATATATATATATTTGTTGTTGTTGTTGTTATGTGCCGTGGAGTCGGTTCCAACTCATAGCAACCCTGTACAGGATTTCTGAGGCTGTAAATGTTTACGGGAGCAGAAAGCCTCATCTTTCTCGCACGAAACAGCTGGTAGTTTCGAACTGCTGACGTTGCAGTTCGCATCCCGATTTGATTTGTAATCACTACGCTACCAGAGCTCCTTAAGTATATATATATATATATATATATATTTAATTATGTTGAGAAATTGCCCTTATAATCCTATTTTGTTGACTATTTTTGTTAGGTATGGGTGTTGGATTTTGTCAAATGCCTTTTCTTAATCAGTATAATCCTGTGGCTTACTTCGCCCTTTGGTTCATTTGTAGTGGGTGACATTGTTTGTTTTTCTTATGTCGAACCATCTTGGCATATCTAATGTGAACCCTACTTAGTTATGATGTATTCTTCTTGTGATGTGTTGCTGGATTCTATTGGTTATGATCTTGTTGAGAATTTTTGCATCTATGTTCATTATATTGGTCTTTAATTTTCTTTCTTACTGATGTCTTTCTTGGTTTTAGTATCAGAGATATACAGGCTTTTTTTTTAAGTTTTTATTATGAATTAAGTGATAGTTTACATTGTAGAAAATCCGTTTTGCACTCGACCTATTGTATTTTGTTTCATTGCAATTATTACAACACTTCCATGCACCACTCATTAACAATATTTGCCCCTAGTCCCTCTTTGTTTTTTTGTTTTGTTTTGTTTCGATGTACACAAAAACACGCAGGAGTATGTAATCATTTAAATAACCAAAGGGCACATTCTGCTAGCCTGCCTCCTGGCCGCCAGCACACAGCTTTCTCTTTCCATAAGTCTAGCGTCCTCAGCTGCTGTATCTCTCCATGTCCTCATCTCTCCCTCCATTTCTGGTATGGCTGCTTCTCTGGATAAGATCCCACATTCTGCTCGTGCTAGATGGTCTTAGAGTCCTCTGTTCCTGGAATGTAAGATTAACTACTCCCCCCTTTATGTTGTAAAACTTCTACATTTACAATTGTGACAATCACAATTAGTCATGATAACAATTACTCACTATTAAATCATAAGAATCTTATCCCCATCTCCTTTCACCATACCTGTCTAGACAAGATGAAAACTCTTCAGTGGGCATTCTAACTCCCCCACCACCCCACCCACACACACACTTTGAAACTAAACAGCTCTTGAAAACTTGTAAGCCAGTCACTTCATGCATAGTGGTTACGAATCAGACTGCGAACCTCAAGGTCAGCAGTTCAAAACTAGCAACTCCTCCACGGGAGAAAGACGAGGATTTCTGCTCCCGTAAAGATTTACAGCCTCAGAAACCCTGTAGAGGGTCACTATGGGTCAGAACCGGCTCCACGGCACATAACCACCACCACTTTAAGTAGCCAATGTCTAAATTGCCTGTCCCTATCCCTTCTGTATATAGAAGGGATAGGATTGATACTTGATGTGAAGACTCCTTCCTTCTTGGTTGGTATTTTGAGCTATTACATCCATAAGTATAGGTCAAGTTCATCAAATTGTGGCAACCTACACTTGTTGTATCAAATTTCTGTATCTTCCTCCAGTTGAGTTCTGATCATCAAGCCATCCAAACTATGTCAGACAGGTACTATGTGCCTTCCCTGACTTCAGATCAGCTGGATGCTTCACTCTCAACCCTAGCCCCTAGTGGCTATGTCAGTGTCCGTGAGCTCAGGAGTTCCCAAGTCTCCCCAAATTTCAGACCAACCAACCCTTCCTCTTCTCTTTCTCATCTCCAGGTTGAGGGGAGTCTGTGGAGCATGGCTGAACTCAGCCCATTTCTTCATTGCTGCCTTTCCCCCTCTTCCACTCACAAGTAGACCGATGTGGTTGTCAGCAAGCTTACATGCCTGTTCATGTGTTTCCTTTGAGTTTTAGTCTTGGGGGAAAGATGTTATCCAGAAGGGACTTAATTGCTTACTTTGATGGGTCCCTGGTAAACAGCTTGCTTATTCTTATAATAAGTTATGTTAGCTTTGTGAAATGAATTTGAGTAGACACATGTTATCTTACCAGCATTGACTGGAAAGTGATGAAATCGCTTATTTATATTCTGTTGTTGTTGTGTGCTGTGGAGTCAGTTCCGACTCATAGTGACCCTGTGCAGGGTTTCCGAGGCTGTAAATTTTTACAGGAGCAGAAAGCCTCATCTTTCTCCTGCAGAACAGCTTGTAGTTTTGAACTGCTGACCTTGCGGTTCACAGTCCGATTTGTAACTACTATGCTACCAGAGCTCCTTATATTCTACTTAGATGGAAATCAAGGACATGATGTTTCACTTTTAGTGTGGTCGGGCCAATTTCCATGGTCCCTAAGGATGCTCTTCCTACTCCAGTGCTAATCTAAAGCTTGGCAGTTTGCAGGCACACAGTGGCCCCTCAGAAGATAAACCTGGTACAGACCTTTGTCTATAGCAATCACAGCCAAGCAAACCTTAGGGAGGAGTTCTATTCTGTAACACATGGGCTCACCATAAGAACCTCTATCACGACCATTTGTTGTTGTTGTTATGTGCTATGGAGTTGGTTCTGACTCATAGCGACCCTGTATGGAAAGCGTGTGGATTTTCCTCATCAATGAGTTCTTTTTTGCCTTTATTCAATTAGTGCTGCTCCCTCAGATGTGAGGCTGCAGCCAAGAACATCAGTCTTGGGGTGTCATCTCCACAAGACCCACAGGACAGTGTGTAGACTCATTGTCCATCAGAGATGAAACCAGGAGGGCCCTCTAGCCCAGCCCCTTCTTACAAAATGACACTCCCTCCCCGATGTTCACACATAAGAAAATTTCAGTCATTATTGGGACGGGAAATGAACACTCACTCTGCCTCTCCTCGGTTTCCTTCTTTCCTTGTTTTGTGGGAAATGTACAATGCCAAACATACACCAATTCGACAACATCTACACGTACGATTCACTGATATTTGATGACAGTTTTTGAGATATACAACCATTGTCACCCTCCCTTTCTGAACTATTCCTCCACTATGAACACAAACTCAGCACCCCCTAAGTTTCTCCTCTCATATTTTAAGTTGCTATTGGCAGTGTGACCCCACACAGACATAATCTCTTATGGAGAGGATATTTCTATTGTTAAAGGTTTTTAATTTGGGGAATTACAGCACATATGGAAAGTCAAGTCTGGGAAAACAGTGTAAGGAGGAGAAATCTTTGTCTTCAGCGATGTCTTTCTATAAACCTTTTCCTGAACAACTTAGGGTCCCCAAAGGGAACTAACGACTCAACACAACACGGAAAGGAAACAGTTAAATCTGCCACTGCTCTGCTTGGTAGGACTTGCGCCCCATAGTGGTCACATGGAGGAATGCAGGCCAGAGCTTTGGTAGTCTAGAGGGAGGAGGCAGATTCCAGAATACTTATACAAAATATCCACACTATAGATACAAAGGATACAACCTAGCTCTGGTGGGCAAGTATTAAACACAGCTTCTAATGCAAAGGCTGCTGCTCGGAAGCACCTGTTGGCTCCTCACAAGACCAAGTGTGGTGATCTGCCCTCGTAAAGATGACAGTCTAAAGAACACTGTGAGTAAGTCCACTGTGTCCCATGAGGTCAATACGACAACTCACAAGGTCACACGTGTCCTGAAAGAGAATTTGAACATACAAAAAAAATGTAAAGGGGAACCTCTCCCACCAAATTCTCCTCCTCCAGAAGCTCCTGTTGTTCTCTTACCCTTTCTTGTTGTTGTCCTCTTCCTGTAGGTGTGTGTGTGTGTGTGTGTGTGTGTTCAAGAGAGAAACATACGGACACATGAAAGAGTGAGACAGACAGACAGACAGACAGACAGACAGACTAGGAAACAGATGGGGAGAGAGGGCGGAGGTCTGTTTACATTTGCACCCTACCTGTTCTTTGCCCTTCCCAGTGTGGGCACCCTTCCAGGAACGGAGGACACATAGTTTTCTGTCCGCATCCCTCCACCCCGATTCCACAGTCAGATGACACATCCTGAGCTCCCAGCATCACCTCTCTGATGGTCATTCCCTGCTCAGTGTAAAGGGGGCGAGCCTCTGGGCCCAGCAGGAGTTCCTGAGCATCACGTGGGCCGTCCGTGTGGTGGGGCCCCCAGAGGCTCCTTAACCAATATCCCTGCTGCTGAGTAGGCAAGTGAATGCCAAGGCTGTTACCAGAACAAGGAGCCATGGTGCACAGTGGGTTTAGCATTACGCTGCTAACTGCGATATTGGTGGTTCAAATCCCCCAGCTGCACCTCTGGAGAAAAATGGGCAGTCTGCTTCTATAAAGATTTAGAGTTCTCAGAACCCCTAAGGAACAGTCCTACAGCAAAGGGTTGTTTGTTATTTGGGTGGGTTGTGAAAACAACATTCAATAGCTTGACCTTGGAGGTGACCTCTACAATCTGCTCATGCAATGAAATTGCCCAGAACCAAACACACACACAAGTGTATGTCTTGTTATTGCTGTAAGGTTCCATCAAGTCAGTTCTGACTCATAGTTATCCTGTATAGGGTTTGCAAGGAGCGGCTGCTGGGTTTGATCCTCCACTTTGCATTTGGCAGTCCAGTGCTTAGCCTACAAGCACCACACAAGAACTCATCTACTTTGCTCCAACTCAGTACATGTCATGTACAAGAGACCAAAATGTTGTCCAGTCCTACACCAACCTCACAATCTATGGTTCTGCCAATCCATCGCATTGAGGGCCTGCCTCTTTTTCACTAACCCTCCACTTTACTAAGCATGATGTCCTTCTCTGGAGACTGCCCCCTTCTGATGTCCAACGTACATGAGATCTGAATAAGGCAACTCCTAGTTGATACTGTCTTATCAAATGATGCAAGATGTTCTTGGGAGGAACTGGGTGAAGGGTATACTAGATGTCTCTATTTTCTTTTCTTTCTTTTATTCTAGTGAATATATAAATCCTTTTTTACAAATACTATCATCTAATTAATACTGGCTCATAGCGACCCTGTACAGGGTCGCTATGGGTCGGAACCGACTCGACGGCACTTAACAACAACAACAACAACAACATAGCGACCCTACAGGGCAGAGTGGAACTGCTCCTTAGGGTTTCCAAGGCTGCAAATCTTTACTGGGCAGACAACTTCATCTTCCTGATGCAGAGTGACTGGCGGGTTTGAACCACCAAACTTTTGGTTAGTAGACCAGTGCGGATCCTACAGCACCTCACTGGGACTCCCATAGCAAGAGAAGACAGCATTTGCCATTTCCAGTGCAAGCCAACCTTTCTGTCCAGTGCATTACCTCACAGGAGTCCACCCTGGTTTAGGAGATGCCATAGAACGGATACGACGCAGATGCAATTGAACATAGTGATAGAAATCAGGATGATTAGACCCAGAATGGGGTCCTTTCACTATGAGCCAAACCAAGGTCATGCCATCGAGTCTGTTCCGACTCCTGGAGACCCTGTAGGACAGAGCTTCTCCCTGGGTTCCTAAGCGGTCATCTTTGTAAGAGCAATTAGCCACACCTTTTCCCTATTGAGTTTCTAGGTGGATTCTAACCGCCAACCTTTCCATCACCAAACATTTAACCATGGTGTCAGCATAGCTCCTGTACACTCGCCTACTCTAGGAACTTCATGTAAGTTGTTGTTGTGATGTGCTGTGAATTCGGTTCCGACCCATAGCGACCCTGCACAGGGTTTCCGAGGCTGTAAATCTTTACAGGAGCAGAAAGCCTCATCTTTCTTCTGCGGAACAGCTGGTAGTTTTGAACTGCTGACCTTGCGGTTCGCAGCTGATTTGTAACCACTACGCTACCAGAGCTCCTGCAATATGTGTATTTTTGTGCCTGTCTTATTTCAGGCAGCAGGATGTTTTTAAGACCCCTTTCAGTCACTCCATGTACTACTGCTTCTTACAACTCTGAAAGGCAAACCAGTGGCCATCAAGTCAGCTGCAACTCCAGGCATCCCCACGTGTGTCAGAGTCGAACTGCTCCAGAGGGTTGTCAGTGGCTGGTTTTTTCAGCAGTAGATCACCAGGTCTTTCTTCTGAGGAGTTTCTAGGTGGACCCACCTCCAACCTTTCTGGTAGCAGCTGTGCGCATTGTGTGCCCAGCCCATCCACCTGCTGAGGCCTACCTCCATGTCTGGACAGATCCGAGTGGAGGGCACACTCCTTAGGGTCATCTGCCCCCACCTTCATGTGGAGGACTCAGAGGCCGAGCCTGTCCAAGGAGAGAAAAGGAGCTGGTGGTCTCAGAGGCTCCAGAGGAGGATGGCTGCACTTGTTCAGCCATTGTTTCTTGCACAATGAGAGGACATGCCCACCCGTGTCTCCCTCAGCTGGGTGTGCATGAACCATGGTGCAGTGAGCTTCTGCCTCCAATTCCCGGTAGTGTGGGCAGGGCCTCCGAGAGCTGTGGCTGCTTGCCCAGAGTGCCCAATAAGCATGGTAAGCATGGGCTCACTTGTGCTTAGTCACTAATCTGTAGTGAACAATTTCATATGTTTTCATCACATCAAAGATTCAGCTTCTAAGAATGGCTGGCACCTGTCTCTCCCCCAACCCCACAGCCTCTTCCCACAGAATCAAAACCTCTTCAAACTTACAGCCCTGTCCGGGACAGAGTGCCCAGGAAACAAGGTAAGCAAGGGCTGACTTGTGCTTAATCCGTAGTGAACAATTTCACCTGAATTTCAACACGTCTTTGGAGAAGAAGAACCAGGCAAACTTCAAACCAAACCTCAAACCCACTGATACCGAGTCAGTTCCAACTCACAGCGACCCCAAATAAGGCTTCTGAGGCAGTGAATCTTTACGGGAACAGAAATTCTCTTCTTTCTCCCACAGAGCAACTGGTGAATTTGGACTGCCTACCTCATGGCTAACACTCCAGTGCTAATTCTACAGAGCCTTATCGATGTATGTATAAATCCAGTGCTAATTCTACACAATCTTATCTATGTATATATAAATCCGGTGCTAATTCTACACAATCTTACCTATGTATATATAAATCCAGTACTAATTCTACAGGACCTTATCTATGTATATATAAATCCAGTGCTAATTCTACAGGACCTTATCTATGTATATATAAATCCAGTGCTAATTCTACACGATCTTATCTATGTATATATAAATCCAGTGCTAATTCTACACAATCTTATCTATGTATATATAAATCCAGTGCTAATTCTACACAATCTTATCTATGTATATATAAATCCAGTACTAATTCTACACAATCTTATCTATGTATATATAAATCCAGTGTTTATTTTACACAATCTTATCTATGTATATATAAATCTAGTGCTAATTCTATAGGACCTTATCTATGTATATATAAATCCAGTGCTAATTCTACACAATCTTATCTATGTATATATAAATCCAGTGTTTATTTTACACAATCTTATCTATGTATATATAAATCCAGTGTTTATTTTACACAATCTTACCTATGTATATATAAATCCAGTGCTAATTCTATAGGACCTTATCGATGTATATATAAATCCAGTACTAATTCTATAGAGCCTTATCTATGTATATATAAATCCAGTGCTAATTCTATAGAGCCTTATCGATGTATATATAAATCCAGTACTAATTCTATAGAGCCTTATCGATGTATATATAAATCCAGTACTAATTCTATAGGACCTTATCTATGTATATATAAATCCAGTGCTAATTCTACACAATCTTATCTATGTATATATAAATCCACTGCTAATTCTATAGGACCTTATCTATGTATATATAAATCCAGTGCTAATTCTATAGGACCTTATCTATGTATATATAAATCCAGTGTTTATTTTACACAATCTTATCTATGTATATATAAATCCAGTGCTAATTCTATAGGACCTTATCTATGTATATATAAATCCAGTACTAATTCTATAGAGCCTTATCGATGTCTATATAATGAGAGATTTAGCACAAGGAAGAGGCCCACACCATTGTAGAGACTGCCAAGTTCCAAGTCCGTGGGTCGGATGTCGGGCTGGAGGCTTCTCCTGGCTCACATAAGTTGCAGAGGCTGACGGACCCAAGATCACCAGGTCAGACAGCAGGTTGCTGAGTCAAGTCCCGAGTGGGATGAGGAGGACTCCTTCCTAGCCTGGGCAGTGTCCAGGAGCAGGGGAAGCTCTGGTGAAAACAGTAACCACAGTGCCCAGGTTTGCATGGATTCTTGCTTACATCTCTACTGTTCACAGAGGCTTGTGTGGGATGTGCTCCAGGGACAGGTGGCCTTAAACACCTCTTCCCTTCAGCCCCCAAATCCCAGGGAAGCATTGAGAAACCACAAAGTGGTTCAACCAGGAAGCCTGTCCTGGCACCTCCATCCAGAGGAGACTTTGGGTCCCCAGTGGTTCAAATGGTGAATGCTCACTTAGTGGTGTGAGAGGTTAATGCTCTCAGCTGTTACCAAAAATGTTGCAGGTTCTAGTCCACCTAGTGGTACCTTGGAATAAAGCCCTGGAAATCTATTTCTGAAACTCTGTGGAGCCCAGTTCTATTCTGCAAACATGGGGTCACCATGAGATGAAGTTGCCTCTATGAAACAGCGCTTTGGTTATGCTGTGCCCCATGCAGAACCAGGGCAGGTGGGGGATTCTGGGGAGCAGGAGGGTCCAGGCTGCCTCTGTGCCCCTCTACTATCCCACCAGGCCCTGAAGACTCCCCTCCCCCAGCCCCTCAGAGACACAGACGACGTTCCTGTTCCTGTAAGGATTCTGCTACTCAGTGGTCAAGACTCCCCGTGGCACTTCCCCAGCCGAGAGAGAGACGGTCCCAGAACCACCAAGAGAGGGTGCAGCACTGCAGGATCCTGGACCCCAAAGAGCCCACTGGTCAGCAGTCCCTGAGAAGGACCAGATACATAGCCTGTGCATGTCCTGGGCAGCGACTGGTCACACCAGAGGGAAATGCAGACTGGACTAGGACAGACGCTGTGCCCAGGTGGTCCCTGTGTCCCCTTACTCCTCCATCTGTCTCTTCAGCCCCTGTCCTGTGCTACTGCAGACACCCGGCCTTCAGCGACCTTCCCATGCAGTGCCTCACCCAGGTCATACTCGCTGCTCCCCAGAATGGAGATGCTCAAAGTCCAACAATGCCTGGGAGCCAAAGGGGCTGGCCAGTGATGTAATCTTGGAGGATCCCTGATCCTCACATGGGAGACTGGCTCAAGCATTTACATGCTTACAATAGATTCTTTGGATGTAATGCAGAGACAGGCAGTACAGAGACATTGCAGAAATTGTCAGCCTATGGAATGTCGGCCAGATATGGCTCACCACCTGTATTCATAAACAAAGTTGTATTGGCACACAGCCATATCCATTTGTTTACACCTTTTCTGTAGTTGCTTTCCCACAACAATGGTTGTATTGATACAGAGAACAGGTGGCTCCCAAAGTCAAAAGCGTTCACTGTCAGGGCTTTGACAGAAAGTATAATCTATCTATCCATCATCCATCCTTCCAACCATTCATCCATTCATCTACCCATCCACCCATCCTTCCACCCAGCCCACAGATATATCCATCCATCCTTCCAACCAGTCCACCTTCCATCCACTCATCCATCCATTCATCCATCCATCCTTCCACCCAGCCTACAGATATACCATCCATCCTTCCAACCATTCCACCATTCATCCATCCACTCATCTACCTCTTCATCCCTCGAACCACCCATCTTCCAACCACTCATCTAACCTTCATCCATCCAACCCACCATGAATTTATACAAACATGCTCTGAGCAACCATCCAGGCCCAACTATGCTCTCTCTTTCACCCAGTTAATGCCCACTCTGAACTCTTCATTTGCTTCTCTGCCAAACCCCTTGGGCAGTTAAAGGAGAGCCTGCCTGGAGGATACCACAGCATCACGCATGGTGACTACAGGGACCATGTTGAGGCCCCTTAGAGTCACACTGGGACCACCGTACTATCTCTGCACCTATGGCTCCTTCCACGGCAAATCTCACAGCATCTTGCGGCTTCCCAGGATCCACCTCCTCCTCGATGCCAGATGAGCCGAGAGCACCGTGGAGAGGGCAGCAGAGTTTGCCTTGCCTTCCCACCCATTGCTCTGCCTGCTGGGGCCTGAAAACTGATCTTGGGCAAGAAAGGCCCAGCTGAACTCAAAATGCAAAACAGACCCTCGGCGGCTGGAGAGTGGCCGGCTCTGGCGGCCAGGATCAAAGGGAGGCCAGCCTTCCACAAGCCCCAGCAAGGCATCTGGTTATCAAATTTGCACTTGGCAGTGTCTCTCCTGGAAGGGAGGAGGAATCAGCCAGGCCCAGACGATGCGCCTGGCGTGGCCCGTGAGAAGCCAGTTTGCATTCTCTGCTCTTGTTCCTGTCCCTGGGCTGGCCAGGCTGTGATGCCCATGGGTGAGATGCGGTCTCATACTCCATGCGTGCCCTCTGCACTACAGCGGTGTCAGTTAAAACTCACACTCCCAGCAGTTACCAACGAGTTGGCTGACTCAACAGTGGCCCCAGCTGCGTTTTAGAGCGTTTTCTTGTGTTTTTAACCTTTTTATTGTGATTTGGGTGAAGGTTTACAGAGCAAATTGGTTTTCCACTCAACACACTTTGTTTCTTGACATAGACTAGAGTCCTCACAGTTTAACAGTGCTCTTCCCACCTCCTCTCGGCTTCCTGGCTTCCTTTGTCTTCCCTTCCTTCCCCTGCCTGCCTTCTGAGCTGTATCCCTGTGCCCGCGCTGCCCGGCTGATCTGCACCGGTTGGTTGTTCTAAGGACTGCACACCTCCCCGGTAGTGGTGCTCATCTAATGGGTCTCTCTATTGCTTGCCCCGGCTGTCAATGGCTGGTTTTGTGTGTGTGTGTGTGTGTGTGTGTGTGTGTGTGTGTGTGTGTGTGTGTGTTGCAAGGAGATAACCAAGCCTGTCTTCTAGACAACCCTGGGTGGACTTGGACTACTAACTTTCTGCTGAGCAGCCAAACACGTTAGCTGTTTGCATCTCTTAAGGACTCACACCCACATCTTACCCACCAGTGAACTAAGTCTCTGCCCACATGCCCACAGCTGGATGGGGCAGAGCTGAGCCCTGATCCTCCAAAGCAGCTCCCTGTCCAGTATGTACTGCTGCTTCCTGAGACAACATCACCTACACCTGGCTAGGGAGGGGTGAGAGTCAGGTACCAGCTGCATCTGGGCATCTTTGGGGTTGAAGGGTGTTGGAGGGAATCAAGAAGGGCCTTGCTGTCTGATGGGGAAGAAAGTGGGAAACACAGAATGCCGAGTGTCCACACCACAATCAGTCTGTATCAGCCAGCTTGTGCTGCCTAATAAACCTTAACGTTGCTCCAGAGGGTTTTCTTGGCTGAGATCTTTACAGACACAGTTCACCAGGACTTTCTTCTGCACCACCTCTGAATGGATTTGAACTACCAGTGCATTGTCCTGCAGCACTACACCAGGACTCCAGGTTAGTGGTATTGTTGTTGTTTAGTGTTGTAGAGTTGGTTTAGACTCACAGTCACACTGTGTAGGGTTTCCAAGGAGCAGCTGGGGGGTTTGAACTGTCGACCCTGTGGTTCAAATGGACTTTGTGGTCCAGTGCATTGTCCTGCAGAACCACACCAGGATTCCTTTAAACCCAACAGCACCTGGTATACACAGGTGGTCTCTCATCAAAGTACCAACCAGGCCCAACCCTGCTTAGCTTCCACGTTCAGGGTGGAACGGCCAAGGACAGGGTTAGTAGTGGACATCAGATCGTTGACGTCATAAGGGACCTGGAGAGCTCTGGTGATCCTCCTCTCCATCTCTGCTCCCTCCGTGTCTGTCTACACAGGTGTCCGGCCAGCGTGGCCACTCATACCTCCCTTTTCCTGCAGCTGGGCATCACTCATCACAGTGCCCTGCCCCCACGGACCCACTCAGCACAGTCAGGCCTGGGGTGGGGGTTCCGTCAGCCTCCCCCGACAGGCTGAGTGACAGCTTCGGCAGCAAGACGGATGGAGGCATCCAGCTCCCGCCTTCTCCTGGCTGGCCCTCGTCCATTATCAGCCAGGGGCACTTGTCATCAAACTGGGATTCAAATCAGAATCAAATGTGGTACCGATTCACACAACGGTGTCGGTTTACCCAGCCCCAGAGGGGGTGTCACTTCCAGAATGGGGGCAGCGTTGGCCACGTGCCTGCTGTGGAATTCTGGATTCTCTGGTTCTGGGAATCATCGTGACTAACTCAAAAACACACGAAGGTGAGACAAAAAGTACTTCTACAAAGGCACAGAAACCTCATATGAAACACAAATATCCAACGTGCAGCTGTTTCTCTATGTCGCCTCCATCTAGGTCTCTGAGGGCGGAGTGTCCATCTCACTAGTTCTCCCTGGAGATTTCTGCCATCTTCGATGCACACTCACACCACGTCAGAGCATTTGAACATCTTTAGGGGACTCAAGTCATGTTCCTTTTAAATGCTCTTTGAGTTTGGAGCCAAAACCAAATCTGAAGGGGTAAGAGCAGAACTTTAAGACTGGGTTCCTAATGAAATTCTGGCAGGACAGCCCCTGCTTGCTCCCCTGATCACCTGAGCAGGCACATCGTCATGACAGAGAATTCTTCAGCACAACTTACCTGCCCCTTTTCTCAGTTTCCAATGTTCTTAAAACATCATGATCACCCTGTGCCCTTTGAGAAAATCTGTCAAGATGACCCCTTTAAACTCCCAAACGCAGTCGCCATAATCTCCTAACTGACCCCTCAGCTTGTTGTTATTAAGTGCCATTGAGTTGGTTCTGACTCATAACAACCCTGTATAGAGTTTCCAAGGAGCCAACTGATGGGTTTGAATCGCAGACCTCGTGGTTCAAACCAACCTTACTGTCCAGTGCTTATCCTACAGTACCACACCAGGACTCCCAGAAGATGCCTCCAAAAGCCACTGTTTGGATTGGACCTCTAGGTTTGAAGGCCCCTTAAGGAGACTCTGACAGATGTGTCATCCACCGTGGCAGAGGCATGTTCAGATGCATTTTGTTTGGAGCACACCTGTGCATGTAAGAACTGAATCCTAGGAGCAGGACTTTCTGACTAACCCTTATAGCTTAGTGTAATGTGCTCATTGTCCATCAGGAAGGACGGCTTTACTTAAATCTCACAGCAGAGGGGGCGAGGGAGAGGACGCAGCTGTCCGGTCAGCCCAGGTCCCTATGGTTGAGAGCAGAGTGTTTTCCGCATGCAGCCTCTCCTGAGAACACTTCTCCATTCTGGGTGCCTCTACTCGGCCCTGATGGTCCATCCAGCCCCTACTTACTAACCTCCTAGGACAGACTGCTTCTGACCTTCCAGGATTCATCAGTTCCCCAGCCCCCACACAAAGCAGGCTTTGCTGTGTGCCCATGGGTCCTAGAGTAGCTTGCAGGTCACTTTGTCCTTTGAGTAGGTCTTCCTCAATGTGCATTTGGGTCGTTGCACCGAACACCTTCCATGCGTCCTCCGAAGCCCCCTCTCTGTTCCCTTGCTCCGAGCTCTGCTCTGACAGGACGGTCCAGTAGCCTGCATAGACTTGGCTCTCAGCTTACTGTCGGGTTTGACCCTAGGGAGCCCCAGCAGAATGCAGAGGGAAGGAGGAGATGCTCTGGTTCTTGCCAGGAGGCCACTCAGCTCTCACCCACTTCCCACATCATGCAGCTGAGTGTCAGCTGAGACTCCAAGACGCCTGGAAGAAAATAAACGGGGAAATATAAGTATCTCTGGATTCTTCTGTTATTGCTGTCCCCGCTGCTGCTGTATATGGTCGAGTCAAACTCATAGCAACTGTCACAACTGAATTGTGCTCCCGCCCCCCCCACACACACACCCCACAAAAATACGTGTCATCCTAAATGAGCTATGATTCTCCAGGTTGCCAGTTATGTGATGAGCCCCCAGGATATGATCTGATGTGATTAGCCAATCTGTTGTAAAAGGATTAAGGGTGAGATGCAGCCCCTTAATCCAGTCCTAATCCTAATCTGGTAGAAGGGGACCCTCCTTAAGGTGTGACTGGCATCATTTTTGACCTTAAAAACCAGTAGAGAGAGGAACCTACTACCCCTAAGGAAGAAGAACTGGGATCAGAGCATGTCCTTAGACCCAGGTACCCTGTGCTGAGAACCTCCTAGACCCAGGGGAAGACTGAGCCAACACACAGGGTGATCTCCCAGGACGCTGGGCCTACAGGAGCTGAAAGGAGAAAGGATCTTCCTTCAAAATGGTGAGGCAATGGAGAGAGAGAGTCTTCTCCTAGAGCTGTGGCCTGAATTCCAACTTTGAACCCTGTCCCCCATGGGTGCCCCTGCTGGGATTTGAACCCTATCCCCGTGGGCACCCCTGCCGGTATTTAAAACATCGGTGGTAGTTTCCAGCATCACTGCCACACGCAGCTACCACAGAACAACACACTGACAGATTAGTGATGGTAGAGTTGGTTATCCTGGTTCAAATTTCCAAGGAAAGTGATCTATCCTTTCAATCTGATTATTTTAAGTCATCTATTTTAACTGCAGAAAAATTTCCCTGAATTATACTCTTCGGGTCTGCAAGTCCCATCTGCACTTACAGGCTTGTCAGCAACCTCCTTGCAGATACACGCACTAGACCAAGATGCTACCATAACTCCCATCCAACACAGTCATGCTTTTCAAATTATCAGTGTGTCAGACTTGGGGCCTGAATTTGAGTAAATGACAGCATGTCCATCCCCATCAGGGTCCCTGGGTGAGTCTGGGTCTCACCCCAGGGCCTCATGCGACGGGACGGGCTAGCTCTACCCCCTCCACAGAGAGGCTGAGGACCAGAGGCAAGGAGAATGTCCTAGAGCAGTGCCAAGGGTCCTGCTTAAATCCAAAGCAAGAAGAGGTTACTGAGGGATCGAGGCGGTCTAGGCCGGGAAGGCATCCAAATTCAGAATGCAAATGGATAGTGAGGAAAAGACATTGTTGTCAGCTAGCGCGGGAATGAAACTTTACGAGACCATAACTGGCTGAAATACAGCCAGGGAAGTCAACGGCTTAGAAGTGGGGCATTTCAGAGTGGGGACTTAGAAGGGGCAGGTGATGACATTAGTTAGGGGACCGTGTCCTTCAGGGCATCACAGCATGGCCACAGGACAGCTGCAGGAATGGTTTTAGGGGAACCTGCTATAAACACGATTTTCTCAACCACACCTATTTCCGTTGTAAAGGTGTAGCAATGATGCTGTACACCAAGACCTTTTGGGCATGAGCCACCACATCTTGTGTCTGTTTGTCCACAGTGTAAAGATCCTGTGGAATAGAGGGTGCTGCTCTGCCCCTCCACATCTCAGACACAAGAAGCGTCTCCTTTAGGGCAGGTGGGCAGGTAGGCAGGTAGGGCACGTAAGCATCCAAGTGAGAGGAAGTGCTGTTAGAAGAGGCAGCTTTAAAGCTTTAAAGACTCACGAGTAGACGTGAACATGGAGTTCGGGCTCCGATCTCAGACTGCCCGACCCCCCTCACACAGTGACCGCTGATATGGTTAAGCTCCCATACCCTGTCCTGAGGATAGAAGGCAAGCTGCAAACAGACTTGAATGTTCAAGTCCCTGGCTTCCACCCTGGCCCCCTCTGAGTGAGGACCACCCTCTTACAAAATGTGCAGACCCCAATGCGTCTGGATATTCTGGGTGCACATGCTGGCCTACTGACATGGGTCTCCCAGAGCAACCCCCATAACCTCCCTCCTCTCAGATCAACCCCTGGTGTCCCTCTACTGTAAGAGTGGCCCCCAATGCCCCCCTGCCCAAGCAGGGACCCACAATTGATGTCCCCCTTCTCCATGGGACCACCGAGGCCTCCCATCTGTGAAGAAACTTGCTCTCTACCTGGTTGGAGAACAACGCCCTTGAACATCTGAGGGCTGACAGGTTGGGGTCTTCCCAGAAATGGTTCTAAATGTTGGCAAACACTGATTTTCTCTGATGAGAATGATGATGGCAGTGCCGAGAAGCGCTGGGCCGCTGGCCGGGTGAGTGGCCCAGGTGTGAGGCAGCCACGCCGGGAAGCAGCTGAGACCTGCAATGTCACCCTTACCATCGATCCCCACAGCTTCTTCCTGGAACAGGTGGGCCCCGCGGTCTCCCTGGCCTGCACGTGTCAGCCACTCAGCACAGGAAACCCCACATCCCCAGGAGCCCTGAGAGATATCCAGTCCCTTCTCTGCAGACCTCAGAGCAATCTGCCCGTCAGACAGTGAGGAGGGGTGTATCTGTGAGCTTTCCCACTCTGGGACGCAGAATTCTGAGGACCCCCATTTCCCTGGTGTCAGTTGAGAAATATGGGCCCGAGCAACATTATGACCAAGTGGGTGACCTGAAGCCTGCTGCCATCCAGTCGGTGCCCACTCACAGCTAGACCTGCCTCGGGGTCTCCCAGGTGGTCAGTCATCCTTACGGAAGCAGACGGCCACATCCTTCTCCCACAGAGCTGCTGGTTAACGTCCAGTGCTTTCACCACCATGTCACCAGGACTCCCGTGTCCCCAACAAACAGCACCAACTAGGGATGGCTCCCTGACCCCATCCCGCCAGTCTGTCGGGACAAGCGCCAGTGCCCTCGGGACCTGGGGGTCCCTCAGCACTTGTGCCCTCATGTCACCCAGCAGCTAGGTGGGCAGTGAACCCTGCTGGCCAGTCTTCAGGACACGTCCACACTCAGGCCCCTCCGCACCACCTTCAGTCCTCTCAGCAGCCTCCTGACTGGCCTCTCTGCCTCTGAGGTTCTTCTCAGCACAGCCAGCCTGAACCTCTACAAACCTGAAGGTCACCTGGCTTCTAGGTCCTGGTCCCCCTCCCAGTCAGAGCCAAGTACTGGAGATCCAAAATCACAAAACAGAGCAGACTCTCGGGTCTGATAGTGACCGCTGGAACCCCCAGACTGCAGCCCTTAGAACCTGGAGTTGAGCCCACCTTTCAGGTAAACAACAGACAGGACTATAAAGTGGACAATGACACCTAAGGAGAGCGTGATCCTCAAGACAATCAAACCTAAGAGACAAAAAGGGAAGAATTTAGGCCCAAAACAAGGCTCAGAAGGCAGAAAGGGACCAGAAGGAAGGACCAGTGGAAACATGAACCCAGGGAGGAAGCAGGAAGAGGGAGGTTCCATCGGGTGATTGCAACCAATGTGCTCTGTAAACTTGCACCCTCACCAGATGGAACACACAGGAACCAAACTGACTACATCTGTGGGAACAGACAGTGGAGACACTCCATCTCATCAGTCAAAACAAGGCCAGGGGCAGACTGTGGAACAGACCATCACCTGCTCATGTGCAAGTTCAGACTGAAGCTAAAGAAAATGAAAACAAGTTCACGAGAGCCAAAATAGGACCTTTAGTATATCCCATGTGACTTTACAGATCATCTCAAGTACAGATTCAATGCATTACACACTAATGAACTAATGACCAGAGACCAGAAGAGTTGTGGGATGACATCAAGAGCTTCCTACAGTAAGAAAACAAAAGGTCATTAAGAAGACAAAAGAGAAAGGAACAAAATGGATGTCAGAAGAGACTCTGAAACTTGTTCTTGAACACAGAGTATCTAAAACGAATGGAGTTAAGTGATGAAATAAAAGAGTTCAACAGAAATTTCCATTGGCAGCTAGAAAAAAACAAGTATTATCATGAAATGTGTAAAGACCTGGAGTTACAAAACCAAAAGAGAATATATTCAGCATTTTTCAAGCTGAAACAACTGAAGAAAAACTCAAAACTCAACTTGAAATAGAGAAAGATTCTCTGGGCACAATGTTGAAGGATGCAGAAAGCATCAAGAGAGGATGGAAGGAATACACAGCGTCACTGTACCAAAAGGAAATGGCTCATTTTCAACCATTTCAAGAGGTAGCATATGATCAAGAGCCAATGATCCTGAAGGAAGAAGTCCAAGGTGCATTGAAGGAATTGGCAAAGAACAAGGCACCAGGAATCGATGGAATAAAAATTGAAACCTTTCAACAAACTGATACACCACTGGAGGCACTCATTCATCTATGCCAAGAAATTTGAAAGACAGCTACCTGGCCAACTGACTGGAAGAAATCTGTATTTGTGCCTATTCAAAGAGAATGCTCCTTAGAAGCCAAGATGACCAGACTTCATTTTTCAAACTTCAAATACATTATCAGGAGGGACCAGTGCCTGGAGAAGGACATCATGCTTGGTAAAGTGGAGGGTCAGTGAAACAGAGGATGACCCCCAATGAGATGGACTGGTACAGGGGCAGCAGAGATGGGCCTAAGAATAACAACTATCGTGAGGTTGCCTCAGGACTGGTCAATGTTTCATTCTGTTGTGCTGATGGCAAGCACACAGATCCAGGGTCAGAGAGACTGGGGACAAATCCAGTGTGTGACCTTGAGCATCTTCAACCTTGCGGGCAGGCTGGCCAGGAAGCCCACGTAAAGTGATAGATGTGCTTGGAACATGGTGACCATTTGATGCACTGTTGCTGTTAGGTCCCGTCGAGTCACTTCCGACTCACAGCGACACTAAGCACAAAAGAACAAAACGTTGCCCAGTCGGTCCTACGTCATCACGATCTTCGTGGTTTTCACTCACCCTCTATTTTCCCAGGCATGATGTTCTTCTCCAGGGACAGGTTCCTCCTGATAACATGTCTGAAGTATGAGACAAAGTCTCGCCAGTCTCCCTTCTAGGGAGCATTCTGGATATACTTCTTCCAAGACAGATTGTCATATTGAAGCAGGTGGTTGGGGAGCAGCAAGGCAACCGGCCGGTGACTGTAAAGTACAGCAGATGGAGGACCTCACATTCTGGAATTTTTCATAAGAACTGTACTGGAAGCCTCGGATGTGGCCTCAGAGAGTCAGATCCTTGCAGCTCTGCCCAGCAGCCTGACCTCCAGAGCCTACACTCGGCTTCAGGCTTGCTCAAACTGTTGTTATCTCCCATAAATCCTCGTAAGCTACTTTAAGGCTCATCAGAACCCCTCAATTGCCATTTAAGTGTTTTCTCTGCACTAACTGCCTCTTGTTAAATAGTTTGACATTTATGCGTCTAGACTTGAGTTGTTTGGATATTGATTCGAGCCAGGATGAGGATGGAGGAGGAAAACAACAGTCTCTGCTCGGCTGTCACTGGCTGCGGCCATCTGTCTTCTCGAAGCCGCTTGCTCCTTTATTCCCCTGCATGGAAGTCCATGGTAAAAACCAGGCAGGGCTCAGGGAGCAAGGCCTGCCCAAACCCAGCCCCACCTCTTGCAGGGAGATGGTTAAAAAACAAAGAAGGAGAGGTACCACTTTCAGCATATCCCCCTAGGAGGTCACTCCAGGGTCATAGTTGGTGACCAAGGGCACCTGGAAGTGGCTGGAACCAGCTCAGTCTGTTTGCAGTCTCCTGAGCTGGCCCTTTCATGCCTCTGCAACTCAGATTGTAAAGCTCTTCCTGCCTCCATCTTGTAAACTCCTACTCATACCTCAAGTCCCCAAGCAGATGGTCCTCCTATGGAGACGTCTGCCCCAGCTTCTCAGTGATACATGTGGGGTACAGACATGCCCGCTCCACCGAGGGGTTGTCCTTTGAGGTCAGGCAGCCCCTCCACCCTAGTATGTGGATAGACAGGAGGACGTGAGCTCGCAGACCAGCTCCCTGGCCCACAGTGCCATCTGGATGAGCAGCCCATTTTGCCCCAGGCCCTGGCAGTTCCCATGATCTAATATCCTGCAGCAGACACCACCTAGGGAACTTGTGGCCAGAAAATGAAATCTCCAATCAATACCAGAGAACCACATGGAGCCGCTTCACCGTCAGGGATGTGAGTCATGGTCCAGGAGCCCAGGGAAGCCCAGGCACCTCCGCGGGCCTCACCTTCCCCTTCTTCCCCTCTGCCCTGCTCTCCTCTCCTCCCTTCCTTTCCCAACTTTCCTCTCCTGTATTTCCTTTGAAATGTTTTTGAAAATTGCAGAGGGCCAAACCCCCCATGTCCCCACCCAGGGACCTACCTCTCAGAAACAACAAACTGCTCCCACGTCATCATTTTCATTTCAATTTATTTCTCAAAGAAGAAAAGCGATTCTGAATGCTGTTTGACATCCAGCCTTTGTTTCAATTCTACCAGTGCAGATGTGTGTAGCTAACACACGTGGTTCGGCAGCGGTGTACGTGGAATGTTGGACATTAGTTTTAGAGGCACTGTAGGACTTTATGTTGTAAGTACTCTTCCATGATATTGATCTGGTTTTTGTATTGAGGGCCGCATCAGCTACTCTGTTTTTTGCAAGGACAAGTCCCAGGGCATGACCCATTGGAGGAGGGGGTGTCAGACTCTTTTGGGGTCAACATAAAAGTGAACATTCTGGAACGCTGGACGTCGGCAGATGGCTCTTCAGGGCAGCTTAGCTAACTTCACAGCAAGTCTGGACAACTTTCTAATGTTCAGGCATTCATCCCACCAACTGCCCCTTGGTCATCAGACATGTTTGCATGTTGTCATGATACTGGAAGGTACACCACCAGAATCTCACACAGAGTAAAGCCTCTGAAAGCCGGAACTCCACCGTCTGCCTTGTTTTTCTGGGTCTCACAGTTCCCCACCTTTGACAGAGGCAGTCTTACCACTTTTTTTTTTTATGGGCCCATCTTTCTTTATTTAAAAACGGTAGCACACACAAGAGTAATTGAGAATAAAATGAATTTATGAAATTTCCGTGACAATATCCCAAGGGCTGATATCCACTGACAGCATTAATTAAGAGAGTTTTACACTTACATTGTCAATTACAGTCATATAAAATTCATAATTTCTGGTTTTTGTATTGACTATAGTGCCTGATAACAAATGATAATGTCCCTAAATCCAATAATTATGAATAGTGGCATGCATATTGTAGATATTAAGAACTATTACATTTGTTAAAATTTTCATGTCTGAAATTTGCCAGTGAGGGTTCATTTCCAGTCAATATTTTCATACACTATCATAATCAGGTCATAGGATCTGTCTTAAGCTAATTAAAATCCTCTGAACTTGACTTATAATTATCACAAATTTGTTGTTACTCTTCTCTGGGTTTGGTGTTTAGATATAATTGTCTTTTTTTTTTTTTATTATTGTGACTTGAGTGAAAGTTTACAGGGCCGATCATCAGTTTTACATTCAACAAATCATATACCATGTTTCATTACAATGATTAGAATCCCCTCCAGGTACCATCAGTTAACAGCATTTCTCTCTATTCATTTTAGCTCTTTTTGGGTTTTTTTTAAACACTCAGGTATATATAATAATTTACACTACCAAAGGACACATTCTGCAAGTCTGCCTCCTGGCCGCCAGCTCTCAGTCCTTCTCTTCCCATGAATCTAGAGTCCTCAGCTGCTCCCTCTCTCCATGTCGCCATCTCTGCCTCCATCTCTGGTGTCGCTGCTTCTCTGGATAAGGTCCCGCATTCCGTTTGTGCTCTTCTTCCTTGATGGTCCTAGGGTCCTCTGGACTGCAAGATTAACCATTCCCCCATTTTTGTTACAAAATGTTTACCTTTACAGTTGTGACAGTAGCAATTAGTCATGATAACAATTACTCACTATTGAATCACAAGAATCTTATCCCCATCTATTTTCACCAGACTCATCTAGATAAGATGAAAACTATTCAGTGGGGACTCTATCTTCCCAAACACACTCTTAAACCAAACTCCTTCTTGAAACCTTGTAAGCCAGTCACTTTTTGCCTTTATCTCCCCCTAATTTTAGGTAGCCAATGTCTAAATTGTCCATCCCTATCTACCCTGTACACAGAGAGGATAGCATTGATACTTGATATTAAGACTTCTTCCCTCTCTGTTGGTATTTAGAGTTACTACCGCCATGAGTATACATCAAGTTCATCAAATAGTAACAATTTACCCTCATTTCCTTTATTAAAAATTGTTTTTATTTATTTATTTTAATGTTTTATTGTGAATTATATGATAGTTTACATGCGAGAACTTTACTTTTACATTCATTCCATCGTATATCATCTCACTGCCATGGTTCCAATCCCCTCCATGCATCATCAACCACCCAAAGGGTATATCCCAGAAACCCGCCCCCTACAATTCCCCCTCCTCCCCCCAGTTTTCTGCCCACAGTCCCTTTCCCTCTCTGGGTCCAAAGTCCCCAGTCGCTTCATCACTCCACGTCATCATCACTGTCTCCATCTCAGGCATCTCTATTTCTCTGGGTAGGGTCCCGCTCTCGGCTCTTCTCCATTGATGGTCCCAGAGGCCTCCGCTCCTAGCCTGGAGAATTAATCACTCCCTTCTTGGTTACAAAATGTCTACCTTTGCATTTCCAACCCTCATAATCCGTCCTGATAAGCATTATTCACTACAGTATCACGAGTTACCCATCTGCATCTCCTTTCATCAGCTCCTCCCAGACAGATTGAATAGTACCTACTGGAGATTCTGCCTTCCGCCATGCTCCCTCACACCAGGTTCCCTCTTGAAGGCTTGTAAGCCAGTCACTTCTTGCCTTTGTAGTCCCCCCCCTCCCCATTTGAGTATCCAATGTCCAAGCTGCCCTTCTCCGTCCACTCTATGTGTGTGTGTGTGAATGTTTCTTGCTGTGAGGATTTGTTCCCTTTTTTGAGTCGCTGCTCCATAGGTATAGGTCAAGTTCATCAGACTGTATCGGCTCACTCTTCCCCCCCCCCACACACACACACACTTCTTTCCGCTCCTGGTTGAGCTCCGATCATCCACTCATCCGGTCCAGGTCACGTGGGTATCATCTGCAAGTGTGGGCGCTCCTGTGCACATGCCCTCTCTTCCCGTCAGCCGGTAGCTCCACTCTCCTCTCGAGTCCTCCGTGGCCACGCCACTGACTCTGGGCCCAA